>NC_080600.1:6356769-6684554 GCF_027887145.1 Ammospiza caudacuta | reverse complement strand
TTCTGACTCTGTCAGTGTTGTTCTAGTGTACTGCATTGTTTATTTTATCCTTTTATTTCTTTTTCTTCCCTATTAAAGAACTGTTATTCCTGCTCCCATATTTTTGCCTGAGAGCCCCTTAATTTAAAATTTATAGCAATTTGAGGGGTGGGGAGGGTTTACATTCTCCATTTCATGGGAGGCTCCTGCCTTCCTTAGCAGACTCCCGTCTTTCCAAACCAAGACAAGCATCCACGGGGCAGAGAGGGACAAAGCAGCCCCATGGTGAAGGGAAGGACCCACTCTGTGATCCTAGAGGGGCTGCATGAACCTCTCAGGAAGGCTTGGAAAGGCTGCCTTTCCCAGAGAAACGGGGCTTTCACCCAGCTGAGGGTCACACCACAGGCCTGGGGCTCTCCTGGCCTCTCTCCCAGCGTGGTGTCCCCAGAAGAGCTGGCTAGCAGCAGATGGGCACTGCCTGCTCCAGCATGGAGAGATCCCAACACTTCACGGGGCTCCCTCTCCCCAGCAGGGATCCAAATTGGAGAGTGATTCAGCAGGGTATTGATTGAACTCTCTGCAGACAAATGACCTCTCCCTCTCTCTGGGCCATGCTTTTTAGTGCAGGGCTTCAGCCTCCTGCATGAATATTTGAATAGATTTACAGTGGAGTGGCTTCACCTCTGCAGGGAGAGGGAGAAGCAGGAAGGGAAGAACAGGTTGGAGGTTTGGATTTTCTGCTGGCAGGCTATGATATTGAGTTTTTTCCATATAAAGAGGTTCTCAGTGCTCTTAATTCCCATTAGCACTGCACCAAAAGCACACACTTGGCTGCAGTTCTCCAGTCTGCAGCTCAGAGGAGGGTGAGGGATCAATCTCGGCATCATTTGGGGTGGAAAAGCCCCCAAGGTCATCCAGTCCAGCACTGCCAAGCCCACCACTAACCCACATCCCCAAGTGCCACAACTACATGGCTTAAATCCCTTCAGTGACGGGGACTCCACCATTGCTCTGAACAGCTTCTTTCCATGAAGGAATTTTTCCTAAAATCCAAACCAAATCCTAAACCTAAACCAAGATGAGCTACACTGTAAGGGGAGGGTGGGTGGGCACAGCCTATGGCTTGGGTGAGGCACACACCTCACCCAAAACTCCTCAGCTCTCATTCAGCAGCACAAGAACTCCTGGCAGAGGGGCTCCTCCATGGTTGCAGAGAACATTTTCCCTCCAAAATATGTATTTTTCCATTATTCCCTGTGCAAAGGAAGTGTTGGAACCGTGGTTACCGAGAATTTTAGACTTTCTGTGCTGATATGTACTGACCCCCAAGAGAACACTGCATTTGACCTGAGCATGGAGAAAGCTTCCAAAATTGAATATTAGGACTAAAATTATGGGTGTGGAGTTTGAATAGAAGTGTGTAATATCACATAGTAGAAAACTTAGAGTTTAAGGTTTTAGAATATAGTAATATATGAAACAAGATAGAGGTTTTAGGGTAGCAACTAGTCCTTCTTCACTTTCTTCTTCATAAGCTTGAGTAGTATTGTGTAATGAAATTAAAAGTCGACATTGCAGAACACAAGTAGTTGGTCATTAAGTTAAAAGTAAAACTAATTTAAGTGTCATTTCTAAATTAGACCGTTTATCCTTAAAAAAAACTTACAAAGAAAAAGACACAACTCCATTTTTAACTTATCAAAGTACTGTAAAACAGTTTGTAAAACTATAATATAAATAAAAACTAATAAACATCTAAATGTAAATAAAAAAATACCATCTCACAGATTTAATCCCAACCTGAACAAAAAAAAAAAAAAAAAATTAAAAAAGAAAAAAAAATTCCACAAGGAAGCAGCGCACAAACCATCACAGCCTTGGAGGAATCCAGGCTGCTTTACTCCAACTGGGAGGAGGCATCTCCAAACTGGAGATATTTCATCCCCACGTGGCTGCTGTGACAGCTTGAAATGGAATCCTGCAGCATCCGGGATCATCTGCATCCCAAATCCAAACATCCTGTGTCATCCCCTGCAGCAGAAACCAGCTGCTCTTTGGCTGTGAGCTTGGAGAGGGGGAATGCCTGCTTTCTGCAAGGAACCCTGCCACAGAATTCTGCATTCTGTTACCAATAGGACAGCACGTGGAAATGGTGCCAGCCCAGCTCCCAGTTCTGCCTCTCTTTACCTCCAGAATCCCACTCTCACACAGAATTACTCCTCCCACGAGTCCATTCCTAACACAAAAAGTTGTGGTTTTCCAGACTGTTCATCTCCTCTGCACGGTTGAGGAAAATCCAAGCTGGTCTTTTCTCCCACAAAATGGGAATCTGCCACCAAATCCAGATGCAACTGAGACCTTACTGTATAATAAACTTAATTTTTCAACACAGCCACTGCTGCACCCCCTGCAGACCTGGCTTTGGTGGAAAAATGAGGCAGGAATTCCATGGCTGCAGATGTTCCAGTCATCTTTAAAGGATGAGCTCATCTCAGCCCTTTTCTTACATTGAACTAAAAGTGGGGTTTTTGCATCCAGGACAAAACTACAGCACCCCACCTCTATCCCACTCTGATAAACAAACTTCGAAGTTCAATAAAGAGCTTTGATAACAAATGAAAGACCAAACCCACCCCAGAACCCCAAAGGGAGAGTTACAAACAGCACCTATTGCTCCCTGGAGTTCCCAGACACGTTGGGGCACAGGATTTTTACCCCTTTTCCAAGGCTGGTGGTGAAGAACCCCTCCAGGTAAAACACACTTCCACCACACAACAGTCCTGAATCCGCAGCGCCAGGAAGGCTCCATTTGCTCAGAGATTTCCAGGAAATGAGTCAATCAGCAGAGGAGAAACACTGCATTGAGAAAGGGAATGGGAATTTAAAGAGATTCTTTTCAAGTTAACCAACAGAGCCGGCTGAGATGCAGAAGCCACTGAATTTGACCTCAGGCTGTGGGGAATGAGTCATTTTCTTTTCTCTCTCTCGTATAAATGCCAATCCTTAGTGACTTCACCTTTTTCTCTGCATTGCTGGGAGACTGTGTCGGGCAGTGCTTAAAGGTTTTTAGCACAGGGAGAGGGTTGTTGGCTGCCCAGCCGGGTGTTTATTATGGGATTGTGTCACCATGATATTTTCTGAAAAATCCTCTTTGCCCAGCATTTTCTCCTGGGAAGCTGAGAAACCTCAGAGAGAAATGAAAACAATAATCATCTGAATTGCTGCTCCTATGTTTGCTGCTTGGGAATGTGGCTTAGACATTGTTTACCAACAGGTGAAAGTTTGATTGGTTCCATGTGAATTGTTTTAACTTAAAGGTCAATCATGGTCAGCTGTGTCAGACTCTCTGAGTCAGTCCCGAGTTTTTATTATTTCATTCTTGTTACACCTTCTGATGTATCCTTTCTCTTTCTTTAGTATAGTTTTAGTATAGCATAATTTAAATATAATATAATATAATATAATATAATATAATATAATATAATATAATATAATATTAACATAATATTAACATAACATAACATTAACTTAACATAATTCAGCCCTCTGAGAACATGGAGTCAGATTCTCATCTCTCACCTCGTCCTGGTGCCAGAGAAGCCTCAGATTCCTCACCCCTGAAAGTGCCCAAGGCCAGGTTGGACAGGGCTTGGAGCAGCCTGGGATAGTGGAAAGTGTCCCTGCCCATGGTAGGGGGTGGAATGAGATGGAATTTTGGGTTCCTTCCACCCCACATCCCTCCCCTGTGGAAGGAAAGCACAGCACAAAGCCATGACAGGACAGCAGCTCTGCTCTCAGCTCTGCTGCTGGAGCTGGGACACAGCTGTGGGGACTGGGATCAAACGTGGGCTTCTGCAATTTAACAGGAACCTAGAAAGGCAGGGAAAATTGGTCCATGAGATTTCCTGCCAGCCCGTGCCACTAGACTCCTGCTGCTGAATGCGTCCATCCCAGCAGGGAAGTGGAAGAGAAGGGTTTGGAGCAGTGAATGAAATAAAATTTCCCCTCTTTATTTGAAGCCTGCACTGATGGCAGCACTGGCATTCAAGCTGCCACCTGAAGCTTTGTCCTGCTGTTCCCCCACTATGGCACTACAGGAGCAGGACACAGTGACACAGAGATGTTCTCTCCTGCCTCCCTCGTGCCCACACCTCAGCCCTGCCCTGGAAACCTTTTTTTGGGAAGCTGTTAAATCAGGCTTCATGCTGGCTCCTGCCCTTCCACCATCCTGAATAATTTCTAGTGAGGGTCAAGTACCAGGAGCAACCTCCAAGAAGCTCTGAGGTGTTCACAGAGGTGCAGAACCCAGCTCTGGGTAATTCACAGGATCCTCTGTGGCTGAGGGAAATCTTTGCCTGTGCTTTGGCTTCTACCAGGCTGAGCAACACAAGGAAATACTCTGCAAAATTGTATGTGTAATCCTGGAGAGTTTTTTTCCAGCTGACTTTTAATGAGATGTGGTCTCCCTCCCCACCAAGCTCCCCTTCAGATTTACTTTGCTCCCTGCCTGGTGGGTCGAATCCCCCCTAAAAACACATCTCAGAAGCTGCAGAGGAAAAGGGAAAAACACAGCAGAGAGGCAGCTTCACCCTGCACTGCAGGGATGTGCTGGGCACCTCATTGCACACACACATTCCCACTAATCCATCCCCTAATTCATCCCACGTGTGTCTGAGCCCGGAGCTGGCCCAGCCCAGGCTTTGAAGCAGAGCAGATGTGGAGTTATCTGCTCCACCAGGGCTCCAGGCAGCCAGGGGGGACAGTTGCCTTTGGCTGAGGATGAAGGCACCTTTCTGCTGGGGACAAGGACAGCTGGACTCAGCTCGTGCTCCCTCAAAACCCCCTGGGCCAGCACTCAGCAGGGTCTGACCTGGGTTCCAGCCACAGGACCTCAGGTTGCCTCCTCACTGGTGCCAGAGCTCACCAATGTGGGATGTAAGAGTGCAGCAGCACTTTACAGCTCAATATTTGGTGCAAAAGTTTAAATGAGCTGCTGTAACAACAGCTCACCTGCATTTCATCTTCCTGGAGCACTCCCAGCTTTCCACCTGTGTCCCTTCCGTTATACATACATATTATACTATTGGCTTTCTGCAAATATTAAAATGGATTCTATATAGCTTTGCTATAAAGATCTTGTGATCTGATAGAAGTATGCTTGTGTTGAAATGCCTGCTTGGATGGGATAACATCCAGTGAACATGTGATGAGGACACCTGCTACAGATGTGCCACCTATCAGCACTCACGGTCAGAAGGAAACAGGGACCAAAGCCCAAACTGGAGGTGATGATAAGAATGGACTAAAACCACAACTCTAAAAAGGCAGACCCGAGGAGGAGCCATGCTAAACAGCTCTTGGAACGTGTAAAGTGGTTTGGGAAATGTAAGAGCTGAAATGAGAGATGTGGGACTCCAGGCAGTTCTCCAAAATGCAGTTTATTCCATCCAAGACGTCACAGCAGCCCAGGGTTGTGGGTGACAGAGCTGTGCCCACAGCTGTCAGCTCCAGCTGCAGGCAGGCCTGGAGACCCTTTGGTTTTGGTTCCAACGCATTATATACTTTTCTTTTGGTTACAATGCACTATATACTTTGCTGAGCATCTTCATATAGTAGAACCAATCCATACCTTAAGTTTTATCTATAGTCTATCATAACTACTGTAATTACCATATTCATGTTACTGTTCTCCAATCACTAAAAGTCAGCACATTAGAGTTTAAGCTAGAAGTTGTTTTTCAGTTTTCTTGCAATGAAAAATTCTGAGACCTTTTTTCTACTTGCAGCATTTGCTGAGTTGTTTGCCTGTGCTACCTTTCTGCTTGGTAAAAACATCTTCTTGTTTGGGGTGGGTTTATTCTTTGCTCTAAGTCATAAAAACTCCTTCTAACTAACACACCCTTTGGCTCCTTGGTTAGCCAGTAAGACTGGCTCAGCAATTCTTTTCTTCTATATCAAAACTTGCTTTCATTTCTATTCCTTCTTCAGATTCTACATTCAAAAATCCTTCTGCCAAGCACACATATCTGCCAAGCACACTTCCTTGTCAAACTTTCATCTTTCCCAACAGGGGAAAAGTTTAATATGCATAATTGTTTCTGAATATGTAACAGGCAGATGCAATAGAAATGGCATATAAAGGGTGCTTCCAAAATAGCTATGATGGTCTTGGCTGAATGCCAAGAGGCACCCGGCCATAAATCTTTGCATTATTGTCTTTGTCTCACATTGTACTTTATAGGACTTTTTATATTTTTACAGGACAGTGAACCTTGTTTTTCAGAAGGCCTTTCAAGGTGTTCCCAAGCCCACAGCCTGCTCCAGGCTCTGTGTGTGCAGTGCTTCACAGATAGCAGAACACAGTGGGACATCCTTTGGACATTTCTAGGGATGCTGACTCCACCACTCCCTGGGCAGCCTGTTCCAAGGCCTCTTCACCTTTTTCCTACTATCCCATCTAAACCTGCCCTGGATGAGATGAGAGGAACTTTCCCTGCCTGGCTCTGAGCTACCAAACTCTGCTCCTCCCATCAGGGAGGGCTCTTCCATGATGTGCAGATGGTGGGATGCTCGCAAATCTGGCACAAATGGTAAATACAGGACTGACACACTCAGGTGAGGCATAAATCCCATCTGCAATGGTCCAGAAATGGTTTTGGCATAGGAATCAATGAATCCCAGAATGGTTTGGGTGGGGAAGGATCACAAAGTTCATCTCATTCCCACCCCTGCCATGGGCAGGGACACCTTCCACTAGCCCAGATTGCTCCAAGCCATTCCAACCCAGCCTGGGACACTTCCAGGGGTAGGGCAAACATGCAATATTCTCACTATACACCATCCCAAAACAATACCATGAACCAATACAAATAATATAATATACATTCATATATATATATGAAATATATATATGAATATATAATATATATAATATATATAATATACTTTCATGTATATATATACAAATAATATAGTATACTTTCATATATATATGAAAGTATACAATATTATTTGTATATAATATACTATATACTATATACTAGTATATATAATATACTATATACTATATTTGTATATAATATAATATACTATAACATACTATAACAAACCTAAACATGCAATAAAGAACTGTCCAGTACCTGTTAAAACAATCCATCGTTATCCCAAATGTAAAACAAATAAAAAACCCCACTATACCAGTCAATACTATTCCAGATAGAACATAAATAAAAATAAACTTCCAAAAACCAGATTTACCAACACAAAACACCACCACATGACAAAACAAGTAGTAACCACTACCCAAAAATCATTTAGGAACCAAGACCACATACAATCAACAAAATTATTAAACACCTATCCCATGGGAATACTCTGGGAATAAAGGGCTGGGAGGAAGGCAAAAAAAAGATACAAAAAAGCCATAAAGACATGGCTTGACTGCAGCCTGGCTCTCTTGGAGGCAGCTGTCCTGCACACATAAACACCTCCAAAAATATTTCTTTCTGGCCTGTCTTTTGCAAGAGAAGCTTTAGTAACAGCAGAAACTTCACAGGAGGTTTCAGAGGGGAGGAGAAAGTGCCCTGGTAACATCTAGGGTAATTACAGTGCTCAGTTTACCCTGGAGCTCCTGAAGGCCAAGGAAATTGCTACGAGCAGTAAATAGAAAAGGGTGGTCTGGGAGCCTGCTCTCCAGCACAAAGTCCATAATTTCAGACTGCAAAGGAGATGTTAATCTTCTTTTTTTCCCCCAGCACCATTTGAAGTGGTTTTACTTAAAAAACCCATGTCAAACCTAGCCCACTCTTTACTCCAGTACAAGATTTTTTGGCTTGATGTGCCCCTGAGCTGCTCTTCCAGCCTAGGAGGATGGTGGCTCACTGGATGCATCAAGTTCACAAAAAGAAATGTCTAAGTCTGAGCTCTCCTTGGACCACCTAAAATTCTCACTACCAAAACGATTTAATTAAATTCATATCACCACAATAATACCATAAAATTCCCACTAACCATACACATCCAGGAGCACCTATGGACAGGACATGGGCACAGGACAGGAAACCTCACAGCCTCAGAGCTCAGTTACCTGTAGGCTCCCAGATGCTGCTGGACATGGAGCACCACACCTTAATGCAGAGCTGGATCCCAGTGCATCCCAATTTCACAAAGGATGGGAGGAACCAAAGGGAATTTCTCAAGCTTTGTCCCACTCCTCCAGCTTCCAGCAGCAAACCTATCCATGACATGAGGCTGCCTCCTCCAGAAGAAATTGGAAGCAGAGATTTTCCTAGCCACAAATTGCTCTTACTGTGTCCTCGTGCTCCCAAGCAGGAAGGCGTGGAAGCTGAGGAGCCAACATTTGCTTTTTCCCTGAACAAGCCCAGATTTCAGCCTGTTTCCCTAAGATACACAAACCTGCAGCAGGTCAGAGCCCAGGCAGCCCTTCCAGCCACTGCCTTCAGGACGGAAATGCCTTTTCTGCTCTCCTCAAGCAGGAGCCATGTGTCTTCTCTCCACTCGTGGCAGTGGGAAAGGCCTGGGACAAGGTGCTTGGAGTTGGGAAGGATTGTCCATTCCATCTGAGGGAAGCTGAGCAGCTCCACAATTACTGAGCAGGCTGCATTGTGTGGCACAGGAGAAATAAAAGGGATTGATTAATAAAATTAATTGATAAAATTTGTGCACTAGCAGCAGAAAGAAAGCACTGACTGTTGGCAAGCCAAAACACAGGATCACAGGGATTTAACTTTCCCTCTGAAGAACCCCTCACCTTTGAGCAGGGTGCTTTGCCACCTTTTAATTCTCCTGCTTGAGAATTTGGTGGCCACTCTGGCTGGTCATGCCTCCAGCCACAAAGTGTTTCAGCTGCTGAACTTTCTCCAACTTGCCCAGCCCTGATCCCTCTGAACTCCTCAGGCATTTTCCTCTTTGTTACAACAAGCTGACAGCACTCCTTGCTTTACTCTGAGTGCACTTTTCCCCTTCTATTGATCCAGTTCCAGCATCCCTCACTGGGGCCAGAGCTCACCAATGAGGGATGTAACAGTGCAGCAGCACTTTGCAGCTCAATATTTGGTGTAAAAGTTTAAATGAGCTCCTGTAACAACAGCTCACCTGCGTTTCATCTTCCTTGAGAAGTTCACCCCAGTAAACACCTGGGAGTAAACTGCCTAATGCTTCTGAAACACAGACAGGAGATCAAAACCCATCAGAAAAAGCCTGAAATAATCCTCTGGTCCAGGACATTTCCAGGTGTTTTGAGAGCAGGATTTGAAAATCCTGGTGGATGGTTTAATGCTGGGGTTTAACCCATGGTTTAACGCTGGGCTTGGTAGTGCTGGGTCAGAGGCTGGATTCTGTGATCCTGGAGGGCTTTTCCAGCCTTGAGGGTTCTGGGATTTTTCCTTCAAGCCTCCTCAAAGGCACTCTGGTGACTCTGCCAGGCTTTAAAAACCAGCTCAGCCCAATTGATTTTAAGCCAGGCAAAAAGCCCCACAAAAGTAAACGTGAGCTTTAGTGAAAAACATGAGCCTGTTCCTCACCATCTGAGGATCTTGCTGCCTCAGAGCCCCTCAGAAGTCACAGAGCTTCCAAACCCATTCAGATTTTGCTCCAATTTCCTACAAATTCTTGCTGATGCTGGGGGAGTTGGCTCACCAGTATCATTCTTAATAGGAACAGGCTTGATTAGACCATGCACCACCCCAGTGAGGACAAACAGCCCTTATCATTAACCTCAAACAGCATCACAGAGAAAAAACTGTGTCAAGAAAAGCACCATTAGCAAGAGCCACATTTAAACCCAGCAGTGGCACTGCTGTGAGCATTTTATTTATTTTTATTTATTTTTATTTTCTTGCTTATTTATTGCACTTAAATGTGGTGTAGGAGGAACATTTAAGACCCCTCTGCTCTTACTGTGCTCACTCTTCCCTCATCCCCTGACTGCAGCATGGGCAGAACAAACTTGTTAAATTTTTTGTTTAAATTTTTGTTAAAATTTTTCTTGAAACTAAAACACGAGATTTGCTACTCAAACAGAAGTACTAAGTGATAAACTTACAAAAACATTCAATACTCTTACTATAAACTGTCCCTATAATATACTATACTATACTATACTATACTATACTATACTATACTATGATATGTATATTATGTTATTTTTATTATACCAATAAAATAACTTAATATACCTAATGTTATAAATAATATACTTTATATTACAATAATTATAATATAATAGTTATGATATTATAATCTATGATATAATTAAAATATTATAATAATTTATAATAGAATCATTATAATATACTTTATATTATAAATAATATAATAAATACTTAAACCTAAAGATGCAATAAAGAACTGTCCAGTACCTGTTAAAGCAATCAATCATTATTCCAAATGTAAAAAAACCCTCACTATCCCAGTCAATACCATTCCAGATAGAACATAAATAAAAATAAACTTCCAAAAAAAAGATTTACCGACACAAAACACCACCACATGACAAAACAAGTAGTAACAACTACCCAAAAATAGTTTAGGAACCAAAACCACACACAAGCAACAAAATTATTAAACACCTCCCCAGTAACCTCAACCTCTTACCCCCAAGTCATTCTACACCTTGACAACTTCCAAATTAATATATTTTATACATAACTTTCATTTTACAATACCTACAAACATTACTAAAACAACCAAAAAAGACAAAATTTTATAATTATATTAAAAATATAAACCTTATAATTTACCCAACAATTATTTCAACAAATTACCATTAAAAAACCTCAATTTTAACCCAAACATCACAAGCAATTCCTACAAAAACACAATTAACCACAGCCATTACAATACCTACCACAACTACACACAAAACAGTAAATACCAGTGTCACATCTTGCACGAGACACAGACACAGAGGGTTTTTTTGTTTGAAGCTGCTGGAGCAGAAAGGCTGGGCAGGAACAGCAGGGCAAGTGGGAGGAAAAGGGAAGGAAAAAGGGATTCCTGCTTGGCAAGGGACACCGAGCCTGGTTTGGTCCCACAGGGAAGCAGCCAGCAGTGAGGGAGAGGAGGAGAAGCTGTGGAGGAATCCCAGGGAGCTCCCAGGGCAGCAGGATGCCCTCAAGTTGGGTCCAGCTGCCCGGGGTTGGGACAGGAGTCTTATAAGAACTTCTTTGAGCCAGGTCTAATGAGGCCTTGGAGGCCTATAACACACCCAAGATAGCTCAGCTACCCTTGGAGGCATAAAAATCAGCAGGATGGCTCCAGTTGCAGTGTCGGGAACAAAAAGGTTTAATAAAAGGCAAAACAACCAACAGAAAAACCCAGCCAGGTGCCAGACGTTCTTGCTCCTGGTAAAACACTTTACAAAAGCCATTAGTTTCTTTGTTCATGTCCTTTTCTAGTAAATTGCCCAGGTGGGACTTTTTGGCTTCTGTCCAATCAGCCATCCTTAAGTTTGAGGTGAAGTTCCTTAAGACTATGAAGTGTCTTTTTTTTCCACCTAATCGAAAAGAAAAACTGTTCTAAGCTTCTTTCCTTTTTAAAGAGACAAAAAATATTGTTGTCCCTCCATCAACAAAAGACACGCTCCTATACAGGAGCAATCTGTGCTGGGCTCAGAGCTGGCTGGATGGGCAGCCCAGGGAGTGGTGGTGAGCAGAGCTCCATCCTGGGGCCAGGCACCAGGGGTGTCCCTCAGGGATCTGTGCTGGGATCAGCTCTGTTCAATGTTTGCATTGACCACATGGATGAGGGGATTGTGACTTCCATTGGTAAATTTGCAGATGACACTGAGCTAGGAGCATGTGTCCATCTGTTGGAAGGTAAGAGGGCTCTGCAGGGAGGTCTGGAATGGTTGGATGGATGAGCAGAGCCCAGTAAGATTAAGTTTAATATATCCAAGTGCCCAGTGCTGCATTTTGGCCACAATAACCCCCTGCAATGCTCTGGGCTGGGGACAGAGTGGCTGGACAGTGCTCAGGCACAAAGAGACCTGAGGGTACTGACTGACCATGAGCCAGCAGTGTGCCCTGGTGACAAGAAGGATAATGGCTCCTGGCCTGGAACTGGAATAGCGTGGCCAGCAGGAGCAGGGAGGTCATTCTGCCCCTGTACTCATCACTGGTGAGGACACACCTCAAGTGCCGTGTCCAGCTCTGGCCCCTCAGTTTGGGAAGGATGTTGAGCCACTGGAGCACATCCAGAGACTGGAGAGGGGCTGGGAACACAAACCCTGAGAGGAACCCCTGAGGGAGCTGGAGGTGCTCAGCCTGGAGCAAAGGAGACTCGGGGCTGCCCCCATCACTCTGCACAGCTCCTGAAAGGTGCCTGTGCTCAGCTGGGGCTGGGCTCTTTCTCCAGGAACTGACAGAACCAGAGGACACAGCCTCAAGCTGCCCCAAGGGAAATATAGGTTGGATATCAGGAAAAAGCTTTTCACTCAAAGAGTGATAAAGTTCTAGAATGATCTGCCGGGAGAGGTGTTGGAGTCACCATCCCTGGGTGTGTTTAAAACGAGACTGGATGTGGCACTCCATGCCAGGGTTTAGTTGAGGGGTTGGGGCTGGGTTGGACTCAATGATCTTGAAGGTCTCTTCCAACTCAGTAATTCTGTGATTCTGTGTGAATTCTGTACAGGGCGATAAGGGGTAGATATTGAGGACATGCACAGGGAGCCCTCACACCACCCGTGTGAAGAGCACCCAAGCCCAGCCCTCTGCCAGCAGACAGCAATTAAACAGATGTCAAATTAAGATGTGCACCTCTTCCTCTGCTCCAAGAATGGATTTTCCAGAGTGCTGCAGCCTGCAGCGACTCCCGATAAAACCCACAGAAAAACCCAAGCAAGAAAGTGCAACACTCACAAGAACTGTACCCAAAAGAACTCATGGAAGCTGAACTCAGGCACAGAAAATAAATCAGGGTTGAGGTTGGCCAGAGCAGCCCAAAATTCTGGCAGGAGCTGCAGAAGGAGGTGGCAGAGAGGGATGCTGGTATCACCGTCAGCAGACACCATGGCCAGCTCTCCCCTCCACCAGCAGGGTCAGGAATTGCACACCCAGATGTTCCCTTCTTCCTCTCAGTGCTCTGTTTCAGCTCCACCACCTACATCCACCACCTTTCTCCCCAAGAGCCACACCTGCTGCCGCAGCAGGCAGTCTGAGAACCCACTCACCTCCAGATTCCTCTCTATTTGAAACCCAGAAATAAAACTTCTGGTGCCTTCAGGCTGCCCTGCCCGTGGTCAGAGTTCACATTTGCTATATCTGGCTATAAAAATGACCCTTTCATTCCACTGGAAAAACAGTTCAGCTGTCGGATATGATGACCAAAGACAAGCACTGGTTTTTGTAAACACAAAAGCTTTTAAAACCTGGCCCCTGGTTTCGGTTCCTGAGTCAGCGTGAACTCCAGGGACGACGGGGGAATTACAAATATTTTATGAACTCTGGTGAACTCACACTGTGCACATTCCTTATTCATTCCTCTTGACAGAGTACTGCTCAAAACTTTTGAAAAGGTACATTTAACTTACCTGAAACTCCAAGCTCTTACAAAGAAACAAGAACGGGGCAGATTTCAAGGGCTCAGTCTGGGGGTTTTTGACTCTAATGAACAGCCAGAAGGTCTGCTGGCCAACCTGGGCCTTGGGCAAGGAGAGAGGCAGTGCCAGAGGGCAGGGATGGATGGGATATTGGGACTTAGGAATTGTTCCTTGGGAGGGTGGGGAGGGCCTGGCACAGGGTGGCCAGAGCAGCTGTGGCTGCTCTGGATCCCTGGAATTGACAAGGCCAGGCTGGATGGGGCTGGGACAGTGGAAGGTGTCCCTGTCCGTGGCAGGGAGTTGGAAAGAGATGAGTTTTAATGTTCCTTCCAATCCAAAATATTCTGATTCAATGCACTGAGACCCACAGACAGGCAGAAATTCAATTCAGCTAATGGTGCTCCTTCTGCCTGATGCCTTGTGAAGGCTGAGCTAGAACAGAGGCTGGACAGAGTTAAAGAATAAAGTAGGGATTTATTAAAAGGGTCTCCTCAACTGATCCACCTTGGGCAGCACAAGAGCCCAGACAGGGCCACACCCAATATGAACCAAAATGGTCATGGGGTCTGTCACTTTTGTAAGTTCTGCTCCATTTGCATATTGGAGTTAATTGTCCAATTACAGCTTTAGGTTATCAAATCTCATCCTTCTTGTTTTTCTCTCTTCAGCCCGCGGTGTTTGTGCTCTTGGGCCTGAGATTTGGATCATTTGTCCTTGGTCCCCAGCTGGAGCAGGAATTGTTTTGTCTCCCTGCTCTGTGCACAGAGCTCACCAACCCATAATGTGAAGCTCAGAAGTGCACTCTAAAGCAGCATAGAATCTGAAAATACAAAAGCTCAAACCTGAGGCATCATGCTGGCAAGGCCACATCAGTTTACAGGCAAATTCTCATCCATGGACTTTGAGAGCCTCGGTGCTGAAATGTGATCCAATCCCTGAGGAAAACACTGATCTGCAGGATGAGAGGGAAGTGACACTGGCCCATGGCAACGGGAACACAGAGCCAGTGTCACTCAGTCCTGCCACAGTCACAGCACAGCCACCACGCTGGCGCAGAATCCTCACACACAAATGGCAACTCCTTCATGCCAATTAAATTTGGGATTAGATTTCCCCCACCCCTCCTCTCTATTTTGCCTTTCTCCAGGGTCTCTTGAGGCTTCAAAGGCACCTTGCGCATCACACCAGGATGTTTTCTCATTACAGGGAGCAAGCTTATCAAACAAGTGCTGCTTAATTCCACCCTTCAGCCCATAAGCAGTGACCCAGATTCCTGATCTCCATTAGGAGAAGTTGGCCCCTGAGAGTTTCAGGCTGGATAACCAGACAAGGGAGGCTGCCAAAACAAGGACGTGACGCAGGGAGAGGCAGAATGAGCCAAAGCAGGGCTGGAGTTTGGCCTTCCCAGTGGTCACAGCCAGGTCAGGTGCACAGAGATGGGCTCATTCCCTGAACTCCAAGCCCAGGGAAGGGATATCCCACCCTCACAGGCTGGAGAGCTGTAGTAAGAGTGTACTGATCAGCAGAATACTCAGAACGACCCAGGAATGGCACCAGTTTACTCTGGTTGGCCAAGCCCTCTCAGAGCCTTGTTTCCAGACTCCCAGGCTCAACAGGGGGAGGTGGGATGTGAAATAAAACATGGAGAATTTACAAAGAAACCCAGGAGATGAGCACACAGAGAGGCAGCCAAGTGCTGCAGTCATACTGGGCTCTGAGGTTTCATCATAAATCACAAATCCTCCCCTAAATATGTTTTACACACTCTAGTCAGACCCTGAACTGTTCCTCTCTGCTGTGTCACACCAACTGAGCCAGGCCACTGCTGTCAGGCTGTGCCCCACACCTGTCCCCAGAGAGGATTTGGGGTTAAATTCCAAATGGGATGCTCCTTTTTTGGGATTAAATCCCCACATAATGGATGCTCCTGTCAGGAGGGTTTGCAAGCTGCACCTCCTGAGCCAGGTGAGAGAAGCACAGCTGGGTGTCCCAGTGGAGACACCTTCATCCCTGCTGTGGGAATGCCTGAAACAAATTTTTTAGGAGGATCTCTTGCCGTGGGACAAGGGCTAAGAGACAAATCTGTCCAACAGCGCCTTCAGGAGAGTGGAATCACAGAATAGTTCCTGCTGGAAGTGACCTAAAAGTTCATCCCATTCCATCCCCTGCCATTCCAGGGACACCTTCCACTATCCCAGGGTGCTCCTAAACCCCATCCAGCCTGGTCTTGGACACTTCCAGCTGTGTTTCCTCTCCCAGTACCAGGCATAGCTGATTTTGCAGCCAGCTGCAAGGTGCATCTCACACAGAATTAAAAGCAAACCCCTTTTGCCCAGACAGGATGGTGTCCACAGGGAATAACTCACACTAAAAACAGAGTGTGATGCTCCTGGCTGACTCTGCATTCTGAGAGCTCTGTCTGAGCTACCAGAGCAGCCAACAGCATCCAGGCTGGTGGTCCTCCCAACTCTAATAGATCATGGCAGCGCAGAGGGGCCAAATTCAGTTGGATTTGGCAGCACAGGATGCAAAGAAACCCAATCCTGAGTGTCCATGGAGGATCAGAGCTCAGCCCTGCAGCGAAACAGATGTGCAAAGCTCGGTGCAAGGACAGGCAAGGCACAACAAAGCTTTCAACAGATTTTTTGATATTGTTCTTGGGCTTTTTTCTAAACCCAGACAGCTGTTTAATGCCTCAGTGTCCCTCCCGAGGGATAGGCAGGGAAATTCCTCTCTCCAGAGCCAGCAGGTTCAATCCTCTCCATCCCACAGCCCTGTCACTGTTCACACTCATAGGCACAATCAGGGGGAAAAAGCATGCTCCTTTTCAAGGTCAGGCCAGAATTTGGGGTGGAAAGTTGAAACATCATGGCAAACAGAGAGGCAGGTCTCCAGCTGGCCTCAGCAGCTCCAATTGGATGCACCCAGGTGCATTTCTAACCAACAAACCTTGGAGCCCTGCTTCAAGGAGAGCTTCCAATGTACCCCAGCCACTCCAGAAAGACACAAATGCCAGTTTCTGACACCTGATGGGAAATTTTATAGGAAAACTTGATTTCCCTGTGGAAGAGGAATTGCAGGATTGGTCCCTTCCCAGCTATCTGAGCCCCAGAGTATTTCAGCTGCTTCCCTAATGGCTTGTCTGCAGCAACATTTTCTTTGAAGGCTGCTCACTGAAAGAAGCTAATTGCTCTAGAGCAGCCAGAATTATTCATCTTGAATCCTCCAGTGCATAAACACCCTTTAAAATTCAGAAAATAAACCACCACCCTGCTCGTGACGGGCTCACAGAGTGCATACGGCAGCTAGCAATCATCTCAAGCGCTGCAATCCCTGGGGATGTGAAACTGGGATGTGTGGAAATCTGTTATCCTGAGGGAACACAGAGCTGCTTCTGGGAGAGGAACAGCCTGGCTCTGGAGGATCTGGCTGTGGATCCATGCCTTGGCTGATGCCAGTCCCCCTGCCCTTCTCTAGGCTGCAGGGACACCCTGCCAATAATCCTATTCCCTGTACCACCATGCATTCCCAAAAAGTCAAAATTCCCTCTGGGGGGAAGCCTCAGTCTGCCTCCCTTCCCTCCCCAGGAAGAGATGTCACTCTCCAGGCAAAGGCCAACCCCCAGTTTCCTTCCAGAGGCCACCCACACCCTTCTCAACAAGGCACTTGAGAAGCAGCAAGTTGCACAGAACTCACAGCAGCAATAAATTTGGGCAATTCCCAGGGGTGTACACAAGTTTACAGAGGAATCCATAGAAATTCCAACATGACTTGGATTGGAGGGGATGTGAAAACCACCTAGTTCCAGCTCCCTGCCATGGGCAGGGACACCTTCCACTATCCCAGGTTGCTCCACACCCTGTCCAATTCAGCCTTGGATAATTCCAGGGATGGGGCAGCCACAGCTCCTCAGGAAACCTGTGCCAGGGCCTCACCATGCCTGCCAGAAACAAAAACAGACAAGTCAGATCCATGCCAGGATTTGTCCTTCCAGATGAGTGTCCCAGAGAGCAGGAAAGGGCTGGAGCAAGGAAGATGCATCCTTGATGGGAGGGGATCAGATCAAGGAATGTTTAAGCCAACCACGTGCACATTTGTCCATTGCCACAAATAAAGAGACAAAATATTCAAAACAGAGGTGACACTTCATGCCTGCAGACTGGAGTCAGCCAGGACATCAGAATTCCACTGACCAGCTGATTTCTCACGTTTTCAATGGCTGTGCTAAATCATTAATAGAGGTTAGTGCTGAACTCACCCCAGAAAGCTGAGCTGAGTCACTGCTGCTCTCCCACTCCAGTTTATCCTTGCAAATCAGCTCGAGATGAATGGCTCCCTTATTCTGCACCCAAAAATAGAGCACATGCCAAGGCTCACTGCCGAGCAGGTGCTGATTTGTGGCATCAAGCACGTTCAAACTGATCCGATGCATTCAGCCCTGCACAGGCAAAACACGCGACGAGAACCAAGGCTTCCCAAGCCACTGGGGAGGCTTCTCATTGGGAATCAACTCCAGCCTCTGGAATTCACTGAATGAGCCATGCAGCTACCTCCCATCTGTCTTAGGTTGGAAGATGTGGTTGGGGGTGTGTGTTCTATTTGCCATCAGTTAGAGGTGGGGCAGTTCTCTTCTCTTCATTGGGCAGTTTTCTTTATCTCTCCCACAAACCAGTCCTCCCTCGGGGAAATATCTTGTGTTCGTGGGCCATTGAGTGTCACTGCATGACTGATAGAATTACATCATCCCACTGGGAGAAGCTGTGCCCACGGGGAGGAGCCAAGCATTCCTTCCTGGATATAATCTGACAGTTGGAACACCACAGCACCTTTCCCACTGGATTCCCAGAGGAAGACCAGACCAATCTACACCACCACTGGATCTTGAGAGGAAAACTCCACCCTTCTACGGGATCACTGCTTCAGCAGAACCACACCTGTCTCTGCAGGAGGGCTGCAGTCACCCTTTAATGGGACTGCTACCAGCACCCTGACACACAGGGAGTCAGGCCATATTCTCACTCTGTCACGGTTGTTTTGTATTACTGCTTTGGTTTGAGGTTTTTTTTTTTTCCTTCCCTAATAAAGAACTGTTATTCCTGCTCCCATATCTTTGCCTGAGAGCCCCTTAATTTCAAACCTATAACAGTTCGGAGGCAGGGGGTTCACATTTTCCATTTCAGGAGAGGCTCCTGCCTTCCTTAGCAGACACCTGGCTTTCCAAACCAAGACACCATCCCACTGGTGTCCAGGAAAGAATGATTCCCTCTTCAAGGGGCTTTCCAAAGGGTTTGGCATCACCCATCCACACTTCATGGGTGATGAAGAAGACCTTTTCTATAGCAAATCCACTCCAGAGGGTGAAAAACCAGGATGTGTCCCATCAGCCATTATTTGTGGTCAAGTTAACCATGTGTTTGGGGACAGGAAAGCTGACCTGGAGAAATCAGCCTTAGACAGGAAAGGAAATACAAGCTGAAGCCTTACAAAGCCAAAAATTGCTGATGCACAGGCTCTGCCCTCCATTTACACCTCTGTCCCTGCCCCAAAGTGACAACGCAACACTGCAAAAGAAAAAAATGACAGTAAGGATTTTATAGTCCCTCCAAGGGCTGTGGATTGCTTTGGAAACAAAAGCAACTTCTCGATTCTGCAGCTGGAAAAGTTGTCCCACCATACCCTGAAGATTAGGAAGAAATTCTTCCCTCTGAGGATGGGCAGGCCCTGGCACAGGGTGCCCAGAGCAGCTGTGGCTGCCCCTGGATCCCTGGAAATGTCCAAGGCCAGGCTGGATGGGGCTTGAAGCAGCCTGGGATAGTGGAAGGTGTCCCTGCCCATGGCAGGGGGTGGGAATGAGATGTTTTTTTCAGGTCTCTTTCAACCCAAACCATTCTTTGATTCCATTATTTGTCCCAGAAATAAATGTGGTTGCATGGATCACATTACAACAGCATCACTTTCACAGAGCTTTTGGGCAAAAAAAAAAAAAAAAAAGAAAAAGAAAAAAGTCTTAATAGTCCCCAGAAAAATATCTGCTGTGAAATCATTCCCTCTGAGGATGATATTATGGAATAAGTGATCATCAGCCAAAATTACTGTGTGGAAGTCATCGATTACAGAAACACCCTGACATTCTCCAGCAGTGGCTGTGCAGATGTTGCACCAGAGCTGCTCCACAGGCTCCTCTCTGAGGAAAAGCTCTGCTGTTGTCATGGTTGCTTCATTATCTCAAGTCTTGGGTGACTATCAGAGCAAAAGTCACAGGATCTGACTCCTAAACACTTGTAAGAACAGCAAAAAGCCCAGCACTGGGGCAGATTCGGGTTGCTGATAAGCAAACAATCCTGCAAATTGCTTGCACTGCCAGTCTGACTCATGCTTCTGTAAGCACAGCTCATTTTTCACTCCTCTAAATAAAAAAAATGAATACCCAAACCAAACAAAACACAAAACCCCCCCCAAACAAACAAACAAACAAACCAGCCCCCAAAAAAGCCCCCAAATGAAACCAACCCCCCCCAAAAAAACCTCCCCAACCCCTCCTCCCAAAACTACCCAAAATCAAAAGAAAAATAAAACAGAACAAAAAAAAAAAAAGCAACTCAAAAAAACCCCCTAAACCCCACAAAACCCCCCAAGAGGCCCCCCAAAAACCAAGCAAAAAATCCCACACACACTCAAAAACCACACCAAAAAAACCCCAAAAACAAAACAAAAACCCCGAACTAAAAAACAAACAAAAAACCCCAACAAAAAAAACCCTTAAAAATAAAATTTTAAAAATCCTGAACAAGCAAGCTCCCAATGATTTTTCCATCAGGCAAAAGGTGTTGGGACACCTAAGGAATTGCCAAGATGGAGCTGGTGGCTCTGTGAGAGATTCCTGCACCTGGAAGTACAAGGACCTGCAGAGGACCATCCCCCAAGAGATGGAGCTCAGCCCCATCCCCATCCCTGCACTCCAGGCAAATGGGCACAGCTGGAGGCACAGGACAAAGGCTTTTCGTGCCTCTCCACATCCTGGTTCCTGCATGTCCAGCACCATCTGCTGGCATTCTCTCCAGGAGTCAGCTCCTCACAGGCTGGGCAGCTGCCACCCAGGGTCAGGGAGTCAGGCACATCCTGAGACACAGCCCTGGTGCAGCACAGCTCCAGGATTTCCCAGGAAAAGCCCATTCCAAAGCAGCTTTCCAGCAGCTGAGGCTCACCTGCTGTGGTGTCTTGGTTTGGACAGACAGGAGTCTGCTAAGGAAGGCAGGAGCCTCCCCTGAAATGGAGAATGTAAACCCTCCCCACCCCTCCCAAGTGCTATAAATTTTAAATTAAGGGGCTCTCAGGTAAAAGTATGGGAGCAGGAATAACAGTTCTTTAATAGGGAAAGGAAAAAACATTAAAGGATAAAACAAACAATGCAGTACACTAGAACAACACTGACAGAGTCAGAACCCAGCCTGACACCCTGTGGGTCAGGCTGTTGGTGGCAGTCCCATTGGAAATGTGGCTGCAGCCCTCCTGCAGTGTCAGGGGTGGTTCTGTTGGAGCAGGGGGATCTGTAGAGAAGGATCTATTCTTCCTCTGAAGATCCAGTGGAAGGAGAGGCAGCTGCTGTTCCTCTGGGGAATCCCGTGGAGAAAGCCGTGCTGGTGTCTCACAAACCTCTGGATTATATCTGGGTAGCAATGCTTGGCTCCTCCCTCTGGGCTCACATCTCCCAATGGGATGTTCTAGTTCTTATCAGCCATGCAGTGACATTCAATAGTCTGTTATCAGCAATGTCCCCTCCTGAGGGAGGTGTGAATGTGGTCACTCAAAGAAAGAGATAAAACAAAACTGCCCACTTGACAAAGGTGATCTGCCATACAGATGTGAATGGAAAACAACTTGCACTGCAATCTTCAACGTGTGGGTCCATATCAACCACAGCCTTGTGGTGCAGAGCACCCAACAACAGATGGGAACACGGCCACAGGGGAGTCCCAGCAGATTAAAGAAATCCCACACAGGAATCCCAAATCCAAGTGATTTTGACTCAACTTTTTCACCAGGCTTTTTGAGACACTGATTCGATTCTTTTGAAAATCAGCCCATCATTAATTGGAAGGAGGAAGAGCAGCAGGACCTAATTCCTGCTTTGGAAGGCACGAGTCTGATCTCTCCAGAGAATCCCAGAAGAGTTTGGATGGGAAGAGACCTTAAATCCCATCCCATTCCACTCCTGCCATTGGCAGGGACACCTTCCACTAGCCCAGATTGCTCCAAGCCCAGCTTGGCCTTGAACACTTTTAGGAATGGGACATCACCACCTCTCTGCTGTATGATTGCAGGTGCAAAAGATGAAAAAAACCAAACCCTGTGCCCAGCCAGAAACAGGCTGAGGGTGGGGTGGAATCATCACTGAGCTGCTGTTCTGCACAGAGGGGGAGTTAAACCACGACCTGGCACTTCCCTGCCCCAGCCAAAGCTGCTTTCCACACCAATAACTGCATTTATTTGTATTTTCTTTGAGAGTGACACTCAGAATTAAGTGCACAGTGCAGAGGAAGAACATTCTGCACCATTACACACGGGGGTCTGAACCAGTCAGGAATCCTGGGATATTCAACCTCTGCAATTAACCAAAACAGCCTGGGAGAACACCAAAACACACAAATATTCCCTTTGGGAACAGGTGTTTCAGGAACAAAACACCTTTGAAATGTCACACTGAAAGGAAGAGGAGGAAAAAGGGCAGGCATGCTGCCTTTCCTGGTTATCCTGAATATTTTAACTGTCATCCCACTGAGACAATTCAGAACTACACATTAGGATATTCCAGGACTGCAACTTGCACTGGGCTAGGGTTTTCAGGGACTTTTTGGTTCCCCACATCCAACCTCTTCCTTTTATACACCCACCCAAGGTTTTTGTTGGAAGAGGAGAAAAGAAACTCAACAGGACTCCCTCCATGGGGGTTATTTTGGAAAAAGCCAAGCATCACTTGCTGTCTACTGATGAGCTTTTAGGTCTCTCCTAAACCAAAATATTCTGAATGTTGAAAAGACAGACAAATGTGCTGTCATGAGGAAGAACCACAACAATCCCAGATCCTGTATTTTTTTCCCCCTACTATTACTCTAATTCTCCAGGCATTTACTATGCTATCCATGGCCAACACAGTTTTACATTCCAGTTCTTGTCAGCTCTTGGTGTTGACTCAAGGCAAACCCACGTGTGAATGGATGTATACTGAAATTCCCTGCTCTCCCTGGCAATGATTTCCACGAGATATCTCTGAACTCCCATAAAAATGATAAATGAGTTTAAAACTGCAGCCATTCAAATGGAAAATCCTGCTGCAGGCCTGGTAGAACAGAAATAAAGACAGCAGAATTACGGCTGCAGAGCAGAAAACCCTGCAAAAGAGAGCTCTGGAAGCATTAAAGCAACTCTAGAAACAAAAATAAAATAAACATTGCCATGCAAATTCTTGCACAAGTCAAACCTGAGCCACATTTCCTGGGTGCTTGTCCTTCTGTCGAGCCAAAGGCAAGAGGGAAAACCATATCCAGAGCTGTCAGGGTGTGACAAAGCTGGGAAAGGATCCTGGGAAGAGCTCCCTGATTAAACAGCAGCCCTGAGCAAACAGCCCCAGCCTTGCCTGCTCCGTGATACATCTTCTTCTCCAAATAGGAAGAGGACAGGAGAGAAAACATCACTTCCAGCTCGTTATTTCCAGGCTGTTTCAGCTGTCAAAACACAGCACTGGATCCCTGTCACCTGGGAAAAAAAGCTGGAGGGCTCAGCTCCAAGGGCCAGGTGTGGTAATCATGCAGAGCTGGAGCCCAGGATGTTGGGATATCCCATCTCCTGTGCCTCCATAGTGAACAGGGATGGACATTCCTGCATCCACTGAAGCTCTGGGAATGCTTCTTCAGCAGGATGCTTGATTTCCTGCCCCTGAGGTCACTGCTCCAACATCTCTTGAGGTCTCAGCAGAAAGAATGCTCAACAAGAGAATAAAACCCAAAAAACAAAACAAAACAAGAAATAAACAACAGAAAAAAAACCGCAAAAACCAACAACAACAAAAAAAACCCCAACAACTCCCCCCCCAAAAAACCCAGAAAAACCCCAAAACTCCCCCCCAAATAAACCAACTCCCCAGAAAAATAACAAAAAACACACCCCAAAAATTTAAAAAAGCCAAAACAAATACCCAAAACAACCCACCAAAAAATCAAAATAAAAAGCCCAAAAAAACCCCCAACCCCCTCCCAAAAAACCCAAACAAAACCCCCCCAAAAACAACAAAATACTCCCCAAAAAGCAAAAACAACCCCTTAAAATTTAGAAAAAAACAAACAAAAACTTTTAAAAACCCAAAAAACCAAAAAAATTAGCCACAAAAAAAAAAAAAAAAACCCACCAAAAAAACCAAACCACCCTAACCTGAGAAAAAGAGACATCAAAAGATGCAACAGAGGATTTTCCACAACTCCTCCAAGCTATTTTTAGTCTCTCTTTCATGGTGAGAACACAACATCCAGTTTCACTGCCCTGTGTCCTCCACCTCCTCTGGGAGCAAACCTGCAACAGGGCAAGGTGAGGGCATGTAAAAGTTCTGTGAGCTGAGAGCTAAAGATACAATTTGGGCTCTGATAGATGGATTTTCCTAGCTGATTACAGCTCCACGGGGATGGGGTGCTCCTGACCCTTTATCTGCATGGACTTGTTGGAAGAGTGGAGGCAGAAGGAAGTCAGGGAAGGATTTAGTCAAGCATGGCTAAGACAAGCAGCACGTTTGTAGTGAGCTGGTTTATTCCAACTCTTTCAGCTGTGAAATGCTCTGGACTGGTGTTCAGGACTCAGGATGAAGCCCACAGCCGTCCCAGGCTTGCAGGCACGCTGAGAATTCTTGGGGTGTAGCAGTCACATTCTATGAAAAAATTCCTTTGCCCAGGATTTTTCTCCTGGGAAGCTGAGGAGCCTCAGGGAAAAGGAAAACAATTCTTCTCTCATTTGCTTCTCCTGTGCTGTGCTCATGTGCAATGTGTTTGGAGATTGTTCACCCACAGGTGATTGTTCCATTGGGCTCTGCTGTGAGTTGTTTTGGTTCTTTGGCCAGTCAGGGCCAAGCTGTGTCAGACTCTGGAGAGAGTCAGGAGTTTTCATTATTATCTTTTTAGCATTCTGTAAGTGTCCTTTCTGTATTCTTTAGTACAGTATAGCATTCTTTAATATAATATAGTACGATAAAGTAATAAATTAGCATTCTGAGAACATGGAGTCAGATTCATCATCCCTGCCTTTGTTGGGGCCCCTTGTTTGCAATATTGGGGGTGTCCTGTGCAGGGCCAGAAGGTGGGCTTCAATCCTTCTAACTCAGGATATTCCACATTATGTTGCTCCTGGAGCTTCTCCATCCTCCCCTGGAGCTGGACACCAAGGTGGGCATGAACAAGGTGATATTCAAGAGGTACCTGGCTCAAAGACAGATGCTCTTCCCAGCTCCCAGAACTCCTGGAACACACCTGGGGCTCCACATGGATCTGCTCTGCTTCTCCTGCTTCCCGGTGAAAGGCACATCCCCTGGGATCAGTGCTGAGCACATCTCTTCCCAGAGCTGTAGGTGTCAAATCATCCCTGCATTATCATGGTCTGAGGGAATCAAAGGTGCTCATCTGGAATTTATGTCCCCAGATTCCTGTGTCAGGAAGGCTCTGACTGCCAGCTGGGAAAAAAGAACAGACTTAAAATATGTAGAAGGGATTGTGTGGGACCAGTTTGGTCTTCTCTAGTGGCAGCACGGCTGGAAAAGGATCGGGGATATCTGCAAGGAATCTGCAATGCAGCAGGATGCTGATCCAGACTTCTGATGGACACAAGGCCATAAAAGCAGAAATTGCAGACACTGACTTTTTCCCACTGGTGAGAAGGGCAATCCAAGGTGGAATATCTGAAGAGGGATTTTTGAAATTCATGATTTTAGCTCAGAAGAAACCAGTTCAGGGGCTGTCTAGATTTAGTGGATGTGCCTGACATTCACACCCAGATCCTGAGATCCCAGGGCAGCTGACAAGCCTTGTATTAACTCCAGACTAATCTGTACCATCTGTCAAAGTCTGAGGGGAAAAGAGCAACTTTTCCACTTTGGGGTTGGATTCTCTTACTGCTGCTCTGGCTGGAGTCATTTGCAGAAGAGAAACTCTTGATTTTTATGAAGTCTTCCATGAAAATGTCTCCCTGGCACCTCCACTGAAGGAGCCATTCTGTGGAGCAGCTTTCCAGGGCTCCATCCCCTGCACGTGGCTACTTTAGAAGGCAGGAACAGAGCAGAGATCCCCTGGGCACAGCAGCATTTGCAGATTCCCAATCCCAAGTTTTTGGGAGGGACAGGACCGGCTGTGCCAGGCTTTCCTAGGGTGCAGAAGAACCACTGTGCCCACTGAGGTGTGGGACCAGAATTCCAGACTCAAAATTGCAAGCTCTTCACCTGCATCTTCAGGAGGCCTAGAAAGATTTGTTTTAGTGCTGCCTGGAAGTTTTTCTGCCCACAGAGCCTACACAACCATCCCAGGCCCACCTCATTTGGTTTTCTGCCAAAGACACTGAACTCTAGAAAATTCCAGCTCCAGGTGATGCAGGTCCAGAGAGAAGAACAAGCACAAGAAAAGGTCAGGCATCAGCAAAAAATGGTCTTTCTCTTCTGACAAACATGGAAAAACAGCAAAACTGATTCATCCCCTATGGAGCCTGAGATTTTCTCCCCTTCCTGAGGACTCTGGACCTGGGATCTCCTTATCCTTGTCAGAGTTTTTAATCTCCTCCAAACAAATCTCAAGAAAATTTTCATCTACCCAAACAAATCCATGCATTAACAGGAGCTATGTTAGGCTCCTTCACCTTGGACTGGAATGCTTCCAGTCCCAGGTGAAAGAGGGAACAGGGAATACTTGAGCTGGAAACCAGCAGAGCAAGGGATGTGCAGCCCCTGCCTGTCACTGATCCCTGCTCACAATGGGGCACCAGAGAGGCCCTTCAGGCATCACTCAGCAGGATTCTCATTCCTGCACTCACACCTGCCCAGCATTCCAAGCAGGGCAGCCTCCAGCTGGGCTCTGCATTCCCTGGCTGGAGCCACAGCTCCTATTTCCATGCCTGCCCCAGTTTCTGGTCGTAATTCTGTGGTGCATTAAGATCAAGGCTGCTCTGACTACCTGTGTGCATTTAGAGGGAGAGATTTTCTCCAGGGGGAGCTTTTAAAAGCAGCAGTTCACCTGGGTCAGGAGCCAGCTCAGGTATTAAAGCATTTTTAAAAATTAAATCTCCACCACTAAGTTACAAAGAGAAAAAAAAGTTATTAAAAATCTGAGTGGTAAACAGCAACAAGCAACAGAAAGAAGTCTGATATTGGTCAAGATGGCCCTGGATCTAGAGGAAGGTGTCCCTGCTCATGGATGGGGTTGGATTTATGAACCTGAAATGTCCCTTGCATTCCAAACCATTCCATGGCTCTATGATAATCACCACAGGGTACCACATCCGACATGGAGCATTCCTGGAAAGTGATCTGGGCAAGGAAAAAGAAAAAAGGAAAAAAAGGAGGAAGTTTCAGGCAACCTGCTGCTGCAGAAAGGGGTAATGGGGAACAGGCTGGGTTAGTGGCTCCTCTGGGAGCCTATGGGAGGGAAAAGGGAAGATTTCAAACAGGAGAAGCAAAAATGAAAGGAGAAAGAGGGGAGGGGAAGGAGGAGGAAGGGAAGAGACAACAAATGACTCTTCATTTAGCACAAAGAAACCAAGATGTCAAGAACAACATTAATCAAGTCACCGAGGGATGAGACAAAATTCTGTAATTGCCTCTACCCTGATGCGAGAAACCTGGGTAATAAACAAGAGAAATGGGAATTGCTCATTTACAGAGCATAAATTTGACCTAGTTGGTATCACTGAAACCTTCTGGGAGGCATTTGCATGATCGGAATGTGTAAGGAAGAGTCAGTGCTCATAACCTGTGTGGGAAAGGGGGGGAAGCCCTGGCATGGCCTGCAAGGGGAATATCTCCAGTGGGTCCTCCTGCTCCTGAGCTTTGGGATTGTCACTAAGCTCCTTCCGCACTAAACCCTCACCAGGGGAGCAGTGCCAGACATCCACCCTGACATTTCCAAAGCTTCCCCAGCAAAGTCTTATCTGAATTTATTTTTTTTTTTGGGTCAGAATTTACCAAAAATGGTTCTAAAGCTGCTTCCCCCTCCCCGTCGCATGGACTTTTGTCTGGGCAGGGAAATCAGGAGCGACAGCTGAACTGGAAGGCAGCCCCTGCTTCAGAGCAAGCAATCCCACTAATCTTTTAATGCACAGACAAAGCAAATGCCAAACTAATGAAATACCGGCTTATGCCTTCAAAGGGGAACATTTCAGACCCAGCAGAGCCAAGGGAACAAAGTTACCAGAAGTTAACAAAAGTCAGAGCAAGAATATTTTCCCTCAAAAAAAAAAAAAAAAAAAAAAAAAAAAAGAAAAAAAAGAAAGCAAGTGCCAGACAACCACAAATACCATGATTCAAGGAAGGCTCTTTTGAAGGGCCTGGGGATGAAAGGCCAGAGTGAGTGATGTGAGCTGTGTAATCTTCACCAAGGGGAGAAGGAAAAGTAAGGAGGGATTTGATGCAAATCAGCTCTATCATTCCTAGTTTGTATTCATTGGGAAGGGAGGAGCGGGGGGGACTCCAATAATTCAACATCCAGACAACTTCACAAGAGCTTAAGGAATCTTTGCAAGAGCGATGCTATTTCTGGTATGCAGGAATAATCCAGAGATTAATTATTTCTCCTGGGTTTAGGCAGGCATAGGCACTGCCTTCCACCTTACCTCCTCGGGGCTGACATCCCTGGGAATATCCTCTGTGCTCCCTCGCACCTACAAAGAAAGAGCCATGGATTTTCCACTTATTTTGGGGGCCATTCATTTCAAATAACATGCAGGATCTTCCTGGGAGTCAAACTGCTCCAGCAGCAGGCACATCACATAAACCCTCCCAGATCTTGCACCCCCAGCAGCCATTTCAATGAATTCCACTGGGAAACACCCCCGTATGGACAGGGCTGTGTCTCAAGCCCTCCATCAAAGTCCTAATTCCCAACATTTCACTGCTGTGTCCATCAGAAGCTCCCAAAGGTCTTCAGTACAAAGGCGACTTTTCTGGCTACAGCAGCTCCAATTTATTTGAATTTATTTCCCCCCACTCCATTTTATACAGAAAAAAAATTAGCTGGAAATGTGTCCCAACAATATCTTATCTCAATCTTTGCTGTGGCTTAAAAGTCAGAAAATTACCTCCTCTTGGAATTATTTAGGCAGGAAAAGGCCCCTAAAATCAGAGTCCAACCATTGCCCCAGCACTTCCAACGCCATCACTAAATTGTGTCCCCACCTGCCACATCAGCTTTTAAACACATGCATGCCCTCTGCTGCCTCACAAAGGTCACCAGGCAAGTCTGCTCCTGCTCCACATCCCCCTAAAAGCCCTGCAGCCCTCCAGTGATCTCTTATCTCCCCACAAAATCTCCCACTGCTTCCTCCCTTCTCATCCAGCCTCCAGCTCAATATTTTACAGACCATCTGAATCAATCCTAGATGCACTGCAGACGTCAGGGGGAAACCAAATTAAGAAATATTTAAAGGATGGCAGTACTGATATTAATTATGTGGGGTTTCATTGAGGTAACATGGGTTTTATTTGTAAGTTGGATGGAGAGATCCCAGTTGTTCTGAGCACCAGAGGTCTGGGAAGCAACAGAGTCAGTCAGGTGCCACCATTTCAGGTGATTTGTTATAATAACATTAACATAAGCTATAAAACAAGCTTAAATTGGTTTATTAATAGCTCTCAAAGTTTCATTATCAATAGGGAATGAGCATTTCAAGGGGAAATGTCCAGGGAATCACAGAATCATGGAGTGGTTTGGGTTGGAAGGGACCTTAAAGCTCACCTGATTCCATTATCCCAGGTTGCTCCACGCCCTGTCCAGCGTGGCCTTGGACACTTCCAGGGACAGAGAAAACTGAGGGTTACTTATCCCAATCTTATACCCCAATATTTTGGGATTAATCTGTTTTATGATAACAGAAACTAAGCTATGATTAAATTTGCAGCTAGTGGAAACTGTTGGAGAAGGCTAAATAGAGAAAAATCTCAAGGAGATCAGGCTGCTAGACAGAGACATATCCAAATAGAGCCAAATAAAGTCACATCCAGGAACCAGGAAAGCAGGTCAGACCCACAAAATGAGACTGTCCCAGCCATTCTAACAGAGGAATGAGCAAGATACAAATTGTCAGCTAAAAGCACTTTCTAGCTAAGAAAATTTTCAGTCATTTCATGCATAACCTCGGGACAATGAGGGGACAGTCCTCTTTCTTTTGAGCACAGCTCATAACTGTCCCAAAAGTGGGGCAAAATCCACCAAAAAACAAATTCACTGCAGGAAAGACTTGTGCATTCACCACACGAATGTGAAGCTTCCCAGATTTTCACTAAATCCAGGGCAGCAGATCAGGGAAACCCATCAAGGCCACAGGGGGTTCAGCCTTGGAGCTTGCCACGTGCAGCATCAACTTTTTAACTACAAACACCCCTGTGAAGCTGCCTCTGAAGTTTAAGAGAAATCCCAGCAAGATAACACTGTGCCATGCTTAAATAATCCCAGTGATCAGAAATCCTTTGATGCTTAATGCTCAAGTTGGAATATTTTTAGAGAAGTGCTGGCTTTAGCTAAAAAAAGAGCCCACTCCACACACTATCAGTCAACTGATCAGCAGATAGTATCTAATCTATAAATAATGCTGATCTGGAGAGAGGCTCTAGCTTTATGAAAAGACACTTGCCAGCTGATTTAAAGGTGCAGAAGTGAACACAAGGAGCAGCAGCTTAAGGGAAGATGACTACAGAAGCTCAAAGAATCAACATCTTGAAAAGAAAGCTGAAGTCCTGGATGTCCTGGAGAATAAAAAAATTAAGAAGGGATATTAAGGCTAATAAAGGCACCAAGCTTGTACAGTGAAGTGGAGAAGGTTATCATGTCTCACAGCCAAGCACTTCCATGTTATCCATGTCATCCTGGAACAGGATTTACCACAAGCAGAGGAAAACACATTTGCCCTCCAATATTGGTTTCTCTGGGTCTAGATTGAAGGCACTTGAGACAGTAGTTCATGTTCAGACTCAAGTGTTTATTATTTTTAATCAGTAAAACATTCTCACAACCATGAGTTCAGCAGCTTTTCATCAACAAGGCACAAAATGGCCAACAATCTCTTGTTACAAGGTCTTTTAAGACTAAACTATCTAATTGAGAAAGGACACCTAGATTATTTTCCCTTTTAACCCAATAACTGCAATCCCAAAGAGCTGCAATGGGGATTTTTCTGCCCAATTACAGAATGTCACCCAAACCCATGAAGAAGAAGGAAGAAGAAGGAAGAAAAAGGAAGAAGGTAAAGAAGAACAACCAGCCTCCATCCTAAAACCTCCATCTTGCTTCATATTTATTACTATATTCTAAAACCCCAAACTGTAAGTTTTCCACCCTGTGATATTACACACTTCTAACTAACTACACACCCACAATCCCAGTACTATCAATCAATTTTGGAAGCCTTCTCCACAGTCTCAGGGCAAATGCAGTATTCTCTTGTGGGTCTGTGCCTTCAAGCACAGAAAGTTTAAAATTCTCAGCATCCAGGATTCCACCACTCCAAATCCAGCAGATTTTGGAGCCTGTCTAAAGTCTCTCTCAGCCCCAACACCCCTGGGGATCCCTCACTGCAGGCTTTGCTTGGTGACAGCAGCTCTGCACCTCCTGTGGTCCAGGGGATCACACCAGGTAACGTTCAGAGATGCAACCTAAACACCCTCCTGGCCTGGAAATAACTTTGATTTTAAAGAAGAGACTTTTCTGTCTTCTTTTTTCTTTATTCTTCCCTCATGATCCCGTTGATGCAGCTTCAGGGCTCAGTGCTGCATTGTTCACCTCCAGAAGCACTACCTGCTGTCTCTTCACATAAAGAGCTGATGACAGGAGGAGGTTTATTACTCTAATCACTTGCAAGAAAAAAAAAGTTACTGCACATGCACTTGACTACTCAATTTGCTTTATGCAAGTTGTCCATGAACGTGATCATTTCTTTCAGCTATAAGATTGTTTAAGGTGCTCTTATCTCTTCCTCTAATTTTTTTTTTTTAATTCTATTTCAGTAGCATTGAGAAAGAGCCCAGATGAGCTGTAGCTGCCCCTGGATCCCTGGAAGTGTCCAAGGCCAGGCTGGAAAGGCTTGGAGCCACCTGGGATAGTGGGAATTGGACAAGTTTAAGGTCCCTTCCCACCCAGAACATACTGAGATCCTGTGACCAGCCCTGGGCAGGAGGCTGCAGGGCAGCCAGAGGATGACACAGGATTTCAAGTGGAAACACAGAGTCACTGGGAACTGACTTGTGGCACAGAAACCCCAAAGCTTGAGGCAACTGATTCAGTGCACTGAGCTTGTCAAGGCTGTAATAGCTCTAATTAGAGGTGTCAGCAATGCCACATCAAGTGCCTCATGAGCTGCAGCACCAGAGCAGCCAGGAGACAGCAAGAAATCCATGCTGCTCATGAGCTGCAATTAAGGCTACCACTGACTAACAAAATGGGCAAAAAAACCCCCAAAACTAAAAGTAAACCACAGCAGGGAGGTGTGGCATTCACATTCTCTGATAAAATCCTTTCACCCAGGACTCTTTTCCTGGGAAGCTGAGGAGCCTCAGAGAAAAGGAAAACAATTCTTATCTCATCTGCTTCTCCTGTGCTGTGCTCATGTGCAATGTGTTTGGAGATTTTTCACCCACAGGTGATTGTTCCATTGGGTTCTGCTGTGAGTTGTTTTCACTCTTTGGCCAATCAGGGCCAAGCTGTGTGGGGACTTTGGAAAGAGTCACAAGCTTTCATTATTATCTTTTTAGCATTCAATAACTATGCTCTCTGTATTCTTTAGTATAGTATAGTATTCTTTAATATAATATACTATTATAAAGTAATAAATTAGCCTTCTGAGAACATGGAGTCAGATTCATCATTCCTTCCAACGTCTGGGGGCAATCCAAATAAAATAGGGAGGTGATGAGAGGGAACAGAAAACCAAAACCACTCAGGATACAGAGTGGCTTTAGGTAGAAGGCCCAGAGAGCCATACAATGATCCCCATGGATCTGTACCTACAGCAAACTTCCCAGGAGCAGCCTGCTGCTTCCCAATGGCTTTAAGATGATGGAGAGTAGATTTAGATTGGATATTAGGAAGAAATTTTTTCCTGTGAGGATGATGAGGGCCTGGCACAGGGTGCCCAGAGCAGCTGTGGCTGCCCTTGGATCCCTGGAAGGGTCCAAGGCCAGGTTGGACAAGGCTTGGAGCAGCTGGGACAGTGGAAGGTGTCCCTGCCATGACAGGGGTGGCATGAAATGAGGTGAAACTTTTTTAAGTTTTCCTTCCAACCCAGAATATTTTAGAATTCTATGATTCCCTAAAGAGTTGTTTTCAAGAGTGCTTTGCAAAGAGAAAGATCCAGCAACTCCAGGAGGAGGAATATAACCCTCCTCATCCAAGCTCTAAATTCTTATTTAGACCAAAGTCCAGCTGAGCAGGGTATCCTTTGCCCACTGCCCAGAGCCAGCAGCTGATCTCCTCTCTGGAGGCAGGTTCCAGCTGTCCTGGAGCCTGCAGCACATCCAGCACGCCTCGGACCGGGCACCTGTCAGGAAGGATCCAGCTGATGGGTTTGAGGACCCTGCTGTAATTATCTCATCACAGTGACACACACCCTGAGATGCAATCAGCTGCCAGCTAATTGCACAGCATCCCCAGTGCACTCAGAAACAGCACAGGAGCCACATCAGCTGGAGAAATCCCATTAAAGCCTCGGGAAGCAGAAGCCCACCCACATTTGAGCAGGTCCTTGGTTGGAAAGGTCCCAGTGGGAAGGGCAGAGCCTTGGGAAAGCCCAACAGGTGTTTCAAGAGGGAGGTTTTGAGGCAAACACACTTCCTTGGTGGTTTTTTGGAGGGGAACACTGGCTCTTCCCATCCCTGCTCCCAGTCAACTCCATTCTTTGTTGTGGCAGCTCCCCTCAAGGCAACAAAGAGCAGCAATTCCAAGAGAGCAGTAGCTTTTTGTGGAGATTGGACCAGAAAGACAGCAAAGAGGATGGAACCTGAACGACTGTCCCTGCTGCCCTGCTTGTCCTGGGAGTACTTTACAATCCCTGCAGACAGATCCCTCAGCCTGGCAGTTCATCAGGGCCTGACAGGTAAATAAACACACAGCTACCCTGATGCCTTCTGCCAGCAACTCAGAACAGCCACAGGGACAAGGCAAGTCTTTATTACAGCCTCTAGGCAGCAAGTCAAACTCATTCCCTGAGAATCCTGCACAAAAAGATGTGCAGATAACAGATTCCCATCTCCATAAACATCACTATTCCACACTGCATTTAAGGCATGTTAAAAGCTCTTCCTTGAAATTCACAGCTCCCCATCCCCGGCACTGTGGGGTTTTTTGGGGGCACTTGTTTAGAGACACAGCAGCATAGAACCCCCAGAAGTTCAGCAAGCACAGCAAGACAGCAAGGCTTAGAAAGAATTAAAAAATAAAGTCTGAACAAGAAAGCTCCTTAGAGAAATGCAATTGATTTTCCAAGTCTTTCAGACTACGTATTTTAATTAATATTTATCCTACCTATTTAAATGCCATAATCGGTGCTGTGTTAGAACTGCAGCATTCAACAATTGATGCTATTAATTCTGCCCACCACGGCATCTCCCCCTTCCAGATGCAAGGGGAAGCACTCAGCAGAGAACAGAGGGATTCTTGCAGCCTTCCACGTGTGCTGGGAAAGCAGCAGCAGCTGCAATAATGTGCTCAAGCAGATAAACATTCCAACAACGCTTCTTAAAGCATCAATTTTGTCTTTCCCCTCGTTTGCAAGAAGCTCCTGTTGTCAGCTTAACTCGACAACTATTTCCACACAGCAAACAGCTAAAGGGCCACTGAGAAAAGCTCCTGAAAATTCAGCCTGTGCTGCTCCAGAGCTGAGCTGAAGCTGTGTAACTCATGGAAATAAGGGGCTGGAATGATGGACCATAGCAAGTGTCAGAGCACTGGCATAGGGAAAAAATTAAATATAGAAAACAGACATTCTGCTGCCACAGGAGAAGCCTCAGTGGAGAACCAGCTCATCTGGGAGCTGTTAAGGACCAAGAACACTGACTCTGCTTTTGGGGAAGGAGGCAGCTTTCCACACAGCCAGAGCAGATGTGGGAGGCAGGAGGGCATCACCACGCTTAGTGCATCCAGAGAGACCCATGAGAACTGACAGAAGGCACCAAAACCACCATTTCTGGCAGAAATCCTCCTCCCCAAGCTCAGAGCAGAGCCCTTAAATTTGCTGTGAAATGCAAACCAGCCATAATTCCTTGGGGAAGGAGGAGAGAAGTTACAAATGGCAGAGCCTTTTGGGGCAGACTCCCAGCTGCATCCCATGGGGAGGAATTTTGCTCCTCCGTAACATTTTACAGAACTTTCCATCTCAGCCAGGTCACCAAACTAAGCAGTGCTTTGACCTGTGGCATCTCCACCACTGGCTCCCCTCTGGTACAGATTTAGGGAGAGTGAAGGGTTCAACTCCCCCAGCACTGCACCACGATTTTTACAGCAAACCCACCCTAAAGAAGACACAGTTTGTCTCAAATTCCATTACACTGCACCAAAAGGTGGTCACAGCACTTGGGGGAAAAATTAAAACAATCTCCAAAACCCAAACACCCTCAAGTTTCAAACTCCAGAGCATCAGAAGAAGAAGACTCCTGATCTGTATCAGGGGGCCCTATTAAGATCATTATTTGCTGTCAGAGTCTTAAAGCAGCCTGCTCTAAATATAGACCCATTTAAAGCTTTTCTAGGGGAAAAAAAATAATTTAGAAAAAAAATCTAAGTGACTTAGAATCAAGAGTGACACCAAGACAGAGCCGCAGCAGTGCAGACAGACTGCAGCAAGGTGATCTTTAAAGGCAAACCTGTGCACCTGCACTCCCTGGGGAGATTTTCAGTGCAGAGCTGCATCCTCAGTGCTCTGCTGCATTTGGTGCTGCAGCACCATCAGCGATTCCTCCTCCCTGTTCTGGGAGCTGCCTGACAAAAACCCATTCCCAGGAGGGAACCTGCCTTTGTTAGGGGCTTTACAGGTGATGTACACCTCGGCCAAAAGCAGCTTTCCCTGCCAGGATCTCTGCACTGCAGTCCCCAGGCATGGGTCTGGCAAAGCACGAGCAGTTAAAGCTGGCAGAGCCCCAGACAAGAAGGTTTATATCCTTTTCAAAACTCCACTTCAACTTTATGTACTCCAGGGAATTTCGTCGTCTGTGCACATAATCCCCTTGGGAATCCTGAAGTCTTGGTGATAAATCCCTGGAGCTGGTTATAAAACACAGAAGTGCTTTTGATCACGGGGCAAATGCCAGTGTGAAGTGGTGTTTGTTCCCTCTTTGTTCTCCTGGCAGAAGGGAGTGCAAACACGGGGCTGTCTTCCCCCTTCTCCCTGCTGGTGTTGGAGCCTTCTCCCTCACAGTTCTCTCCATTTCCACGGAATAATAGTGCCAACAGAACTGCCCCATTCCCAGGCAAACCCAAATGCAGAGGGGAGGGTTTGCTGGGAGCACTCGCTTTCCCAGACAGCATGGGCACCAACACCCCTCAGAGAGCAGCCCCTCTGTCAACCAATTAAACCAAACCCAACACAAAGCTCCTCTGCTTCCAAAAGGACTGATTGTCATTGTCTTTATTCTCTTAAATTAATCCAGATTAATTTCTACTGCACACATAAAATACAGTATTCCCACGTCAGTGTACTGCCCCAGCTGAAGATCTTTATTTCTGTAGCATTTTTTCCCTGCAGCCACATCACATTTAAGCCTTCCTGCCTGTAAGGTGACTCCAACCTCTTCCCTACCACACATCCAACCAATTTCCCAGCAGACCAAGCCACCTGGCAGCAGGAGAGAGAGAGACTTGCAGCAGGATTAGGATGCTCTGTAGGGATGCAGGAAAACAGCTCCCGTTTCTCCTGAGAGAAACAAATTATTCTAATTTGGAAGCTGCTTTTTAATGCAGTTGGTGGGTTTGGTTTGGTTTGTTGTTTTTTTGTTTTTTTTTTTCTCCTCCTCCTGCTTTTTAGAAAGCTGTTTTGAGCATAGATTGGGAGGTTTGAAGCAGCACTGAATCTTAATGGGCCTCTCACGTGCACAGGCAGCTGCTCCCTGCCAGACTGGATCTGCTCAGAAACACGAACAGAAACATGTACAGACTCTTCCCCACAAAAGAAAGTGGAAGCAGCCTTAGATGCTTCTCTTTTTCTGTTGTGTTTGAAACAACTGACTCCACCAGCCAAAGAACATCCCCTCCATTGCAACCCACCTCCCCAAAGGGAATAAAACCACTGGATGGAAAGGAAAGGCTCTGAACCCCTGGCAGAGGAAACACCCGGTGCCTTTGTGGCAGAGACAAAAGCAGCGACACAAAAGCTCAGCCCCGCTCCCTCCCTCCAGGAGGGTCACAACCAAGGGGATCCCTTTCCCAGGGAGAAGTTAACGCTGTGTCCTGCACCCAGGGACAGGGAACAACCTCTCCCAGGTGGGGTCACTGGGAAGGGAGGAGCACACAGGCAGTGCAGCCCCTGGTTTGGATCTGCAGCAGCAGCAGCAGAGAGAGATGGAGCAAAGCTCCCAGGACAGCAATCAGAGCTGCCAAGCAAATCATGGAAGCATTTCCTCTGCACACCTCTCCCTGTGCTGGCTGCACTGCCTAAAACACCAGTGCCATGGGGAACCCAGGTCAGGCACGGCCAGGGAGCTTGGCTGGGTCACCACCCCTGCAGAGCTCACCTTGTCTCCATCCATCCTGTGTGAGCTCAGCCTTCAGCCACCTGCATTCCCAATCCTGGAATGCTTCGGGTTAGAAGGGACCTTAAAGCCCAGCCCATGCCACCCCTGCCATGGGCAGGGACATCTTCCACTATCCCAGGCTGCTCCAAGACAGGCCTTGAGCACTTCCAGGGATCCAGGGCCTGCCCACCCTCCCAGGGAACAATTCCCAATTTCCAATATCCCATCCATCCCTGCCCTCTGGCAGTGGGAGCCATTCTCTGTGTCCTGTCCCTCCATGCCTTCTCCCAGGTCCCTCTCCAGCTCTCCTGGAGCCCCTTCAGGCCCTGTCAGGGGCTCTGAGGTGTCCCTGGAGCCTTCTCCTCTCCAGGCTGAATCAACATGTTAAAAGTTAATATACCAATGACTTCCACTCACCTTTTGGGACACTCAGTGACAGTAAGAGACCCTCCCCGTCCTCTCTAGACCTCCTTTCCTCCCTAGACCTCCTTTCCTCCAAATAACCCCCGGAAGTCAAATGTGACACCATGAAGGATTTGCCCTCCTTTGGGACCAATATCCTGAATTTTGTGCTGACAGTTCACAAGAGGGAAATCTGCTGACACAGAGGCTGTGATGCTGCACGTGCACTTTTGCACAGCAGCTGTTTAAGGGCAGTGTTTGGAATTCAGGGATCACCCAGAGGGTGAAAACACTGAGGGAGAGACCTTGAGCAGCCTGAACAAATAGGAAAAAATATCAGCAGAAAGGCTGTTGGGACACTTGATGCTACTCTACTAAGCCAGTCAGAGATCTTTGGCTTCTTCTGCTTTACAAAAGAAATAGAAACTTCAGTCTGAGGCAGAGCTATTTGATTACAGAGCAGATCTGGGTTAGCAGATAACAGCTGGAGTGGAGGAAGAGAGCCAAGCCAGGGCCCTGAGCCCAAACAGCCCAGCTACAACAAACTGCAAAGGGGAGAGGAACTGCTCTGACACACAACCCAGGACACAGGATTGCTCCTCACAGCTGTGAGAAACCCCAGCCTGCAGCCTGTCACTGCTTTTCACTTCCCATTTGCTAAGCACATCCCACCCTCCACCCGGGCAGAGCATTTCCAGGAACACTCGGGAGAGTCAGCATTCCTGGGAGCTCAGCATCCCTCAGGGCAGGGAGCACAGGGGTGGAACAGGCAGGACACAGCAGCTGCAGCACTGCCCAGAGGGACGGAAAATGAGGATCTGCCCTCTTTGCACCTCAGCCAAGCCTAGAATGGCAGGTTTGAACCAAAGAAATAAGTCTATTTGTATTTTTGGCTTGTGACATCAAGGTCTGGGAGGGGCCACATGATGCTGCCCAACCCCACAGCAGGGCATTTTAGGGCGGTGTTTTAATGGGATCAGAGCCCCTCTGCCCTGGAGCCAAGCCAGGAGAGCTGGGGGTTTTGTTCCACTCATCAAGGACCAGGCCTCATGGCGGGGCCCAGCAGCTGCAGCACAACAGTGCAGGGATCGAGGTGAACACAAATCGGGATGGATTTCTATCCTGAGTCAAATTGCATTCTCTAAAAGAACAAAGAGAGTTTAGGGCAGTGTTTTAACATGATCATAGGCCCTGTGCTCTGGAGTCACGCTGGGAGAGCTGGGGGTGCTCACCTGGAGAGGAGAAGGCTCCAGGGAGAACTCAGAGCCCCTTGCAGGGCCCAAAGGGGCTCCAGGAGAGCTGGCGAGGGACTGAGGACAAGGCATGGAGGGACAGGACACAGGGAATGGCTCCCAGTGCCAGAGGGCAGGGATGGATGGGATATTGGGAATTAGGAATTGTTCCCTGGGAGGGTGGGCAGGCCCTGGCACAGGGTGCCCAAAGCAGCTGTGGCTGGTCCCCTGGAAGTGTCCAAGGGGAGGTTGGACAGGGCTTGGAGCACCCTGGGATGGTGGAAGGTGTCCCTGCTCATGGAATGAAATGATCTTTAAGGACCCTTCCAACCCAAGCCATTCAGGGATTCTGTCTCAGGGCCATCACACAGGTACAGGGGACATTCATGGCTCAGCCCCTTGTCGCTGGTACAGCCTGAACTGAACAAGTTCACAGGCACAAAAAGCAGTTTGAGGCACATCTTGGTTTCAAGCAAAACACTCCCTCCAGCAGAGAGGCAGAGGTGAGAGATGTGGTGGTCCAAGAAACCATTAAGGAAACTCTTCATGCTGAACACGAATGTCAAGGTTTTGAGGAGCTCAAGGGCTCAAAGGCCCCTGCAAGTCATTTGTGACTCAACCATGTGTAAACCATGCTAAGCCAAATCCCAGAGCTGGCTCTGATGACATCCAATCCACCCAGAGATCAAGAGTCTAATGCCACATTTCAAACCCCCCAGAACATGAGAGGAGCTGAGTATTTTCTTATACTTGTACACAATAGAATTTATGAAACAGATAGCAAAAGCCATCCATCTTCATTTATAAGTCATGGCTTTTGCCTTTGTTAAATTTAATTGCTTCCCCTGTGGCTTCAAATCAAGGGCAGATTCTATTAAAAGTAATTACTTTGCTGTGCAGCTGGCATAGCAAAGTTGCTTGATAAAGGTTAATCTACTAAGTGATGGCAGCTTCCAAATGAGGGTGATGATTTTCATTAATAACTTCATGGGGAAGATGATGCTGGAACTTACACGTGCACTGACATGATAGCCACAGCTCCAGAGGGTTCTGTGTCCCCCATCCATGGCCCAGGACAAGCATGACACTGGGGCCATGGGGTCCTGCTGCAGGTGCCAGGCACTGCTCCCTGTGTCACCCACAGGGCTTCCACTCACACCCATCCTCACGGGTGTGCAGGCTGTGGTCTACTCCATCCCTGGAAGTGCCCAAGGCCAGGCTGGAGCAGCCTGGGATAGTGGAAGGTGTCCCTGCCCACTGCTGAGGGTTGGATGTGATGGGCTTTGAAGTCCCTTTCAAACCAAACCCTTTTGGGCCAGTGTAGAATCAGCACCCTCCCTGTGATGAGCTCACTCCAGGCCATTTGCTCTTCAGGATTCTTTTTGTTTTCCAAAGCTTGAGCAGAAGGGAAAGCAGGGGCAGGCACCCCCTAATAATCATCAGACAAAGTGGGACCAACCTCAGGAGCAATGCTTCAAAACAAACCCCTCATTTTTCTTTCTTTTCTCCCGGCAGAGCAGCAGCCCAGAAATGCAGCCCATCCACATGGGCTGCAGCATTCTGTGCAAAAGGCCACTTGTGCCACACAAATAATTGGAGAAAGGCTAGGAGATATAAAAATACACTTTTTTAACCCCACTAATGGCATCTTTTAGCTGCACTGGAGGATTTTAGTCCTCCCACTCATGACCAGAATGTTCAGTTATGCACCAACAGCACTGCTGCTCTCTCCAGACTAACTAAAGCTGGTCTAATTATCCTTTGTGGATCTCTTCCAACTCAAGATATTCTATGAATCCTGTGGGTTTAGGCACCAGGACATGGCAATCCACTGCCTACTGTGGCAGATTTACAAAAAAGACCCCAAGCACTTTCATGTTTTTAACCATCAGAACCCAGTTTTATAAGCAAGCTGCAGATATTTCATGGAAAATTAGACCAGCTCTCAACCACAGGAAAGTTTTACACCATAAATCACAAATGCCTCTGAAATCAGGAGCTTGAGGAAAAAAAAAAAAAAAGGTTAAGAATTAGAAGCTTAGCACCAGCTATTTTTAACATAATACTGAGAGTAACACCCTGCAACCAACACACACATGCTCTATGAATAAAATAAAAATTCAGCCTTCTGCACACGCCTGCCCCTCTGTGAAGGGAGCTGCCATCTGCATGTTGAAAGGATTATTTTCCATGTGGGAGGCCAGAGAAAGGGGGGGAAGAAATCCCAGAAAGCTGCTAGGAAATGCAGTCAAGAGGGCAAGTTGTCTCCTGTTTCAGCAAGCAGAGGTGGTCCACATGCAATGGCTCTGGCAGAGGGGAGTGAGCCTTGCACCATTAATTGCCCTTCAGGGAGTTAATTAGGGAATTAGGTAACTTCAGGGAGAGGGTTGAGGCTAAAATTCTGAAAGGGGTGACCTGCTGGATATTAACCTTGGAAGCATCTTCCTGTAAGTTGGAAACACCTCTTGGCACCTCTCTTCCAACCCAGCTGCACAGTTTTCACCCCATTAACCACAGTCATGTAAAGTTTCAGATGCCAGGGCTCAGCCCCTGGCTCAGGCCAGTCCCAGATGGGACACTCCAGCTCCAGTTTTTCCTCTGACTAATGAAAAGCCACAATGAGCACCTCCTTTCCTGCTCCTCCAGCATTGCAAAGCCCTTTCAGAGCAGCAGGTTGCTGCTCCTTCCTTGCCGGCTGCACTTCATGAAGACACTTGTGGCCATTCCCATCTCCCCAGTCCTTGGTTTCCCAGTGGTTTCCCCTTGGTTTCCCAAGCTCTGCCTTCCCTTGTGTCTGTGACAAGGATTTGTACTCTGGTGGTTTCAATTTCCCCTCAGTAGTTATCACTCCAGAGCAATAAAATTCTCCTCAGGTCAGATGCAAACAACACGTGGCTCCAACTCCTCCTAAATCAAATTTTACTGGAAAGTCACGGGAAGCTCAAACATTCCCAAGACTAGAAAGAGAAAGGAGCTATTTATTCTTGCAGTTACACCAAGCGAGAGCTGAAAAGGTGTTACATTGCTGCCAGCTTAGCTACACATTCAAAAATAAATGTGTTTTCTTGGTGATGGTGAGAGTGCAAATCTCCAGGGAAAGCAAAATCAGAATGGAAAGGCAGCAAAGCAAAGTTATTTATTCAGACTACGGCTGTCAGAAGGGTCTGTTCTGATCCAAGGCTGTTCTGCTGCCCAGGGGGAAAGGTGAGCAGCCCTACCTGCAACTGGCAGGTGAGAAAAGCAATGAATTCCTTGCTGGGAGCAGGTGAAGCAGCCCAGCAGGGACATGGGGGATACCCAAGGGATGAGCATCCAGCGCCACTTGTGTGACCCAGCAGGGCAAGGCTGTGCCAGGCTCTCCTCGGGCAGCTTTCCCTTGTAATTATGTGGGGGAAGAAGCAGCTATTTCAGCAGAGTCCTCTCGAGTTTGATCGAGCCTTCAGCGGACAAATGGAGCGATCAGAACCATCCTGCCATGGTGTCACTGCTCCAGAGAGAGGAGGGATCCCTCGGGGACATGGGCCACCCCTCGGGGACATGGGCAGACTTTCAGGGACACAGGCTACTCCTCGGGGACACGAGCAGTCCCTCAGGGACATGGACCACCACCTTAGGGACACAGGCCAGCCCTTGGGAACACGAGCCACCCCTCGGGGACATGAGCACACCCTCAGGGATATAAGCACTACCTCAGGGTCATGAGCCATCCCTCAGAGACATGAGCAGTCCCTTGGGGACATGAGCCACCCCTCAGGGACAAGGGCCACACCTCGGGGACATGAGCTACCCCTCGGGGATATGAGCACTCCCTCAGAGACATGGGCCACCCCTGGAAGACATGAGCAGTCCTCAGGGACACGGGCCATCCCTCGGGGACATGGGCCACCCCTCAGGAACACAGGCCATTCCTCAGGGACAAAAGCAGTCCCTCAGGGACACAGGCGAGCCCCTGGGGACACGGGAACCCCTCAGGGACATGAGCAGTCCCTCAGGGACATGAGCCACCCCTCAGGGACACAGGCCATCCCTCAGGGACACGAGCCATCCCTGGGGTACATGAGCACTCCCTCAGAGACATGATCCACCCCTTGGGGACACGGGCCACCCCTCAGGAACATAAGCACTCCCTCAGAGACACGGGCCACCCTTGAAGGACATGAGCAGTCCCTCAGAGACGTGAGCCACCCCTCGAGGACATGGGCCACCCCTCGGGAACACGAGCCACCCCTCGGGGACAGGACAGGACGGTGCTTACCGGGGGGAAAGGACCAGGCCTCATGGCGGGGCCCAGCAACTGCAGCACAACAGTGCAGGGATCGAGGTGAACACAAATCGGGATGGATTTCTATCCTGAGTCAAATTGCATTCTCTAAAAGAACAAAGAGAGTTTAGGGCAGTGTTTTAACATGATCATAGGCCCTGTGCTCTGGAGTCACGCTGGGAGAGCTGGGGGTGCTCACCTGTGGAGGAGAAGGCTCCAGGGAGAACTCAGAGCCCCTTGCAGGTCCCAAAGGGGCTCCAGGAGAGCTGGAGAGGGACTGGGGACAGGGGATGGAGGGACAGGACACAGGGAATGGTTCCCAGTGCCAGAGGGCAGGGATGGATGGGATATTGGGAATTAGGAATTGTTCCCTGGGAGGGTGGGCAGGCCCTGGTATTGCCCAGAGCAGCTGTGGCTGGTCCCCTGGATCCCTGGAAGTGCCCAAGGCCAGGTTGGATGGGGCTTGGAGCAACCTGGGATAGTGGAAGATGTCCTTTCCCTTGGGAAGAAATGGGCTTTAAGGTCACAGAATCACAGAATAATGAGGTTGGAAGAGACCTCCAAGATCATCGAGTCCAACCTATGCCCTAACACCTCACCTAGACTATAGCACCAAGTGCCGTGTCCAACCTTTTTTTAAACACATCCAGAGATGATGATTCCACCACCTCCCTGGGAAGAGCATTCCAGTACTTTATTATTCTTTTGGTGAAAAATTTTTTCCTAATATCCAACCTGTACCTTCCCTGATGTAGCTTGAGGCTGTGTCCTCTGGTTCTGTCAGTGCTGCCCTGTGGGAGAGACGAACCCCACCTGTCTGCAACCTCCCTTCAGGAAGGTGTAGAGAGCAATGAGTCACCTCTGAGCCTCCTCTTCCCCAGGCTAAACAGCCCCAGCTCCTTCAAACATTCCTCAGGGTTTGTGTTCCCAGCCCCTCACCAGCCTCGTTGCCCTGCTCTGGATGTGCTCAAGCATCTCAACATCCTTCCCAAACTGAGGGGCCAGAACTGGACACAGCACTGTCCTCCCAAGCCATCCAGTGGAATAATTTGGAGATAGGATCCATGCTCCCAAACAATGCCAGCTCAGCCCTAGAGCTCTGAGTACTTTGGATTGGCAGAAATGGGAGATGCAGCTCTAGGATTTGTGTAAAGATCAGTAAAACCCAGCCGTGAGCACGCCCAGGAGCATGTGACCCTCCCTGGGTATTTTTGGTAATTTTTGGGTAACAATGTGTACATTACACTGCAAATCACACCACACATGGTTGATTGCTGCCAAATCCAAGGCAGGAGCTATTCCTGGTGCCTCCAGCCTGAGGAGATGTTACATTTCCAGAGCAATTTGATATTAATATAAAAGGAGAAAAGAGGAGCTAAAAGTGAGTTATTTGTTTCTTATTTTTATGACCACTTTGATTCTTTAGCACAAAAGAGGGAAAAAAACCCCACACCAAAACTCTAAAAAAAAAACAACTACCCTTCAGATTTTTAGCTAAAAACAGGTTATTGGATGCCCCAGAGCTCCTTCTTCATCATTCTCTGTATAAATCAGACTGAAAAAGAGCACAGCCAACCCTCACAGTCACCTGCAGAGTGGGATGCTCATGCACACAAAGCCAAAATTTAGAGCTAACCCAAAGGCAGAGCCTCTAATTCATCACAGTTTTAATTGGTTTCAGTCCCCAAAGAAATACTTCAGTAGACATGAACTGAACCTGGCAGCCACGCAGGGATGGGAGAGAGGCACACACTGATTCTAGGGAGAGATCTTTAAACCACAAGACCAAGCCTTGGACAGTCAAATTGGTTTCTGTGGAAAAGCTGTAATGAAATTTTATGGCTCCTTCAGAGGCACAATAGAACTGGTTGAATTTGAGCAACCTTCAGTGAAAAACATACATAAAACAAACCTTTTCTTCCCTCCTTTTTTAAAAAGAAAAGCCTTGCTGCTTAAAAAAAATGAAGCAGGAAGGAGAAGCTAAAGAGAAACTGGATAAAAAATGCCCCCCTTTTTCCCCCCCTCTTTAAAATCAAAGGTATTTTAACTCTCCTAAGGCACCAGAATGTAATCATGAAAAAGCTGAATGAAGCAAAAGTTTTGTGGAGGTTCACGTGTGGATTTGACCTAGATACAGTGAACATTCTTGTGATTAATACAGAGGTTATAATTTTATACCAGAGCACTCCAACTCCAGCTCTAAAACAAATTGGACAGAGGGTCTTATTACTCCCTCATTCCCCTTGATAGATCACTAAATAGCTGCGTGCTTTAATTATTTGAAACAGACCACAATTCGTTATTTCCCCTTTGAATTCTGCTGCAGAGTTGGATTTTCTTTCATGCCCTGCAAACTGCTATAAAGGGACTGGGATACTAAAGGAATATTAAACCCTTTGCCCACATGCCAAAATCTGTAGGAGGTACCAAATGCTCATAACACTGCCCACACTGCACACTCCACTCCACCTGAGAGATTGTTTAAAGCTCATAAAGATTAAAAATATAAAAAGAAAAGCAGGTGAAAAGGAAAATTTGAAAGGCAAAATTAAAGCAGGTTTCCTGGGTCTCAGAGTAATTGGGTTTGTTTGACATCCCAAAGCAGGATGTTCTGGAATGGTTTGGGTTGCAAGGGACCTTAAAGATAATCTAGTTCCAAGACCCAGAAGTTTAAAAAGTCTTTAAAAACTCCAAATCAGCATTACTTTTCCACTTTTGCTGCCATCCAAAGCAGTGTTTCTGACTTTCAACAGGGTTTGTAGCCTATCACCCCTTCACTGATCCACATGTGATGCCTCCAGGGCCTCCTGGCCTGACCCCACCGGGGCTCAGGTACAGCAATTAAGTGACCACAGATGTCTCCACAGCATCTCCAAATCAGCATTACTTTTCCACTTTTGCTGCCATCCAAAGCAGTGTTTCTGACTTTCAACAGGGTTTGTAGCCTATCACCCCTTCACTGATCCACATGTGATGCCTCCAGGGCCTCCTGGCCTGACCCCACCGGGGCTCAGGTACAGCAATTAAGTGACCATGGATGTCTCCACAGCATCTCCAAATCAGCATTACTTTTCCACTTTTGCTGCCATCCAAAGCAGTGTTTCTGACTTTCAACAGGGTTTGTAGCCTATCACCCCTTCACTGATCCACATGTGATGCCTCCAGGGTCTCCTGGCCTGACTCTACCTGGGCTCAGGTACAGCAATTAAGTGACCATGGATGTCTCCACAGCATCAGCTGGCACTTGCACGCACCCACCCACCCACCCTGAATTTAGTGGCAACCACTCAAAACTCACAGCCAGCTTCTCTTAACAAACCAACAGCAGGGCAAATGTTTGCAGTAGACACAATAGGGAAAAAAAATTGAGAAAAAAATTTTCTAATTTATTAGAAAAATTAAACCTCCTTAGACATATATTAAATTTCCTATGAGACACAGTGTCCAAGATCTGGAAGGAGGGAAAACACTGTGGCCTCCCTGACAGGACACATCCCTGGGGGATACTTTCTCACCACATCTCATGCAATTAGAAGAAAAATTATAAACTACAGCATAATTATAAACTAGAGCTAATCTAAGGCTGGTTTGATGACTACAACCCCTGCTCTGGCTTGTCAGGTGTGAGCATCTAATCACACCTCCATTCTTAGCCTACTTCAGCAGGCTGCTGAGCTTTCCTTCATTTCTCACCAATTAAGCTTCCCCAGACCACCTTTCCTCAGCTTTAATTCTCCTGCTTACCTGAGTAGCCAGGGCTGATTTATGATGTTCTGCAGGTAATTAATCCACTGATGCCAGCCTGAACAATCACAGAACAATTTGGGCTGGAAGGGACCTTGAACTCCATGTCATTACAGCTCCCTCTTTCCCAGCCTAGTTTTCTCCATTTGTGGGGACAAAAAAAATGTTGTTGAGGGGAGAAGGAGGCAGCACAGGTACATCAATAGCTAAACAAATATCTGTAATATCTGCCAGGAACTTTGCAGTGCAACCACCACCAGTAACTCCTTCCTCATCCTCCAAACTCATCACTTGCACTGCTGTCTGGCTAAGAGATGTCCCCAGGCCAGCTAAAGAAAAAGTCCTTTGGATGTTCCCTCCAATGAGAGGGAAACAGGGAAAGCAAAGAATACAGCCAGCTCACTCAGGCATCTCCATCCATTTCATGCTTTCAGCACTCATCCCATAAAAATTCATCTTGCCCTACAGACAGCATTTTAGAGAGAATAGAGGAGAAAGTTTCTCTTCTTCCTACTTTGTGCCCAGAAGGCCAAAATCAACACATCCCTGCAAACAGACTGGGACAGGTACTAAACAGCTGAAGAACGCACTTTGTCCCCAGGCTACATATGTCTAAGTGACATTTGATTCCACTGAAAGGCAGATTCGTTTGTATCTGGGAAAAAGGCAAGCATGGAATGTGAGCTTATTTTGAACAGAATCAGCATTGTGGTAGCCAAAGCTCATTAATTATGAATTTTATCAACTGTTCACTGAAATTTATTCTGCTAGCACAGTGTAAGTGCCTGCAAAAGCAGTGCTTTCAAAGGAGAAACAGCCAAGCTATGAAATAACCCACATCCTTCCTTTTCCAGGAGCTATCCCTTACTTGTTCCAGAACAATTACAACGCTGGGAGAATCCTTGAGGTTCTCCAAGCATCTCAGCAGGGCATCCATTGCCAGGAAAAAGTGCTGAAGGGCATAATGGGGTGAAACATGAATGTGGAGCACAGGAAGGAGCTCTCCTGCTTGCACTGCTGGGGTCCTGGCAGGGTGCTTAAGAAATTTGTCACTGAACATTCCCGTGCTTGAAGGATATTTTCTGCTCTTCATCTGGGCTGTGAAACGAGGAGTAAAAGTAACAACCACCCCACAGCCCCAGGCCTCAGCGAGTGAGTCAGCCCCACTCAAACACTCACTCCCAAGGATCCCATTAAGTGCTGAACCAAGAGAAAACATCACAGGGCAGCTCTGCAGGGCACAGGCAGCACTTAACATTGCAATTATTTAGAGACACTGATTTTAATCAGCAAGCAGAGCCTCTCCACTTAATTTCATTTTACATGCACACACACAGGCCTATCTTGGCAAAGGCAGAGCAGTGGTTTGGGGGTGAGGAAGAGCAGCACAAAACAGCACCTTTGTGAATGTGCAAAAACAGCACTCCCAAACACACCTGCTCCTGGTTTGAACTGAGCCTTCCAGCCCAACAAACTGCACTCTTTCACTAACAGCAGCTCTCCCCCTACTACTCCCTGCAGTCTTGGCCATTCCTTAAACACCATTTTTGCAGAGCTGCCCCACCTGTGGTTGATGGGCCCAGCTGTGCCTCCTGGAGAGTCCATTGGGAACAGCTGGGACCTTCCTTGGGACCTCCAGGAGAGTCCCTGCATGGACACACTGCCCCCAGTTTCCATCACTCAGCACACAGGGATCAGCAACTGATTTGCCTGTGTTTGTTGGAGCTAGGTGCTCTTCAAAAAGCCCCTCCTAAACCAAACCAGCCTGGGATTCTACATTTCTGCGTGTTCAAAGAGCAGCTGTTGGGCTAAAACACACAATTATTTCCCTTCCATCAGGGAAATAATGAAGGACATGGGATGTTCTCCCAATAAAACACACTGCTTCCATCAGGGAAGTAATGAAGGACATGAGATGTTCCCCCAGCAATGAAAATAAACCTGGGGAACAAAGATGTGGGAGTTGTGCAGGGACTGAGATCTTCACAGTCCGCTTTGGGTCTTGGCTGCAGGGAAGCTCGAAGTGCCCAGCTGAGGTGAGAGCCACATCCCCAAAACTGCGGGGTGACCTTCAGGGCTCCATTTCTGTTACCAGAGCCACTGGAAATGAGGTCTGACTTGTCCCCTTTGTCACCCTGGTGAAACCATTAATTCAGCTGGTAATTAGAGAGGCCTCAGCCAGGTATGTTAATGACTACGCGAAGAGTTTCTGTTAATCAGCTGTCGGTGAACAATGGTATTTCTCAGATCGTTTCCAGATGCAAAGCTGTTAGAGGGTATTTTCATCAATGATCTGCATTACATTTCCTCCTAATCAAGTTCCCAGTGATCTTTTGATTGGGATGAAAGGAGATACAGAAACACTACTCAATTCTAGAGTAATCTATTTCTCCCATTAACCCCTTCAGGTTAAAGGCATTTAAACAGCAGGAGATGCTGGCCGCTGGTTTTACCAAATTTTTGGTAACACCGAGAAACAAATGCTGCCCCAACGTGGCAGGACCCCAGTCTGAGCAGCCAGCTTGGTGTCACTGCAGAGGAAAACTCCAGCAGCCCTGCCTGGTGAGAGCACAAGCCATAAAATGTGCTAAAACGAGATGGATTCACAAAATACCAGCGAGCTACAAGGACTTGGAGGGAGGCAGTGCAGCCATCTGTGCCTGGCTCCCAGAGCAAGCCTGGCAGAGACTGTGATTAGCACTGTCCAGACAGATCTTCTCCTGTCTGCTGTCAGCAGCCCTGTCTGCTCCAGAGCCTGCCCGTGGCACTACCAGATGTCCCAGGCAGCTCCAGCCCTTGCACAGAGCTCTGGGATTGCATTTCAATTCCCCCCAGTGTGAGCTCTGGTGCTGGAAGACACGGAAAAGGTGCAAATTAAAATACAAAATTTTTAAAAATCCTCTTCCTAGGGGTTCAATGAAGAAGCTAAAAATGCCCACTTGGCATCTTCTGGCCTTTGGAGGGAACCTCAGCAGAGGTACCAGCAGGTGGGAGGCAGCACAGACAGGGCCAGAGCTGAGCTGCCAACCCTCAGCAACACTCCCAGCTGCTGCTTAGGTAAGATAACAAAGGTTTTACCTCTTATTTTCAACCTAGGACGCCTTGCAGTTATTCCTACAAGGTGCATGGCTGTTAAAACATCCTGGAAAATGTCCCAGGATACATTTTTCTAAGTACAGAGGTCTCAATTAGTGCTTTTCAATCTGTTGACACAGCCTCAAGCCCAGCCAGGTTAGAAAATCCGAGCCCATGTATCAAGCCAGAATTGAAATTCAGCTCTGCTCTCCACTTGCACTTCCCAATGAAAATTTATCTCCAAATAAAATAAAAACCCTCCAAACAAATTTTAAAAAGAGAGAGAGAAAACAAAGAAAAACAAAATCCATCACAAACCAGACAGTTGAGTAGGAAATAAATAGCCCAGAAATACAGCAATAGCTTATGCATATTTGAAATACCCCACAGCTACAGGGTGTAAGCTGCGTGAAGAGGTCTGAGCGAAGCCTTTGGGGAGCAGTTTGAGTTGTGATCGCTCAGAAAAGCAATCACTGGAGCAGTGTGACAACAACCCTGCCTAGGAAAAGCCTCTCCAAAGACACTGAGAGCTGTCAGCTTTGAAAGGAAGCAGCAGGAAAGCCAGGGGCAAGCTGGAGCTGCTGGAAAAGCAGAGCCTTCCTGGCAAGTGTTTTGTCATTAGGCAAAATAATTATCTTACAAGGCAATGGTTATTGTTGCTAATTAATAAGTGGTGTGCTTAATATAAAGCTCTAATTCGAGTGGCGAGGCAGGGCATTAAAGAGGGATTTGGCAAGTGGAAAAGCACCTCCAGCTCCCTGGTTTGTGGGGGATCACTCTCCAGGTGCACACAGGAGGTGGCCACATTAGTCTCATCCCAAGTCATGGAATCCAGAATCCCAGAATGGATTGGGTTGAAAAGGAGCTCAAAAATCCTCTTGTTCCACCCTTGCCATGGTCAGGACACCTTCAACTAGACCAGGTTGCTCCAAGATCCATCCAACCTGGCCTTGGGGTGCCCATGAAACAATATGATTTTGGTGGTAAATAATTTAAAGGGACACCCAGAGTGCCAGGGATGCTGAGTTTTGCTCCTTCCTTCACGGTGTCTCTCAGAAACCTGTTGCAAACCATACCAAAGGTGATTTCAAGACTCATTTCAGGCTGCTCAGCATCTGCAGAATCCAAGTTCCCACAACTACTGCTGCAAAGAGAGCTTTCAAAACCCTCCTCCAAAGGCATTTTTATCACCTTGGCTGAGCAGTGACAGGCAGCAAAGCTGGTCCTGGATTTGGAACTCCAGGTCAAGTTTAATGTGTAAAACTTCAGGGAAGTGAAACTTAGGGAAGTTTTTTTTTTCTTTTTTTTTTTTTTTTTTGCAAGTTACTGGAAAACCAGCAGGAGTCACGTAACCCAAAATAGAGAGTTTACATGTGACACAGAGCTGTTTGCTTTCCAAAAGCTGAAGTGGGATGGGAACTGTAGGTGTGACAGGACATTTGACAGTCACTCCTCAGTGGCACGAGTAATGACAGGTCCTGGAGCTTGGCCTGACTCATTCCTCACAGACAGGAACCAGGAATGCCTGCAGGGGATGGTGTGGGGTCTGCCCATGGGATTTAACTTCAAACATTCCCTACCCATGGCAGGGGGCCGGAACCAGGGGATCTTTAATGTTCCTTCCAACCCAAACAGGTCTGGGACTTGATCTCTACCACCACCACAGCATCACTGATTTACATTTAAAAGTCGTAGTACTTCTTGCATGGTACCAAGGTTGGACTTGATAGTCTTGGAGGTCTTCTCCAACCTAAATTATCCTGTGATTCTGTGCCATACAGGGAACCAAGTCTGGGGTTTGCAGCGGTCAGTTTTAACTGGCACATGACTGGGTGGCAGAAATACTTCTGGGAACCAAGCTCATTAAAGGGTGAAACAGGAATTGCCAGAAGCTTATGTATGCATAGTCACGTTCTAAATTATCTCAATGCTTCACAGAAATGCTCCTGCCAGGAAGGCAGGAAGCCCTGGGTAGGGGCAGTGTGCCCTTCTTCCCAGCTGGAGTGCATAGAGGGACTGGTAGATCCAAGTGACATTTTGCCCCAAACTTGTATTGACCTCACCAGGATTTGCCTGAAGGCAAAGAGCAATGAGTCAGATTTTGTGGTTTGCCTGCTTTTTTAAGGACACAGCTGATTCATACTACAAGATAAAAATTAATCTTGGGGCCAAAAAATAATCCTGAAGGTTGCTGAAGGCAGACAACTTGACTCCTTGATAGCTCCAGTGGAATTCTGGCATCCAGCCCTGCTCTGTCCCAGCTCTTTGCTGAAGTCACACCATTTGTGGTTGGACTCCAAAGGTCTTCTCCAAGCTGAATGATTCCGTGATCTCCAGCAGCACCACCATCCACCCCCAAAAATCTGAGACAGAAAACACCCTTTAAACAGACTGTGAACGCTGCGAAGGATCAGCTACTGCAGGAATCTTCTTGGGGGTGCATTAGGTCAGCCCCAAGCTCACCCATCGCTGCCCACATTTGCTGTGAGAGGGCCAGGAATAGGAAAAGCTGTCACTGTGAGGCTGGAGAGCAGCACCTGACGCTCTGTGCCATCTGCCACCCTCGCCAGGTGGCACTTTTCCAGAGCCACATCCCACCCCCTCGTGTGCCACCAAGTTCAGCCGCTGCTGCTGAAGGATGGAGACCCCCTCCCTGAGCAGGGCCCAACTCCTGCTGCCAGCACAGCAAAGCCTTTCTCCTCTCACATGTCACACAAGAGCTAAATGCTGGAAAATGTGGCTCCCCAGCAGCCCTGGTGGAAGATGCCAATACTCACATGGTGACACTTGCAGTCTGTCATCGACAGCTACAGAAGGATGAGGGGGAGAGAGGTTCTTCTTCTCCACTCCTGACTCTGGCAATCAACAAATTTCCCACTTCCAAGCAGAGAACATTCAGCTTTTCACCCTGACAAGCACAGGGCAGGTAAAAATACACACCTTTAAGTTCATTCACTTCTCAACTTTCTGAGCCATGGGGTGAATTTTAGTGTCTGCTGAAGTCATTCTCAGGGTAAGGAAAGGGGAGGCCTTTCTGGAAGTGCAGGAGTGCCAGCACTGCAGCAGGGCTGTTCCAAATGGGAAAAGGCTGGGCCAAGGATGTGGACACCCTTGGACTTCCACTTTTCCACCCCATCTTTGTATCAAGGTTAGGAACAAAGCTAATTTAAGGAGCCCCCACAGCTCCAGCAGCCTCTTCCACGCACAGATCTCGCTCTCTAACAGGTTTCTTGTTCAACAAGCTGCCATCCTGTTCTGCCTGAATAATTTATAATCAGGGAACACAAGCAGCAGCAAACAGGCACAGGCAGGGTAGGATACACACCCCAAGGCCCTCAAATGCAGCAGTGGCTTTGTGACCACGCTCTAAAGCTTGGGGAGGAGGAGCTCCTGAAATCCCAGGAGCTCACTTCAATTCCCAGCCCTGCCCTGTGAACTGCCCAGGATCCACCGTGGCATTCCTGCACACCCCATTAACTCCAGCATCTCATCAGCTCCCTCCTTTCTGCTTTTTATCTGGATGCCAGTGATATGGAGTGCTCACATTTACACTTGGCACCACTACAGGCTGTGACTGAAGGGTATTCTGAGCTTGCTCTCATTCTCCACAGCTGCTGGATTCACCTTCCCTTGCCTCGCTCTGCCCTCACTCTCTGAACTCCAGGAGCCTCCAGGGGCACTGCCAGCTCACAACAGCTGTTCCCATCCTCCTCAGGCATTATCAGGGAGCATTTTCCTACAGAAATCCTAAGAAATCTTCCTCGCAGCTCCTGCCAAGTGGAAGTGTCAATTTCCCATGTGACAAAAAGCAAATCCTCCACCTGAAATTTGTGGAGTATTGGATCTGGTATTGGCTCAATGGTCAGATATTCTGAGGTCCAATATTCAAGCAGAGGGTCTCCAGAAATAAAGCAGCAGTTTTAAAAGAGCTCTCAGAAAGGTTTTACAAAGGTGGGGGAATTATCACAGAGACTGCAAATGAGCTCTATCAATGAATTGGCCACTTCCTAGAAATAAGCCAGGAACTGGAAGAGTTGAAGGTATCTCCCTTATAGAAGAATAATGCCTATATATTAACACTGATAGACCAAATAAAAATGTTTAATGAGGATTTTAGAACAATCCAGATGAGGCCTGATACATCACTAGCAGTAATGGAAGGAAGAGATTACAGGGAACAAGGGGAAACAGAGCATTATTTACAATTGCAAAGATCATGGCCAGTTACTCAGGGGCTTGGGGAAGAAGTTCTCCTCTAAGATTCAGACGCTGGATTACAGAGCCCATTTCAGGGCAGTTACAGGTGACAAAATCTATATAACCAGGAGCTCAACACCCATTTATTTCATCATCTTTCAGCAGGTAGAAGCATCTGGAGCCCTGTGAGCTGCTCCTGCCTCATCATTTGGAGTTCAACTTCTTCTGGAGCCCAGCTACACAGCCCTGGTTACCCTGCTTATTTACAAATCTCTTGGAAAAGGAACCCCAGCCACTTCTGACTGGTGTAGCCACAAAAAAATCTCCTTCTAAACAAAAAGCTGCGTCCACATCCAGGAGAAGAAATCCTCGTGAAGGGATTTTTCACATCCAACGCATCGCAGGCTGGGCACTCAAAACACTTTTTCCTGAGAGAAAAGTGATGGCTCACAGGGGAAAACCAAACCAGGAGAAGGGTAGAAAGGTTCTTTCCTCCAGATATCCAGCTGAAGTCCTGGCAGCTTCCCGGGATCTGGGGGTTTTGCTCAATGAGGCATCCAGCTCAGCTCACCATGACGTGACGTGGGGGCATTTAACAGAGATGATGAGTTGGGCCCAGGCTTCTCTGCTCTGGAGGAAGAGCTCAGCTGCCTGGGCTGAGGAAGCAGCTGCTGCTGCTGGAGTGGCTGCCAGAGAAAAAGAGAAGTGGGAGGACCACAGACTTCAGATGCTCTAGGCTGGCTCAACTGGAAGCTGCCTATTTTTGCCAGAACATTCATGCCCACCCCTTCCCCCCAGAGGAAAGCCAACCCTTGTGATCTTCCCCCAGCCCTGCTTCCTCTTGCTGGGAGAGCCAAGGAGCTCAAATGTCTGTAGTGGCTTGGAGTGAAGTGTCACTGTCTTATTTTCTGAAAAATTCCTTCACCAGGATTTCTTCTCCTGGGAAGCTGAGAAGCCTCGGAGAGAAATGAAAACAAGAATTATCTGATTCCTTCTCCTGTGTTTGCTGCTTTGGAATGTGGCTTGGACATTGTTTACCAACAGGTGAATGTTTGATTGGTTTCATGTGACTTAATCAGGGTCCAGCTGTGTCAGGACTCTGGAAGCAGCCACGAGTTTTCATTATCATTCTTTGTAACCTTCTGTCTGTATCCTTTCTCTATTCTTTAGTATAGTTTTAGTATAGCATTCTTTAATATAATATTAGTGCATAAAATAATAAATTAGCCTTCTAAGAACATGGAGTCAGATTCTCAATATCTCCTTCATCCCAGGGATCCAGCAAATACCACAGTGAAGTGCCAAAATCATGAATGCACTTATGCAAATGCTGAAATAACACAAACCTGAAGTGACAAGCTATTATGCAGCCTTTAATGCTCAGCATTGTAAAAGATTTATTAAACACTGCACTTGCAAGGCCAGGACAAACAGGGAAATGGGAATTTGAAATAACTTGGCAATCTCATTACACCCTCAAGTAGCCCAGGCCCCAACTGAACCCCAAATATTTCACAAGACAAGGTCAGTGCTATTTCCTGCCCTGGACTTAGAAGGAAAGCCCCAAGGATAAATCCATTTGTGTCCACAGCCCAGATTTTGGATGTCTTGCCCATGTCTTCCACTCCTGTAGCTGCCCTGTTGCCTCTGCCCAGTACTTCCTGAGGAAAAGTGGGAAGAGGCAGGAATGGCACAGGAGAGATGTTATGGGCTGACTGCAACCATCCCCAATCCCTCAGGGGACAGGGACAGAAAAGTTGGGAATGAAGGAGCAAAGCCCAGCTTGGGCAAAGAGGGTTGGAGAGAAAGTGTTGGTTTAAATTTTGTCTTTGTTTTTCACCATTCAAATCTATTTTAATCATGGAATCATGTGGGTTGGAAGGGACCCACAGGGATCATGGAGCCCAAGCCTTGGCCCTGCACAGACAGCCCAACAATCCTACCCTGAAAGCATTGTTCAGATGTTCCTTGGGCTCTGGCAGCCTGGGGGCTGTGCCCATCCCCTGGGGAGCCTGGGCAGTGCCAGCACCCTCTGGGGAAAGAACCTTTTCCTCATCTCCCACCTGACCCTGCCCTGACACAGCTCCAGCCATTCCCCCAGGTGCTGTCCCTGTCACAGAGAGCAGGGATTGGAGCTGTCCCTAGGGAGGAAGCTGAATTCTGCTCTCAGGCCTCCCTCCAGCCTCCTCCTCTCCGGGCTGCACAAATTTTAGCAATAAATTAAATTAATTTCTCCCCAGGCAAGTCTGTTTTGCTCATGACAGTAACTGATGGATGATATCCCTGCCTTTGTCTTGATCCAGGAGATTTTCCACTTCATTTTCTCCCTCTGTCCTGCCAAGGAGAAGCAGGGAGAGAGCATCCAGGAGGGCATCTGGCAGCTGCCCAAGGCCAGCCCACCCCATGTGGAGAGAGAGAGAGACCTCTGGAACAGAAAACTGCTTTCAGAGGCAGACCTAATTTGGCTTGGAGTTCAGTTTTTGGCTGTCCTATCCTCTCCCCACCCCTTGGATCTCATTTCACATTAAGGTGAAAGAAATGAAAGCTGATTTTTCAAGTCTGGAGACACTCTTCTGACATTTGCACAATGCCTTTACCTGGGAATGTGCCTGCAGCAAACTGGCTGCCACTTGCAGAGGAGCATCAAGCACTGCCTTCCACTCACACCAAGAGCAGAAAAAGTACAGCATGAAGATACTTAGAAAAGTGGAGATTTTTGTGGGATTTTTGTGGTTGGTTTGGCTTTTTGTTTGGGTTTTTTTATTTGTTTGTTTTGATTTGGGGTTTTTTTGGGGGGGGTTGGGTTTGTTTTTTGTTGTTGTTGTTTGCTTGTGTTTTCATCTTTGGTTTTTTGGGGTTTTATTTGATAAAAAAGTATATGGTTACTGTGAGAGCAAGCAGCTGATGAAACCACCCTGTCAATCTCTTTCAGCCTTCCATCTTGTTCTGCATATTTTTCTTCTTTTGGCCCATCCTTTTTTTTTTTTTTTTTAATGATTTGTTTCTTCTCCTCCACTTTGCTCAAAGGAACCTCAAATCATCACAAGTACAGTCTGGCTTCTGAAACAGACTTCAGCAACTGTCAGGGTTCCCAACACCCTGAGAATTGTGTGTTGTCACATCCAGCAGAAGGGAAGGAGGACAGGTGGGAAAAGAGCATGGCAAGAGCTGAGAGCTACCCTCTGTATTCCCAGCATTCTACGCTTACACAAAGAAGGTTTAGATTTGATATTGGGAAGGAGTTTCTCCCTGTGAGGGTGTGCAGGCCCTGGCACAGGGTGCCCAGAGAATCTGTGGCTGCCCCTGGATCTCTGGCAGTGTCCCAGGCCAGGTTGGATGGGGCTTGCAGCAGCCTGGGACAGTGGAAGCATCCCTGAACTGGATGCTCTTCAAGGTCCTTTTCAACACAAGCCATTTTATGTTTCTATGAAAACAAGAAAAATTAACTCCTTGCAGCACAAAATCTCAACCAGTCCCATCCCAGAAGAAACCAGAGCACCTGGCTCTTGTCCAGCTCTTTTTTCTCCATCTCATTAGGATGACACATCTTAGAGATCTTTATTCTCAAAGGCTTCCCATCCAGCTCAGCAGCAATCCCATGTTAGGGGCTGCATTTGCCAGCATGACCCTTGGTGGTGTTCCATGCCCTGGAGGCTTCAGCTGGAGACAAAACCTTTGTTTATTTCAGCAGGAGCCACCTTTGCAGCCAAGGAAAGTCTGCAAGGCCTGGTTTTTCTGGGCTCACACAACTCCACTGCTTCAAGGAGAGCCCACAGCGGTCACACAGAGATCCCATTTATGCTTTCTTGTTTTAATCCCTTAATTTAAAAAAGATTTAGATGGCACAGAAAGGAAGGAAAAAAACCACCCCAAAAACCTGACATTTGGATGCCTGCCTCTTGATGTTCAGCCAAAAAGAGGCACAGCTGCTGTGCCACGCTGGCATTCAACCATCACAGAGCCCAAGCATGTGGCAAAGCCAAATTGTGATTGGTGATGGTTCCCAGGAGGAGCCACCCAACAGCCTTGCTGTCAGCAGGAGTGAGGCAAAGGATGGCCCCTGTGGTTTCCTGAGAGTTCCTCATCTCCTGAAGTCAAGGCCTTGCAGAAGGTCAGCCAAACCCCCTGGCTGATGACCTTGTGCTCATGGAGCTGCCAAGCACCTGAAAGCCACCTCAGCATTTACAGAGTGGTGGCACCCAGCCCAAGGGCTCCACCCGAGCCTTGAGGAGCACACACTCCTCAAAACACAGTTTTAATGTTGCTAAGAAGGAGCAAAGAATGACCAAAACATAGAAATACGTTGGATTTTTTTGCCCCTTAACCTTTCTCCAAGTCATTCCAGAGCTTGCATCCAGCCTGGTGAGTAACCAACATAGTTACAGAACTGCTTAAAAATCCAGCTTTTTAGTCCTCTGACAATCAGTTTCATGGCATTTTATTGCCCTTGGGGAAATGAACGACCTTGACACAGAGCTGGTTTTCCCTGTGCAGCTCCCTGACTCTATTTAGCAGCAGGAAAAGCAGGAACAGAGCCCAGACTGGTGTTACTCAGAATATCAGCTCAGCTTCCAGGATTCTCGGAGCAGTCACTCAGGGAAAGGGAGAGGTGAAGAAATATGGCATTTTTGTGCTGTATATATTCCATACATCAATATCCTCCTAATCAACAACAGCTGAAGAACTGCAGAGTGCAGGGGGAGAAGAAAATCCTGTAGATATTGAAGAAACTTTTATATCTATAAATATATCTATAAATATAATGTGGATACGTGCACATCCAGACTTAGTCTCCAGCTAGCCCAGCCAGCTGGCATTGAATAACCAGGAGATGCTGTAAATTTTGGGACAAACAGCATCTCCTGGGTGCAGCTCTTGCTCTAATTGTGTTGGCATGATTATTTTTTCCTCACGAACAGGACGGGGCTGCTGGGGTATGTTCTTTGAGCTTTATTTGCAGCATCAGCCTCATCACATGGCTGAGACAGTGGGAAGATGGCAAAGCTCACGTACAGCCAGCAGCAGCCAAAGATTTCTTTGTTAAAAGTCACTTTTAAAACTTTCTAGCCAATTGCTAAATTTACAGACAATTGTTCTAGCTAATTACTAAAAGTATACATACACTTGCTTCACACAATGCTTGCTTGTCTTCTTGCTATTAACAATACACAATACTCCATTATTAAGCTTAAAATCTTCTACTATCTTGCTAAGTATATTTTCCTGCAGTTTTAAGGTCTGTCTTAGCTAAGCCTGAAACTCAAGCTATTGTTTAATGTCTTTGCTTGCTGTGCCATTGCAACTTTTTCTGCTTTCAGACTTTGCAGTTCTAAGTTTCTCTGCTCTTTCTATTTCTAAAGCCTGCTTTTCCAGCTTTCTGAAAATCTTCTTACCTTTACTATTTCCCACACTTTGGTGGGAATAATAATAATTTTGGTGTTTTATTTTGGAGGGCATAGCCACTTGTTAGGCCACACCAGCCATGGAAAGCCAACACCCGTGTCTGCATTCTGAAAGAAAAAGGTTCATCTGATGGGTCCAGGGAGGAAGGTTCTTCAAGCCACTTCCTAATGGACAGGTTTGTGGCTGTAAGTATTTGGGTATGAGCAACAGGGATCACACAGAGGAATCACACAATGATGCCTTTGTCTTCTGAGCTGGCAAAGAACCCCAATCCCTCCAGGGCATGGTTATGTCATTGCAAGGGCTGACTCTATTAATCTAACAGCAGATGCAACCAGTTCCCACAAGCACTCCCCTGGTTCCAAAATCTTCCAAGGAGTTGGTGGGGGGCAGGGGGGGAAACACACATCAGTCTCTTATTTAGACTGCACTGACACAGCTATCAGTGTGACAGATTAGCTGTTATTGGAACATCCTGCTTGCCTGAAAGAACTATCTGCCAGGAAAAAGCAGAATGGGGCCTGAACACACACCTCACACCCCAAAGTTACTACTATCCCCACATAAACAGCCCCTGGAAGCCCAGGAGACACAAAATCCCTGATACACAAAAAAAAACCCCAGGTGTTCAGTGGATGGCAGGGAAGGTAAGAGAAAAACCAATCTGTAAAATGAGATTCAAATGAAATTCTTTCTATTTGAGCTGCCTGAACAGAGAGAGTGAGATCTGTGCAGATGGCAAATGCTGAACCAAATGATGAGTCAACCCTCCAGACAGGGGGGCATATTTTAGACCCCAGGGGGTGCAATGAAGCCAATGTGAGGCTGACTTGAGTGATCTCCTTGCCTTCTGGGAGATGCTGCCCTTGCACTTGTTCCTCTGCATCCCTCACACCCACCCAGCTCCTCTTGGCTCGTGTCTTTGGCTTGCTCCAAACAGAAACGCAGCCCCGCGCTGGGATAATCTCACTATTCCATTAATCATTTATCTCATCAATCATTTCCAGCCATTTCCCTTGGGCCACCCAGCCTTGCCTGCAGCTGCCAAATTTCAGGCTCGTTTCATCTCTAACCTAGTTTCAGAGCTGCCTTGTCTCCCTGCCTTTCATGTTCCCAGCTCGTGTTCCCCTCGCACACTCGAACTGGCTGTCCCTGATCAGGATGAGGGGGGAGAAAATGAGGGGAAGACAGACTTTTTGGGATTGTTGTGTGCTAAAATCAGTGCCTTGGAGCCAGATGGCGGCTGGCTTGTTTAATTCTCCTCGAAAAGTGGACTCAAAAGAAGAAATAACCTCAAAGTGGGCAGCAGTCCATGCTAGCAAGTGCCTACAGGTCTGTGATCAGGGCAGAAGGTTTGTGCTCTGTGCCCCCATGCAGCAGCATGTCCTGTGGTGACATTAATTGGGATTAGTGCAAGGGAGCCCAGGCTGGGCTCAGCCATTCAGAACATCATTTGCCAGCTCTGGAACAAAGCTGTTGCCACAAATTTTTAATGCTTTAGGGGCTGGGGAGGTGTGGGTTTGGCACGGCAGTCGCATCACTCTGCTCTTCCAGAGGGGAAGAGATCAGACATCCAAGGAAGGACAAGGCCAAGTGCTCACAAGACCTTCAGCTGAGCCTTTCCTGAGCTCTGCCATATGTCATGGGCTGCTAAGAAGTGAATTTCCCACTCCTGGCAAATCTCACATATGGGCAGAAATGCCTGCCCTTAGCTGAGAGGTGAAAAGCATCTCTTCCATGTAAAGATCTCTTCTGTTCTTCCTTCTCTCTAGGAGGGACAAGCAGGAGAAACTTTTGGCAAACTGGCCCTTGGCTCTGGGAGCTTCCAGGTGAAACCAGCCCAGCTCCTTCCACTCGGGCTGTGCCAGGGGCGGCAGGCCTGGGAATGCTTCTGGGGATGGAAGGAAAACCACCCACACCAGGTCCCACAGAATGAACAGTAAAGAAAAAGAGAGAGTTTTAAGCCCCAGACTTCAGCCTTGCAGTTTCTCTGGTTGCTCAGAGGGGCGGATTCCAAAGATCCCACCCAGCTCCTACAAACCGGGTTCCCGGGTTCTGGAATCCCCTGCCAGGCCGAGAGCCCTGCAGGATCAGAGCGTGGCTGTGAATGCAAAACAGGGGCAGCCTCCTGCACCAGCAGCATTCACATTCAAACCCTGGCAGGCTCCAGCCTCCCAGCACATCCCTGTGGAATTCCAGCCCTCTGCTCCCAGCTGAGCTGCTCTTCTCCAGCAGAGCTGTGACTGTGTTCACAGGGGTTTTCAAATGAGGGAAGAGACGAGAATGTTGACTCCATATTTCAGAATGTTTGATTTATTATTTTATGATATATATTACATTAAAACTATACTAAAAGAATAGAAGAAAAAGTTTCTCAGAAGGCCAGCTAAGCTAAGAATAGGAAGGAATAAATGAATAACAAAGGTTTGTGTCTGGGACAGAGAGTCTGAGCCAGCTGACTGTGACTGGCCATTAATTCCAAACATCCACATGAGACCAATCACAGATGCACCTGTTGCATTCCACAGCAGCAGATAACGATTGTTTACATTTTGTTCCTGAGGCCTCTCAGCTTCTCAGGAGGAAAAAATCCTAAGGAAAGGATTTTCATGAAAAGATGCCTGCGACACAGAGCCAACGCTGCAAATGTCAGTGGACACGAGCACCACACTGAGAATCTCTGCTCCTGCTCACCGTGGCACCAGGCAATGCTTCCAATAAACAGCAAATTCTCTTCAAAAATAGGAGTTTTTAGGGGAACTGGATTGCTGGCAGCTTTATGCAGAGTTGTTTTAGCCAGAGAGAAATGCAGAAGTGTCGGGACATGGCCTGTTGCCCAACAGCAGAGAGGAACTACAGAGTCATTTTGTGATGAAACAGCCACAATCAACAGTCATTTTAAAGAGAGATACAGTCATGCAATCGTGGCAGAATACCAGGGCCTGTTATTTTGGCTCCAGGCTTTGGTTCCATCTTCTCTCAGTGAACTGAAATCTCTGACTCTCTCCTAAGAGCACCCAACCCCTCCCTCCTGGTCTTTCCTCAGACACCTCCCCTTCAGAGGGTGTATTTTCAAACTTTGGCATGTAAGCTTTCAGGACAAAAAGCTGTGTTTTGGTTCACTGAACACAGATCCGCTGCTCCAACCCTTTAAAAGGGGGTATGTGTCTTTCTTGTTGCATAAACCTCATGTATTTGAGTCCCTTTCCCTCTGCTGGGAAAGGTGATGTGGGGCCTGTTCCAGAAAATTCACCAGCAGGACCTGTGAATGCTTTAAAAGAGCTCAAGAAACTGGAAAAATTGCATGGACAAGTGTTTTTTTTTTTTTTTCTGTTCTCTCCAAGAGGATAAAAAGCTGGCAATTAATAAAACACCAGCTTAGAAAACCAAACAACTCAAAGGCTTTTGCAATCAGTTCTAGCGTTACCTGTAGTCAGAGCTTCCTCCCTTCAAAATACCCTGGAAGACCATTCCACTAAGCAGGAAAGGTATAAAAACATTCCTTAGCAGCCCCTGCATCAGAGACCACCCCAGGGTTTTCTCTTGTGTCTTTTTTATCCAATCTATCTGCTCCCAAAGCCCCTGGCAAGCCTAGCTAATGGGGATTTCTCACCCTTGAACAAGAGTGCCTGCAGTATTCAAACACAAAAGGAAATTAAAGACCTTTGAAACACACACAGAAAAAGTTGTTGGGGTTTTGCTGCCCCATCTTTAGGTTGACAGTTGGACTCGATGATTTTAAAGGTCTTTTCCAACCTAAAAATTTCAACAAGTCTATCCCAGTAACCCACATGTGGCATGTAGCCCCAGGCTGAAACGTTTCTGGCCCCCATTCTTCTGCACAGGACCTCTTCTTGATGTGATTATGGGGTTTCCTTCACTCTTTCAATCCACAGCCTCCCATTTGGGATGCTGGGGTCTTTTTCGTCTCCATTATTCATTCCAGATCAGGAGGCTCAGCCAGCAGCATCACCTTCCCTCTGCTCAGGAAAAAATATTCCTTCTCCACAAGCACATAAGATTCTTTTTAAACTGTCATTAATCAAGGCCTGTAATCCCTGGGATCCTGCCAGGCTTTGTGGTTTTCCTGGTGGTCTCCTCCTTCAAGTCTCACAGATAAATAATTCCCTGAACCAGTTTGGTCTCTGGAGGCCAACACAAAATCCCAATTTCCTTCTTGGGCTGCGTTTCTCCCAGCTTAATCTCCCCCTTATTTAATCTCCAACGAATATCTAGATAACTTCCAGGAGCTTTACTTCCTTGGGAAAGCTAAGACCCATGTTTTAACCTCCCCTTTTCAGGTCTAACGCTGGTTTTCCAGCCCAGACTCCTTGTTTGTCACAGGGGACAAGCAGTCATCACCACCCTCTCAGAAGCCTCCACCAAGTGCAGGCACTCCATTTCCTTCAGAGAATTCCCACTGTGCCATGAGACGCAGGCAACAATTTGTCCTGGGAGAAAAATAAAAAAAAAAACCAAACAGGGAGGGGGCAAAAATCAGGATTTTTAAGGCAGCAGGAGGTTTGAAAGGAGCAAACACTGTGGCAGCTGTGAATGTCAGACAGCAGCAGATTTCTTCCTGGTTGTGGAAGCATTAATTAGCACACCTAATCTTGAAGAGGCATTAGGATGCTCTTGCCAAAGTTAAGCAGCTGCACTGAATGAGCTGAGCTCCTGACTAAGGGCTGAGATGGGAGCTGGGAACAGGTAGAAGGCTTCAGCTCTGAAATCAAACCCTCTCTGAAACAAGCAGCATTTATTTCTCTAGATTTCCTCTTACCAAAGGCACTGCACACCCAAGGCTGGGAAATCTGATTTAATGCCATTTTATCAAAAAGGATAAGTCTGTCATGCAGGAGAAAGAAAATTCCACTGTCCATGGAGTAAAAAGCAAAACCATCTTTGTGCCTGGAGCAGAATTTAAGCTCTGGGCTGCCACAGGCAAAACAAGCACTCCAACCTGGCCAGGATTTTTTGTCTCAGTCATTTCTCCTCTGCATCCCCTGCTCTCTTCACCACTTAAACACACCGACCCACTTTGCACAAAGGTCATTTTATCACACCGCTGGCCAGAAATCAGAAGAAGGGGGGGGAAGGGGAATAATTTGAGAAGGGAGCTGCTGCCTACCCTTGTATTTGTTCAATCCTGACATCTAGTGGGCATCAGCACCAGCGGGAAGCCAGGAGCAGGAGTGGCCAGACAGGCTCACCGGCAGCCCTGGGATGTGCCACGGGTTCTTTGTGCCCCAGAGGATGTTCCCCATCCTCAGCACAGCTCTGGCTCCTCGTGATCCTCCCAAGTGTCCGCGCTGGACTCGCACTTGCAGACCTGCTCCATCCTCACGCTCCTGGTGTGAAAGCACTCAGGTCCTGCTCCCAACAGCTCCCCACTCAGAATCAGGACATGCATCTGGCAATTGATGCCTCTTCTTCCTTTCAGAGAGATCATCCAGGGGCCAGGCTGGACGAGCAGCCTGAGCTGAGGCTGCTGACAGCCGAGCGTACGCCCGGAAATCTCCACATTCCTCCAGGATGAGCAGCAGCCTTCTCCCTGACATGGGCTGGGCTCCATCCAGCTGATCAGCTCTGCTCTTTGGGAGCTTTTTTTGGCTAGTTCCATGTAGCACTGAGCCCCTCTTTATTGCTGGTAGCTCCACCCATTCCCAGTTAGCCATGTAAGCAGAATTTGATGTACGGCTGCCAACACACTGGTGCCAGTGGTGGCACAAACCACACCAGTGCCTGGCAGTGACCACAGAGTCACAGACTGGCCTGGAAGGGACCTTAAAGACCATCTCAGGGCACATTCCACTAGACCAGGTTACTCCAAGCACTGTCCAACCTGGCCTTGAACACTTCCAGGGGTGGGGTGTCCATCACGGAGCATCTGTGCCATGATGCCAAACAGAGGATCTGGCAAATGAGATGCTGTGGTACCCTGGAGCCCAAATTCCACAAGTGCTGACTGAAGGGAGAGAAGGGAACTGAGCCCAGTTTTTTCTGCAGTATCACTGCCTGGTGTTGCCCTTCATCCATCCCATACCACAGGAATTCCTGCCCAGACACTGTCAGCATAAAAAGTGTCACGGTGAACAAAAAACCAAGCAGAGAAAATGAATGTGAAAGGAGTGATTCTGCCGTGGATGCAGGTTTTAGAAGTCAGCACTTTCCACCCTTCCCTGGGGACAGACTGCAGTGCTGGAGGTCTGGGCAGGGTGTCCTGTCCCATGTGGGGACAGCGGCTGCCGTTGCTCCCGTTCATTCCCCAAATCACTACACAGATCCAAACTCTCACTTCTTTCCTCACCCTACAACTGCTTTGCATCGGAAGGGTGACAACATTTCACCTTCTGGTAGGGCAACAAAGCTCAAGCAAAGTCCCTGTATGCACCAATGACGAGACCTCAGCCTCACCCCCTGTGGCTTTGCTGTCTCCCTTCCATTTTTTGCTGTCCCAGAGTTTCTGAACAGCCTCAAAGTCTGCAAGAGGAGAGAATTTCTACTCTGCACATTCCTTCCAGGGCAAGTAGTGCCTCTAAGGGTGAGGGGAAAGCTCCCTCCCTGTCCCTGCTGCTGCATAAATCTCCACTCCCCAAGCAAAATCCAACAACAAAACTCAAGGTCTGCTTACACAGCCCAAACTCTCAGCCAGGGGAGCTGGAAAGGAGCATCCCTAGCAAGGGTCATTGGTGTGTTGGAGCACCGAGTGCTTGAGTCAGCAATTTGGGACCAGGAAAGGCTCAGGAAAGTGATGTGGACAAAGGAAATATTGCTCCCTGCTGCCAGATAAACATCTGCACAGCAGATGCCACATCAGCTCCTCCTAGGTGTGAAGGCATTTGCATGTGTGCAGCCAGGAGCTTAAAGTACACTGCAATCATTTTGGCTAGGGGGGAAGAAAAATGAAAAAAACAAAAAAACAGAAAAACCAATCATTTTGGCTAGGGGGGAAGAAAAATGAAAAAAAAAAAAAAAACCAAAAAAACCAAAAAAGGTGGGTTTTTTCCCTCTTTTTTTTTTTTTTTCTTTTGGTGTGTGTGAGTGTGTAGAGAAGTGCACATTTAATTATCACATATTAGCAAAATACAGAGTCATAAAATATCCTGAGTCAGAGGGGCCCACAAGGATTGTTGAATCTAGCTCCTGGCCCTAAGAACTGCCTGTTGGGGAACTGGGAGAAGCAAAGCAAGACTGAAACAGGGAAGAGTGCAAGCCCAGCTGAAGCTGTTTTCTCTATCAGTCCACCTCATCCCTTCCAGGAAACAAGGCCAGGTCTTGGAGAAACAGGTCAGGAAGATCTTCTGCTCACCTGGGCCAGAAAGACATGTAATAAAAAGACCTGAGCCACAATCTCTTGAGCTCAGGAGTTTCAGAAAGCACCTAGGCTGTTCCTGTCCAATGAAGAGTCATGGTTCTACCTAAAATCAGCACAGATAGCTGAAATCAGCCCTATTGGGAAAGAAGATGCTCAGCAAAAATTCGGAAGAGAGATCATGGACGACTCTGGCACTGGGTGTTCAGAGCAAAGGAATCATGGAATACCAGGCTGGTTTGGGCTGGAAGGGACCTTAAAGCTCATCTCATCCCACCCCCCTGCCACGGGCAGGGACACCTTCCACCATCCCAGGCTGCTCCAAGCCCCATCCAGCCTGGCCTTGAAGGTTCCCAGTCCAAGCAAGGTCATGGATGAAGGTCATCCAAGCAAAGCAAATCAACCATGGAAGAGGAAAACATCACTGTCTCTGTTAGACCTTTGTCAGCACCCTCTGCTCCCTGCTACCACGGTGGTCATTGAGGGCTCTGACTGCATCTTCTCAAGATTTTGAGGTGGAAATTCCTACAAATCAGGTTACCTCGCTGCAGTCGGGAGGGGAAAATAGGTGAGTCAAACTGGGTGGGACAATGGCTTTAGAGAGAAAAATTAGTTGATTTTGACTAATAAAGCCTTAAAAAAACCCAATAAGAATCCCCCAAGCTGCATAACAACCTTCCATTTCCCAAAGAGCTGCAGGGTGGGCTCTGTGCAGGAGGTGGAGAGAAGGGGATCAGGATTGAGATCAGGTTTAGGACCAGGATCGAGATCGGGATCAGGATTGGGATTGGGATCAGGGTCGGGATTGGGATCAGGATTGGGATGAGGGTCAGGATCAGGATCGGGATTGGGATCAGGATCAGGGTCGGGATCAGGGTCGGGATCAGGATCAGGATCGGGATCAGGGTCGGGATCAGGATGAGGATCGGGATCAGGATTGGGATGAGGGTCAGGATCGGGATCGGGATCAGGGTCGGGATCAGGATCAGGATTGGGATCAGGATCAGGATCAGGATTGGGATCAGGATCAGGGTCAGGATTGGGATCAGGATCAGGATTGGGATTTGGATCAGGACTAGGATCAGGATCGGGGTCAGGGTCAGGATCAGGATTTGGTTCAGGACTAGGATCAGGATTGGGATCAGGGTCAGGATCAGGATCAGGGTCGGGATCAGGATTGAGATCGGGATCAGGATCGGGATCAGGGTCGGGATTGGGATCCGGATCAGGATCAGGATCGGGATCAGGATTGGGATGAGGGTCAAGATCAGGGTCAGGATTGGGATCAGGATCAGGATTGGGATTTGGATCAGGACTAGGATCAGAATTGGGATCAGGATTGGGATCAGGGTCAGGATCGGGATCGGGATCAGGACTGCTGAGACCTTTCCCAGGTGAGGAATACATCAGAGGTGTGCTCTAACCTGTCTTTCTTCCAAAAGCCATTAGTACCTGACAATAACCGTCATTAGCAGCCCCCAGCTCTCCACATTAGCGACCAAGAACTCATTAAAGCCAAATTCCTGGCGGGCTTCAACTCCATCCTCTGGATTTGGAGAAAGGCTTCTCTGTCCGCAGCTGCTGCAGCCGGGAGAGACAGGAATTGAGTGTGGGTGTATTCGTTTGAATAATCAATAACTAGCCGGGAACTTCACAGAAAATTATAAGCAAAGCAGAAAGAAACACAGAACAAACAAATGGAATAATGAGGTTTTAATAGCATCATTATGGGACGGTGGAAACATCCTGGACACAGCTGAATTGGAGTTCTCCCAGGGATACCTAACACATCAGAAGGGCTGTTGATGCATGAGGGTGTATTTAGCATCTCATGAGCAGAAAGGGAGTTTGGGGAAAGACTCTCACTCCACGGAAGAAAAATTTTTTTCACCAAAAAAGGAAAGGCCAAGGCATCAGGTTCTTTCTCCCCATGCTGGATCTTTGAATCTTGATTCTTCTCATTCTCCAATCTGCTTTAAAAACAGAGAGGAAGGAGAAATGTCTGAGAAATTGTCTCAGAGCCATCCTTGGGAAAAGTGTATTCAGCTTCAACAAGTTGCTTAATGATTTGCTTCCCACCCCGTGGAATCTGCAAAAAGAAACCTGCACATGCAAAACATTTCATATGTGCACAAATGTCGTGGCAGGGGCTAATTATGGTAAAAAAAAAAAGGAATAAAAAGAAGCAGACTGTTAGAAAAATTAACAACAGTGAAAAAAGGGACACAAATCTACACATATTGTCAAGTCTCAAAAGCAGAGATGGTCGAGGCTAGAAGCTGATGTATGGTCTGCCCTGAAATGGATCTGAACGGAGAGTACAGCATTCAGAAGAAATGGGAGATGTGCTTTTCCAAGGGAACATGTGACAGCTTCCCCAGCACCCCAGAGCCCACACTGTGTCTTCAGCAAGTTGGTCACCATGGCAACTTGAGAAATTTTTCTGTGAGACAATTTTGTTAGTAAAATTTTAGAGATTATAGATTCGGGCAAGAAAGGAGAGTCCCCACGTGTGGAAGGGATTAAATATAGCGACTCTCTAAGAACAGCTTGTGCAGGAGCTGCTGAATCCTGCCTGGAACCAGGCCCAGGCCCAGGCCTGCAGCCCTGGGGATAGGGGATGCCAGCACCAGCCACTGCAATCATTGCTGGGGACCAAGCAGGAGACAACAGGAGCAACAGGAACCAGAGGGATCACGGGAAATTCCAGCTCAGTTTAAAGAGAAAGTCTTCCCCTAAGAGGGCTCCTGTGTGTGTGTGTAGCCCACAGAGGATGAGGGATCTCTATCCCATGGTATTCCAAGCTCAGCTACACAGCCCTGCTTTGAGAGGGCCCTCCTGACTGTGTCATCCTTTGATGAGCTCATTTCTAAAACCCAGCACTGAGCAATAGGTTGAGAGCCCTTTCTGTCCCTCCAGGGAAGGAAGTCCTGTTGGTTTTCTCCTGGAATTAGACAGAGGGGCCTGTGAAGTGTAAGGGATCATCCAAGCTCCAGGCCCTCCCTAAGCAGGAACAATTTCCTCCATGTGGCTGTGGGCCTAATCCTTCAAAACACATCAAGAAGAGGGGGAGGACAAAGGGCAAGACCAAAATTGCTGCTGCTCACAGCATGGGGAGGCTGTCACAGCAATTCCTCTCTGCTCCAACACCTCTGCCACGCTCTGACCCCTGCAGCAGGACAGGTCCTGCCTGGCTCTGTTTGCCTCTGAACAGATGACAGCACGCTGTCCCCTGCCACAGCACATCACAGCTGCCAGGTGGCACCAAGGACTCGGCCAGCACGGCCAGGTTCTGTGATAAAACAAGCATCCTGACATTTCCCCAAGCACCAAACTGCTCCCAAAGCCCATCCAACACGGAGCTCACACACCCTGCCACAGATCCCACCCTGCAGGGATTCTCCTTCCCTCTGCTGCTTCACTTTTCTTTTTTTTTTCTTTTTTTTTTTTCTCCCACAGAAAGCAATAAGCAGCTTTATGAGGACCGTAGAAAGTGGGTGGGTGAGCGGGAGAGGCAAAAACAAAGACATGAGTGTCGCAGACATCTTTTCATGTAAAATCCTTCCCTTAAGATTTTTTCTTCCTGAGAAGCTGAGAGGCCTCAAAGACAAAATGTAAACAATGATTGTCTGCTGCTGTGAAATGCATCAGGTAAATTTTTGATTAGCCCATCTTGGATGTTTATAATTAATGGCCAATCAAGGCCCAGCTGTCTCGGACAAAGACAGCTGCCTTTTGTTATCATTCTTTCTTTCCTTTCTATTCATAGCCTAGCCTTCTGATGAGAAATTTTTCTTGTATTCTTTTAGTATAGTTTTAATGTAATATATATATATCATAAAATAATAAATCAAACCTTCTGAAATATGAAGTCAACACCCTCGTCTCTTCCCTCATCTAAAAACCCCTGTGAACACCATCACACATGAGGATATAAAACCACAACTAAAATCAAGCAGCTCCTTAATGAGGGCACTGGCAATTAAAGCTCAGTTTTCCACACCCTAGGAGAGCTGAGAACCCTGCTCTGCTATTGTATTTACAGGAGACAGATAAACAAGCACCCATTTCAGTCTGAAGGTCAGATCCTGGATTTCTTAGGTGTAAGAAGAGGCCCAATGCTGCCTGATACTCTTCCATTAAAAAAAACAGCTCTGATATTTAAGGATGCCACTTCTGCACGTGCAGTGCTGCTAATCAGCTCCTCAGGACTGCCAGCATCGAGCTGTGCCAGGTGACAGAGTCCTCACTCAGGGAGCAATTGTATGGAAAATACAGAAAACTCGAGGAGGAAATCACAGCCCCTTGGCTCAGCACTGAAGGAAGCTGATTTCCTGTTAAATCACTTTTCTGGTGTGATTAACGAGCAAGACACAATCAGCATTCACCATCTACTTGTATTTTGCAAAGGCAGGAACTTGCTTCTTGATTTTCCCATTCAAGGACATGAAGTATTGCTGGGGAGACTCCAGATGTAATTCACGGGCCTGCAGAAGAAAAAGCTGCCTTAGGCAGGTGATTTTGGGACAGCAAAGCATCAGGGCCCTTTTGCTCCCTGGGGATTAAGGTAGTGGCAAGTTTGAGGCATTTTTTAGGCTCCTCTTTGCAATTCAGAGCCGCATCAAGCAGATTCCAGCTCAGGTTGTTAACAGGTGATCAGCTCTTGTACAGCAGCTTTTTCCCCCCTCCCGTCACTCCCTGTGTGCCTGAACTATTTATGGGAAAGGCTGGCCCCAGAGCATGCCACGGGAATTTCACAATCTCCCCAGTTTGGAGATGGACGGGGAAATAAATCCAGAAAATCTGATTAGGACTTGTCACTGAAGTAAGCTCATTAATCATTGATGGGGTTTTTCATATTCAATTTCTAATTCCTGCAGGCACCAGCAGACTGGTGGATCTGAAGACTGCAGACTTGAAAATGTTCTTTATGTAACAATGGCACTGATTTTATTTTTTCCCCCTCCTGAATATTTAGCACATTCTAATAAATAAAAAGAGCTACAAAGCACCAGTGAGTTCATTTAGACCGGCTTCTTGCACAAAGTCAGGCACGGAATTTTCCTGAAATAATTCCTGAAGCCAAAAAGATAAGAAGGCCTAGCTCAGAAATGTAAAATCCAGCATGAAAAGCTGTCAGCCACTTGCCTGAGCAATTTTTGCAGCAGTCAGTTACCCGTTCTGGAGTGTAAAAGAAAAAAAAAAATCACATTTCATTCCTTACCTGGACTTGTCTAGCTTCGCCTGTCAGCACCAGGTTCTTTCAGAAAGAGATGAAAGTCTCCTATTATTGAATTGCTATTTCCCCAGCCTCCCCCAAAATGGTCTCAGTTAAGCCAAGCCAGTAGAGCCTACTGCCATTTCAAAACTCAGCACTCATTTCCCATGCCCCCACCAAGCCCTGCATGGCTCGTAATAATGCCAGCCAGGATCACACATATGCCAAAACCCAGGAGAAACAGCAGGGAACAACTTTTCCTGGCCTCAGACACATGAAATCTGTTTAATTTTTGGCTTCAAATGAAATCCTCTAATTCTGGATACCAGCAAAATGAGGAAGATTCCTTTCCAGGCCTTGCAACTAATAAGTCAAATTGATAAAAGTAAGAGGAACAAGGGGCTTTGGGGGCAGAGTTGATATTCTCTTTAAATCTCCTGATGTATCTGCCTCTGACAAGTCCAAAACCCAGAAAACTCCTTGGAAAAAACAGCTCCATAGCTGACACATGCATGAAATACAGCTCCATAAATGACACTTGCAACCAATTTCTAAAAGCAAGCAGAAAGTATTAAATTTCAAACTGCTCTGGGTTTCAAGAACCATAAATTTCTCCCTGCTTGCTTCATGCTCTGTTCTCAGGAAGGTTTTACATCTTGCTTTTGGGTTGGAGATTTGTTAGAAGTTAGGCACAAGAACACAAAGCATTTCTGAGTGCTGCTGAAAGGGGATAGCTCTCCTCCAGAGCCAGAGAATTGAAGATACCTAGCACTGCCCAAAAGGCAAAGAAAAGTCAGAGATTCCTGTAAGAAGACAGGCAGTGATTAAAAAGGGCCTATTGGCTTTAGTGGCTCGGGGATAAACCAAAATAGCATATGGATTTAATGAAATGATTCTTACAAACACAGCAGAGAGCCTGGGTTTTCCTTTGATATCTCGTTTCCAGGAGAGCAGGAGCCCTGTCTCCTCCAGCACATCGAGGTTTACCACGGATATGCTTATGAGTAACATGTGTTAGCTTTTGGTGAGTCACCGGTGCTAAATTCCATCAAAAACTGTCTCAGTTTCCAGCGCAGCAGGCTGGAGCTGAGCTCCACACGCAGGGAGCACTCAGTTCTGGCAATGCACAGGCACACAGACCTGCTAATGATATGTACCCGAAGAAGCCTTTTTAATCACAAAGACAGAGCACTAAGTAATTTCCTCTCCCCAACCACTTCAAACCTGCTTAGCACGCCAAAGAATGAGCTCATTCCGTGCTGCTAAAACTCTTTCAAACCACTTCCCTTTAGATTAAGGCACTGAGAGGGCAGGTAAAGCATCAGCAGCAATTAGAGCTGCTCCCACACAGAGCCGCAGAGGCAGGTCAGCAAAGGTGATTTCTGTAGGATAGGCTCTGCCAGCTCCAATAAATCACGGCTGCCTTTCATTAGCATTCCCGTTAATTGGCTTCCAAACATCTCCTTCACGGATTTTCCAAGTGCTTCTCCCCACCGTGGTTCTCCCAGATGCCTTCAGTTTTTGTTTGAGGAGCTGTGTGGCCCTGGGGCACTTGACTTGGCACAAAGACAGGACCATTCCTCCACATCCCCTCTCTGGATATGCTCCAGCCCCTCACTGTCCTTGTGTGAAAAATGGGCATTTTATGATTGGCTTTTTGCAAATAATAAAATGAATATTATATGTGTTATGTTAGAAAGTGATGCTGTATTCATTTTCTTAATTAGTGTGTTAAATATAGTTTTAGGTTATAACAAAATGTTAAAATAGAAACTATGCTATGTAAGATACTTTTTTTAAGAGAGGAGCAAGGTGCTCACACCAGATAGCAGCCACAGGACACCCAAATCTTTCAGAGAAAGAGAATTTATTGCTCCATTATCAGAAGAAATGAACTTCTTCCCGCCTCGCTCAGCCCTGAAGATGCTGTCAGGATTCAGAGGAAGGAGCTGACACTGCCCAGACAGAATCCTGTGTTTGAATGGAATTTATGCATCATGTATGAGGTGTATGAATATGCAACAGGCTGTTGCTTTTAAGGGTTAATCCTCTGTTAACGTGTGTCCTTTTTCAGGCTTATTTTGCCCAGAAACGGTACCCAGACTGTCCCTAACTCTTTGTTCTTATTGTCTTATATTGTCCTAAATCCTAATTGTCCAAATTTTTATTACTCTGATTATATTACTATTTTTATAGCCATTTTATTACTATTAAACTTCTTAAATTTAAAAAATAAGTGATTGGTGTTTTTCAAACTTGTCACAAGGAAAATGGGGGTGAAAAGGCCAGAAGCCTACACCAAACTCAGACTCTGAGTTTACAGAAGGATTTTCCTGCATGCTTTGCACACTGCCTGTACCCGCAGACACGGGTGTATATTGGAGGATACAGAATGGACAACTCAAAAGTGAGGCACAGCCACGAGCTCTGGAGGTGGGGTGTCTTCCAAGGAGATAAAAGTCCTTCATGCTGAGCAGTCACTTCCCATCCTGCCACAAAACCTGCAGACCCAGGCTATATAAAAGCTAAGCCTAACCTTAAGTCTACCCTGACCTGAGCCTCATCACCACGGGTGGTGCAGATCAGAAAGCTGTAGGAGCAGCAAAGTAGGGATGGCCTTTTGCAGCCCCAGTGTTCCTGGAGCTGTAGGCTCTGACTCTCCTAGCCCTAGGCCACACTCACCCAGGCCAGGTTATTCCATCCTGTCAGGGTTGGAGTAGCTGGGTTTGTTCCAGTCTCCACGGCGGCTGCCTCCTCCCCTTGAAGGGAAGGCTTCAGGAGCAAAGGCATCATCTAAAAAAAGAACATGGAGAAATCTGTAAGCATAAGATGCTTTCAGACTTGTGTGGATTGTTGCCCAGAGAAGCTGTGGCTGCCCCTGGATCCCTGCAAGAGTCCAGGGCCAGGTTGGATGGGGCTTGGAGCACCCTGGGATAGTGGAAGCTGTCCCTGCCCACATCAGGGGGTGGAACAGGATGATCTTTCAGATCCCTTCCAACCCATACCACTCTGTGATTCTAGAATAGACAATGTTCAGCACTGCATTCTGCACTCACGTAGTGGTTATGAGAGCACAAATCTGGCAATCCAAAAAATGGATAAACCTCAGCATGGCCTGGTTGGCAGGACAGTGGCCTCTGCAGTGCCCTGTACCCTAAACTAGACACTCCTCTGCAGGGAAAAAACAGCTGCCCATGTGTTCAAAACTGCAATGCAAGATGTTTTCCATTCCCATCTGTATGGCAGATTACCTTTGTCAAGTGGGCAGTTTGCCATATCTCTCTCTTTGAGTGACCACATTCACACCTCCCTGGGGAGGGGACATTGCTGATAACAGACTATTGAATGTCACTGCATGGCTGATAAGAACTAGAACATCCCATTGGGAGATGTGAGCCCAGAGGGAGGAGCCAAGCATTGCTACCCAGATATAATCCAGAGGTGTTTGGGACACCAGCACGGCTTTCTCCACGGGATTCCCCAGAGGAACAGCAGCTGCCTCTCCTTCCACTGGATCTTCAGAGGAAGAATACATCCTTCTCTACAGATCCCCCTGCTCCAACAGAAACACCACTGCAGGAGGGCTGCAGCCACATTTCCAACGGGACTGCCACCAACAGCCTGACCCACAGGGTATCAGGCTGGGTTCTGACTCTGTCACTGTTGTTCTAGTGTACTGCATTGTTTATTTTATCCTTTTATTTCTTTTTCTTCCCTATTAAAGAACTGTCATTTCCTGCTCCCATATTTTTGCCTGAGAGCCCTTTAATTTAAAATTTATAGCAATTGGGAGGGGTGGGGAGGGTTTACATTCTCCATTTCAGGAGAAGCTCCTGCCTTCCTTAGCAGACTCCTGTCTTTCCAAACCAAGACACCATGAGCAGGAGCAAACAGCTGATCTTTCACATTGACCTCTCCCTCAGACAGATGACCTTGAGATGTTCCAAGAGGAGAGCACAGGTCAGGGCATTCCAGCATGGCAGAGCTGCCTTACCTTCCCTGGGAGAGCTGCCCCGCCTGTCAGGGGTCCTTATGGGCACGTGCATCATCTGGAAATTAAAGACATTTCTTTAAAAACCTCGCCTGGCATGAAGTCCCACCTCTCCATCCCCTCAGGCACGAGGTGATCACTAAAGTAATTCCAAACCTCATTCTTAATTTTGCTGCTAACAAGATTACTGCTGGTGCTCCTGCAATCCAGGGCTTGCACTCCATGATCCCATCAAACTCAGGGTGTTTATTCTGTGATGCCAGCCTCAGTCAATCACTGTCTCAGACATCTTTTATGGAAAATCCTTTCCTTAGGATTTTTCCTCCTGAGAAGCTGTGTGGCCTCAGGAACAAAATGTAAACAATGGTTATCTGCTGCTGTGGAATGCAACAGGTGGATCTGTGATTGGTCTCATGTGGATGTTTGGAATTAATGGCCAGTCGCAGCCCAGCTGGCTTAGACTCTCTGTCTGACCCACAAACCTTTGTTATCATTCCTTTCTATTCTTAGTTTAGATAGCCTTCTGATGAAATACTTTCTTCTATTCTTTTAGTATAGTTTTTAATGTAATATATATCATAAAATAATAAATCAAGCCTTCTGAAACATGGAGTCAGACACTCGTCTCTTCCCTCATCCGAAAACTCCTGTGAACACCGTCACAAATCAGAATTCCTTCCCCCATCCAAACAGCACCACAGGTGCACCAACACCACCTGAGCCAAGCTGAGATCCCCTGAGCAGAGTCACAGCTCCACAGCAAGAGCTGCAGTGCACTTGCTGCAGCCCTCTGCAGAGGGAAACACTTTACTTTTCAAGTGCAGTAATTCCCTTTGGCATTTATTCCTTATTAACATTGCAGGAAATATATTCCCCAGCAGGAATATGGCAACAGCACTGAATTTTAAGTGACAATTTAAGGAAGACTTAAGGGGGAAGATGTCTGCTTGTAAAAGCAAGTGTTTGTGCTGAGTGCCCTGTTAAACAATGGTAATGTCACCCCACAGAGGACTGGCTGAACATCCCAGCCTGTGTTACACATTCCAGAGCTCCACATGCAGTCTTTCTGCTCTGCAGAGCCAGGCTTCCTGGGGTGAATGGAGATTTTGAGGAAAAAAAAGAATAACTGAAGAGCTAATTTGGCAATTCAAGCCAAGGAAAAGTAACAAAGGATCCTATTTGCTTACAAAGTGGCTGGAGGGGAACTTTTCACAAGGGCTTGTAGTGACTGGACAAGGGAGACTGGCCTTAAACTGAAGGAGAGCAGGGTGAGATGGGATACTGGGGAGAAATCCATCCCTGGCAGGGTGAGCAGGCCCTGGCACAGGGTGCCCAGAGAAGCTGGGGCTGCCCCTGGATCCCTGGAAATGTTCCAGGGCAGGCTGAGCAGGGCTTGGAGCAGCCTGGGATAGTAGAAGGTGTCCCATGGTAGGGGGTGGAACTGGATGGACTTAAAAGTTCCTTCCAACCCAAACCATTCTGTGATTCTACGGTTCAACTTCTTCATTTAGCTCCCTGAAATTTCCAAAAATAAAAGCTCTCCGTATCCTTGCTTGCTAAATTGTGTACCCTCAAGCACAACACCCACTGTAGAGAGCTGTGCTCTAAGTGCAGACACACAAGTTCAAGAGTCAGTTCATGGACAAAGCGGACACCCTGGCACAGTTTGGAAACAGTCAGTAAGAATTCCCAGGTTAGGTCAGCATTGAATAACACCCTCAAAGCCAAAAAAGAGCTCAAAAAGGGAACAAAGATCTCAGCAGACCAAATGTCCTTGGGCTGTGCTGGGAGCTGGGTTTGGTAACAGAGCCAGAGCCACAGGGATTTGTGTGTGTGTCCAAGAAGTGCCAGTCACTGTTCTCCAGGCCCATACTCAAGGAAGGAAGTGCTGGAGGTGATAGATGTGCCAGACTGCCACAGTGTCACCCTCTCCCGGGCAAGGGCAGAGCCCTCAGCTGATGGAAAGGGAAGTGTCACAGCGGACAGCTGGATTTCAAACTACAGCCACTGTCCTGATCCAAACCTCCTCCTGCAACAGGAGCACACACAGACACCTGGACTTCTCTTTAAAAGCAGAATTAAGCAGAATTTTCACTCCTCCAGGCAGCAAAAATGGGTTTTCCCCTTCCTCACCTCCTCGCTGCTCATGGATTCAGAGCTGAACGTACTGCGATGGCACCGCACGGTGAGGTTGGCAATCAGCCCCCCAGAGACTTCCACAACACTCCTGCAGGAAGCAGTGGGCTGCAACAGAACAAAACAGAGCCAATCTCACAGAGCAAACATCCAATACCAACCCTCAGTGGTGGTGGGAACCTGCAGAAGGATTTCAGAAACAAATTCAAAGAGAAAGAAATCAGAGAACAATTTTACAACGTGTTATGGCCCCCCAGCTATGTGTTGTACAAACCTCTGAGCCTGCTTGGGGTAGGAGAAAACCTCCACATCCTTTTCACAGCTCAGCACAAAGAGAAGGGCAGTGCAGGGCTATGCCAACAGCAGCCCCAGCTCTGAAAGTTAAACTACCCTCAAAGATGTTGTCTCTGCAATTGGACAAAAAACTGCAGCTAAACCCGCACTCAAGTTTTGAAAACGTATCCTCACACTACCATATTGCCCTAAGAAGAAGAGGAGGATTGTGTCAGTTTAGAATACAGGGATGACACTGCAGCAGCCAACTTTTGAGTTCCTAAAGAAAAAAAGCAAAGCAATAACCGAGAACACTGTGTGGTGCCATCTACACACATATGAGCTGCTTAGCTCCAGAGCAGAGAGGAGATTAGGCCCAAGGAACTGTGCACAGAGAAGTCCCAAGTCTGTGCACAGACTCAAAGACAATGTATTTCCACCAAAGCTGGTGATTTAAGACTCAGAAGAGAGCAAGAGCTGTGTCAAGAGCCTTTTTATTTCAGGCTGAGAGTGAAAAATCCAAAAGAGATCAGCACTGTGAGCACACAGGGGGGATCTGCATGACATGTAAGGTAACCCTTCATGTGGTGCCCAGATAGGGGAAAGCAAGTGAAACATCAGCTCTTAACTTAGAGAATAAGCCATTCCTTCAAGGATTTTGCCCCAAAAGCACACATACCTTTACCACACGCTGCTCCCAAACACAAATCCTCTTTTCAGCTCCCTGCCCTCCCCACTGAGCAGGCAGAAGAGCTTCCCACCACTGACCCTTCCCACCCAACGCCCACTCCACGCTGCAGGTTGTATAAAAAGCAGCCGGCCATTCCTCACCTATCAGCACCAGCAGCACTGCAGCCCTTCCCCTGCATGGAGGGGAGGGTTCCCAGTGCCAGCAGGAGCACCTACCACGAAAGGGCCACTTTTGAAGTCACAGGTGGAAGGGTCTCTCCCCGAAGCTTTGGTGCACACGGTCTCGCGGATGCTGAAGCGCAGATCTAACCCGTAAGTATCGCTGTCCCACGTGTCCACCTGGTGAGAGCAGGGTCAACACAACACAGAATTAGTCATTTTTTATTATTCCTTTATTTTTTCTCATAGTCCAATCAATGCTTCAGTGCCACCCTGATTTTTTAAGATTTTCTAAGCCTTCTGATGTTTACATTTTTGTAACGAACTTTCTCACGCACTTTCTGTAAATAACTTATTGTTTTGCATTCTTTTATGGTGGAGGAGAAATTTAATGGACAGTTGGTTTGTCCAGTGTCATTGGAGAGGTGGCACTGTCACCCTCCAATCCACTGTCACTTTTGGAAATCTATAAATGTTGGAGTCAGAAAATAAACTTCTCCTTTTTACTTTGAGAACAGCAGCGTGTCCACATCATGTTATTTTGTGTCTTACAGTGACACTTTAGCTCAAGATGGGAGACTTAAAAAGAAAATTTTAAAAAGCAATGCCCCAAAAAACTCCTCAACAAACAACAAATTTCCACTACTTTCAAATACTTGCGGGTTTTAATCCAAATTGTATAAACCCATATGTCATCTTGACATTCATTCTCGCAGAGACTTGATACAGGCCACCTATAGGAACAGAAAGGTTCTGAGGGCCTTCAGGAGCACGGACATCATAACTTTGAATTAATAAGTTTTAATAGAAAGGAAGGTTCTGAAGGTGTTCAGGAGCATGGACATTATAACTTTGAATTAATAAGTTTTAACAGAAAGGAAAGTTCAGGAGCATGGACATCATAACTTTGAATTAAGAAGTTTGCACTCCTTCACTTGGGGAGTATCCAGTACAATTCTGAGCACCACAAATTAAAACATATAGGGGTTTCTTGCTTGCACTTAGTCTCTAGCAGATTTAAACCAGAATTGGTGCATAGAGACAGACGACATAAATAAAGATCAGAGAAAGAATCCTGAACTGTGGGGGCATTTAACCAGCGAAGAGCTCCGGATGAGCCAGGGTGCTTGATGCCCAAAGCAAAGCAGTTCGCTGGAGGTATTTAAAAACATCACATTTCAACAAAATCCTACAAGACAACCCTGAAGGACTAGGCATGAAAAACCACTCTAGACATGAAAAATCTGAATTCCTTATTTATCTTAATTACAAACTTACATACAAAAGATATTTAGGTTCCTGAAGCTGTAAGTTCAAATAATGGCCCAAACTGCTGCTCTTTCAAGCAGCATCAGCCAACTCCAACTAAACCTGAGTTTCCAGGACTTATTGAAAAGGAGTTTTCCATCCCAGGAAAGCTCATTTCAGGTAAAGGATCTCTGTTGTCTGTGTACTTACACCCATGACTCGGCTCCTGACAACACCATACAGGTTTCTGCTCCATGACTGGGAATTGATCCGGGCAATGGAAGCATTGAGAGCCTCCTCTGTGACAGGGAGGTCGTAGTCATACACTGGGAACCCTGAGAGGGAGGCACAGTTCCATCAGAAGTCCATTGGAGGATTATACTTTTCCCCCCAAACCACCCTAAAAAGGAGGACAAGGCTCCAACTTACCTGAACATGAGAAAACGCTCAAAGTGAGGAGGAAAATTATGATCCTCATTGTGTGTCTTCCAAAAATCCTCCAGGCTTTTTCCTTTCCAAGCAAGGATTCCCTGTGCATATCCCTCTGTCTTTATATAAACGCAGCCTGACCTTCCCACAGAGTCCAAGCTGTGCTCCAAACATTGCCCTTTAAACAGAATTGATCCAAGAGTAAATATTTGTTGTCAGCTTTTCTCCATTTAGCAGTAATTCTCTGATAATCGATGGGCTGCGGTGCCTTTTTCCCACTACTAAATTCCCCTCTGGAAAGCACTGAATTCCTGATATGTTTGTAGCCAAAGGCTACTAGAATCCAGTTATTTTGTCCTCTTTTAGCCACCAGTTTTCCATGCGGTGAGCCAATTCTGTCCTTAGCACTGGACCCAGGACATTCATGTCTTGGCAGCACCTGGGAGCACTTCCAAGTTGGCATTCCCTGAGGATTCCCCAGCACCAGAGGGGAATTCAGCCACGAGGAACTGCCACCATCACCCTGCAGACCAAAGCACCCATGAGAATTTTTCTAGACACCAGGCACATAGCAGATCACTGGGACACGCAGTTTCTGCCCAAAAGTTAATGGGATTTTTGGAAAATTATATTGGAAACTGAAGCTTTCAAGCAAACTCACCTGTTGCTGCCTGTTCACAAGGCAGAGGTGGGCGTAACCATGTCCATTCTGAAGGGAAAATGAGTGAAAATATGTGAAAATAGTGAAAATATGAAATATTTAATTAAAAATATAAATATAAATATAAATATAAATATAAATATTTTTAAAATTTGAAATGTAAATTTTAAATTTTAAAATATAAATATATACATTTTAAAATATATTTATAAAATAATGTAAATAGCAAAAATATGAAAACGAAAAAATGTGGGAAAGTATGGGAAAATATGGGAAAATATGGGAAAATATGGGAAAATATGGGAAAATATGGGAAAATATAGGAAAATATAGGAAAATAGGGAAGATTTTAATTAAAATTGATAAAAATAAAAATATAAATTTAAATAAAATTTTAAATGTATATTTTAAATTTTAAAATATAAATATTTTTTAAAATATAGATAAATTTTAAAACATATTTATAAAATAGTGAAAATATGAAAATATTCTTCTGTATGAGCGAAATTCCTCCATTAACCATCAAATTACAGCTCTTGAATTCTGTGGCACGGGGCCATTTTAGGAACTCCCCAAACAGAAGAACTTGCAGGAGGCTCAAATTTGATAAGAAAAAGCCTAAAGTTCCTCCTGCTTGTAAGCAAAAAGGAAAAGGGGTGGGCACTACTTGCCAGCCAGCTTGGATTTCAGCATTGGGAATGGGGTCAAATACGCCGATTGAAACTTTTCCCAGCCAAAAGCCAGAGCCTCTCTCTACATCCATTCTCCTTGTTCCCTGCAGCTGATGATGTGCTCTCCTAGCTCTTGGACTGTGGGAAATGGATTTGTAGAGAGTTCTCTACAGTGTGCATCCGTATGCAAACTTTGATTAAAATGCTGACTTAGAAATGCCATGGAATAGGACAGATATTGTTGAGAAAGAAATGGAGCTAGAAACAAGTTTCAAAGGATGCCTTTGCAAATAAGACTGGAGAAATAGAACTATGAAAAATGCAATGTAGTGGGACCCACAAGGGGTAATTTTTGATGACTGGTTTTAAGGCATTTACAGCATGGTGTATGCAAAAGCTGATAGGCCAAGAAATGCTTATAATGTATTGTAATTAGGAAATAATTGGCTTTTGATTGTGATGGCATGAATTATAACATCATTATAACTTTACAGAATCACAGAATAATGAGGTTGGAAGAGACCTCTAAGATCATCGAGTCCAACCTATGCCCTAACACCTCACCTAGACTATAGCACCAAGTGCTATGTCCAGTCTTTTTTTTTTTAACACATCCAGAGATGGTGATTCCACCACCTCCTTGGGAAGAGCATTCCAGTACTTTATTATTCTTTCTATTCTTTTAATTGCCTCACCCTTCACATGAGACTGAAAATGGAATAAAAGTCTTTAAAACACCTCTCAGTTGCCCCATCTCTGAGTCAGAAAAGGGAATTGTCCAACACTGGACACCCTCACCTGTAGCCAGGAATGTTCTGCTGTGTCTGTGGCCACGTCAGAGCACCACAATGCTAAGGGTTTAAAGTGAGCTGGAGACTCTCAGGAACAGCCTTTTGTGCCCTGCCCAGCTTTCCTGCAGCCAGAGGCAAGACCAGGGAAAGCCTCCAGGTGAATTCTTTGACCCGCTTCTGCCGTGGTTTCTCTACAATCAGTCAGAGGCAATGCTGAATAAAGTTCATTCTGTTATAAAGGATAAAAAAATGTTGATAAATGGTAATAATTTTCATTCACCAGTGTCTGCATTTGAGCTGATCCAGTGTTCTAATATTTTTATATTATTTTTCTGTGTTGCAATGTTTTCTGTGGCTCAAATGTCATTTGGAAGAAGGAGTGGCTTTGTTTTGCTATTGAAGATGGGTCATAGAGTTGATTAAAGTATTTTGATTTCTGAATGTTAATCAAAGAAATGTGTTTTGATTTTTTAAACTCATCCTTCTCATTTAAAGCAATATCTCAGGTTCCTTCCTTATGAAAGGCTGGGAATTAGAGACAGAAAGATCCAAACTCAACACAACTTTTGTCAGAAATAAGCATGTGCTGCGATTGTGACAGATGAGGGAGTGTTTTCCTTTCAGTGTTTTCCTTTCTCCCCACATTCCTTGGCAAAGAGGCATCTGGGTGGCTGTAGCATTATGTGTTCTGCCTCCCATCTCAGTTCTGGGATGGATGTTTGCACTTCTTTGTGCACTGCTGTTCCAGAAACTGAGGAAGGAATTCTGCCCAGTGGAATGAGACCACTCAAACAGAAAGGCCTTGGCATTCTGAGGCCCAAGATCCTTGTTTTTCACCTTGCTGCAGTGATCTGGATAACATTTAGCTTTCCTCTTCATCCCTAAAAAGGCAACCACTTGCCTTTTGTATGCTGGGACCAGTTAATACATCACTAGAAGGTGAATATGTAAAATTCCTTCCCAACCACTGAGGCACAGTGTTGTAGCCAGCGCAAGAGTAAATTTAAATATTGAGCCCACTGCAGAGTTTAAAGACTGTCCTCTTAGAGCAAATCTTATAAAATGCTGCCAGCAGGATGGTAGTAATGCTGAGTGGGACTTGGAAATTGTTTGATGAAATCCAAGTTCCTCTGCAGAGCCCTGGCTTTACAGCATCTGGACAAGAGATGTTTGCTATTCCAGCTCCCTGAATCTCTGATTTCAGTATATTTAAGCAGTGGAACAAATTTTACATTTTTGCACTCAAGTTCTGGGTTTCTGGGGAGGTCTGAGCCTTTCTCCACGTTCTCTTTGTGCCCAGCTTCCAGCACCTGCTGAAAAGGACTCTGCTGGGAAGCACCAGGTAGAGAGTGGTGCTGTGGCACACAGAGAAGTGATGAAAGGTGAGATGGAGAATTGGCAGTTTCAGGAGCAAACTTGGACTCTGCCACCAGCAATTTCCAGAAGTCAAGGCAGCTTGGGGCAGAGGGAGGGAGTTGTATCCGATTTAATCTACACACCAAACAGGCGTTGGTTAAGTAAGAAATGAGGAAATTAAAGTGCCTCTCTTGGATGACTATTTTCAGACTCCTTTCACTCCCAGCAATCAAGTCAGTTCTGTTCCCAGACAACTGGAACAACAATTTCTTTTTATGAGTGAAATTTTGGTAATTACAAGACGTATTTTCCTTTTAAATGTAAATCATCCAGCATCATCACATGCCTGTATGCTGAAAACAGTCTAAACAGCATTCCAGGCACTGAGGAGCTATTCCTGATCTCTTGTTTCCTGGAAATTCAGATGACAGATGAAATATAATGGTGTCCCTTCTGATAAAAGAAAAACCAAGTAAATTCACAGCAGTACATTCCTCTGTTCTTCCTTAGCTTTTGTGGTGTGCCATTAGCGAAACCAAAAGGTCTCTGAGAAGTTCTTCACCATGGGCATGGCCCAACAGAACAAGGGGGAATGGCTTCCCACTGCCAGAGACCAGGATTAGATGGGATATTGGGAAAAAATGCGTTCCTGTGAGGGTGGTGAGGCCCTGGCACAGGGTGCCCAGAGAAGCTATGGCTGCTCCATCCTGGGAAGTGTTCCAGGGCAGGTTGGATGGGGCTTGGAGCAACTTAGGAGAGTGGAAGATGTCCCTGCCCATGGCAGGGGAGATCAGAAGGAGATGGGCCTTCAGATCCCTTTCAACCCAAAGCGTTCTATGATTCTCTGAGTAACTTCACCATACCTGCAGAAGACTTAACATTGACATCAGCTGGTAGAGGTAGGAGAAAGGCTTCTAAACTTTGCTCAGACTAACAGAGGATTTGAGACTCAATTCATAATTCACAGACACAAGAATCTCAGCTTTGATTCTATTCCTGTGTCATCTGTGTGTCCCTGGCAGAAATGCATACAGCCCATGCAGGCACTGCCTGTGGGCTGCTGAATATTTTCCAGCTCTTGACCTCCTGGGAGGGAGAAGAAGCCTTTGAGATTCCAACTTCTCTAACTGCTCACACACTGTCCTAAGCAACACACTGTCCTCTGCCACACATTTAAGTCATATGAGGAGAGGCTGAGGGAGCTGGGAAGGGGCTCACCCTGGAGCAAAGGACTCTCAGGGGGCCCTTGTGGCTCTGCACAGTTCCTGCCAGGAGGGGACAGCCAGGAGGTCGGGCTGTGCTCCAGGGAACAGGGACAGGAGCAGAGGGAACGGCCTCAGGCTGGGCCAGGACAGGCTCAGGGTGGGCACAGCAGGAATTTCTGCATGGAAAGGGTGCTCAGGGATTGAAGGGGCTGCCCAGGGTGGTGTGGAGTCCCCATACCAGGAGACGTCCAAGGAAAACTTGGACGTAGCACTCAGTGCCCCGGGCTGGGGACAAGGTGGGCATAAGGCACAGGTTGGACTCAAAGGTCTTGGAGACCTTTTCCAAGAAGAATTAAAATGATTCTGTCATTCTATGAAGTGTCTGATCCTATTGGCCGTTCAGGTGCAATGCACACAAACTCAACCTCCACAACTCCTACTGGTGTTGCAGGAGATGGACTTTCAGAGGAAAGCAACAAAAAAAACAGGGTAAAGCAAACAAAACCACATCAACACATCCCAGATGGATATTCTGAAACATCACAGCCTGCAGCAGAATCTCAGAGGCCTCAATTCATTGCTTTCAGCCTTTGAAACTTCAAATATTTGACGTTCCAGAGGCCTTCCTGTGCCTGTCAGAAAGAAAAGACCTTACAGGGTCATTGCCACAACATTCTAACTGATGAAAGGCAAATATTTCCTAAAGACCCAAAGAGTCGTGCCTCAAAAGTCACAGAGCTATGTGAATATTTCTGGGATTCTTAAATACCAAAGCTGTCATCTTCATCCATTTCAGAGTCTCTGAACAGTCACACTACAGAAACACTGTACACTACAGAAAAAAACACTACAGAAAAAAAAACACCCTGGTGTTGAGCTGTACCTTTACATCGGCATATACTCCTAATGATTACTTTAGGCAGGAGCAGCAAACCCAAGAATGAGCCAAAGAGGCAATTCCTGTGTTCTCATGTGCTGCACAGCCCTAACTGGGAATTCAAGAATGGATTCAGGAGTCTCAGGGTGCACAGGAAGCCTCAAAGGCTTTGGGATGCTGAAATGGACCAGCCTGCTGTTTGTGCCTGGACTGCACAGGCTGAGATCCATCTGGATGGTCTAACAAAGGCTGAATGGACATACCATGGCCCACTGGAGACTCCAGATCCTGTGAGCTACATAATTCAGCTGTAACCAGCTGAATTTTTCATGTTAGCTTGAAATCCAGGGGAGGAAATGGTAAAAATGGAAAAGTGTTCTTCCCGTTCTAGTGACAGCTGTGCATGCACAGCACCTGTGCCCATGGCAGGGTGGTGGGAACTGGATGATCTTTATGATATTTAGCAATGCAAAGTGTTCTGGCATTCTGTGATTCCCCAAGTGGAGAGGAAAACTGACCCACGGAAGTCCCAGGTTTTCTCCAGTGCCTCTTTTGTTCCAGGCAAGTCTAGGATTTCATTTCAGAGCTGACACGTGTCTTTAGGGTGCCTGCATGGAGGAGAGGGAGGGCAGGTGCATTGCAGGGCTGGTGCCCCATCAGAGTGTCTCTCTGCCCCTGGCACCAATGCCGCTGCCTTGGGACGCTGCCTGTGGGAGGCGAGTCTGCCCTCAGGCTCTGCCATGGAAGTCATTCAGGGGCACAGGCAGCAGCTGAAGCAGCCAAGCGTTGCAGTGAGGATGGCAAGTCAAGAGAGAGCCATTGTGGCCAACTCTGCTGAGCCTTTTGCCAAAGCAGGGGCCATTGTGCCCCTGGGCTCTCCCCGTCTGGCATCCCGGCGGGTGCAGACGCCTGGCCAAGCAGGTGCCGCCGTTCGGGGTGCTGCTGTTGCTGAGCCTGCTCTGTTGCTGTTTCTGTGGGGCCCAGAGCCGCCGGGGCAGCAGCCACTCCGCAGCCCTGCTGGCCCAGAGCTCTGGGTCAGGGGGGCCTCGGTCACGGCACCGTGGCCTGGGCAGGCGCCAGGGCCCGGGATGGCCGCCAGCCCTGCCTCTGCCCCCGGCCCCTTATTGGCAGCACCCAGTGGCCGTGCCCTGGCAGCAGCCCCGTGCCGTCCCTGTGCCCAGCCAGCCCAGCCTGGGCACCTCAGGGGTGCCCCCACCCTCCTGCTGAGGCCCGGCCTCCAGGGCTTCTGCCGCAGGCCTGGGAGATGCTCTGGGCAAGCGCCAGAGCAGCCGGGTGCCAGGGACAAGGCGGCTGCCTGGGGGCTGCTTGTGCCCTCTGACACCCAATTCCTCAGGGGTTCCCAGCACCCTGGCTCCTCAGGGGCCTCCTGTTTCCTTGTAGATTCCTGCCACCCCCTCCCTCACACATCCCCCCTGTTCCTTCCCACTGCCTCGTTCCGTCAGGGCTTCCACAGCCCCTCATCCCTTTGTGGCCCCATCCCCTCAGGGGCTGCCCCAGCCCGGCCAAGCTGCCCGGCAGCAGTGCCGCAGCCCCACAGCAGCTCCAGAGCAGCCCCATCCAGAGGCAGCTGGGAGCCCTCAGCAAGGCAGCCAGCAGCACACGGGCAGGAGGACACGGATGGCGCTTCCTGCCTGGCACAGGGCTTGTGGCCATCTCCAGGCTCCACTCTCACAGGGATCCCTGCAGCTCCGGCCCCTGCCCAGCCGCTCTGTGGGCAGCACAAAGGCTTCAGCAGAACCACCAAAGGCCAAGGGCCTTCTGGCCATTTTCCCTGCAGCACTGCATGCCTGGGCAGCTGGCTGAGCACAAGCACCCTTTTCCCCCTCCTCCCCTAAGCCTTGCCGATCCTGGTAAGGAAAAGATCCTGGGAGTCTGTCTACTACACATAGTTTTATTTACATACAAAAGAAAAATTAAAATATGACAACAAAAATCTTGAATAAGAAGAAAATCCCTGCTGGCTCAAGTGGCCCCAGCACACAGTCTTCCAGATCATCTCTCCACAGAGCTCCAGCAGCACAGCAAGGCTCTGTGGCAGAGACGAGGCCATTTCTTCCATGCGCTGCAAAACTGATCTCGCAGCTTACGCCACGTGGAGTAGGGAGCTCTCTGTACAGCCCGGAGAACGAAGCCAGTTTCAGTTGCCAGCTTTCTGACAGCAGGACTGCTGTCATATGCCATTTCTTCAAGGGCTGCAAGAGAGAGGAGCAGAGTCATGGTCAGAAGCTAGAGCTCTGGGGAGCCGAGGAGAGGGCTCTGCCAGAGCCATCCCAGCCAGCTCTTGCCATGGCCAGGAGGGAGCAGAGAGCAAGGGGATCAGCCCGAAGCTGCTGGCCACGAATGGCCCAGGTGGCCCTGAAATGTCAGTGTGCCCTGCCCATGGGAGCAGAGCCCTCGGCAGCCGGTGCAGGGCTTGCAGCTACCATTCTGAGCATGCTGCCCTCACTCACCCTCACAGATGACCTGGAGCTCTTCGACATTGCCCCTCAGGTGCCGCCCGGCCATGCCTGTGAACACAGAGCCTGTCACGGCCCCAGCGGCACAGCTCCCTGCCAGCGGCGCTGCCGGCGCTGTGGCCGCACGGGCTGCTGGCCCGGCAGGGCTCAGCCCGGCCCTTGCCGCACGCTGCCGCCCCAGGGCACGGCTGCCAGAGGGCGGCAGCAGCAATGCCCAGGCCAGGCGGGGCTCCACGGCGCCGGGCCCGGCTGGCGCTGCCGGGGCAGCAGGCGGGGCTGGGGCCGAGCTGCGGCGGGCCGGGCCGGGGAGGGGAAGGGCAGCCCGGGCTCGTGGCTCACCCATGAACCTGATGGCCGCCTCTCGCAGGGGCTCCTGTGGGCTCCGCAGGTAGCGCAGGGCCCGGCGCAGGTGCTCAGCCGCTCTGCTCCTGTCCTGTGCCAGCTGCAGAGAGCGGCAGGAGGGAAGGGTTGACGCGGGCTCAGCCCCTGGGCCGGGCGCTGCCTGCGCCCAGCCCCGGCCTCCCCTGGCCGCACCGCCCTGAGGCGCAGCCAGCAGCCGCTGGCCAAGGGCTCCCGAGGGCAGGGGGCAGAGGACCGGCTGCTGCCCAGGGAGCCGCGGTGCCGGCCCGCAGCCCCGCCGGGCCGGGGCTCCATGGGCACCCGGCCCTGGCCCACGGGAGCCTGGAGAAGAGCCCACGCGGCCTCTGGCTGCAGCAGTGGGCAGGGGTACAGCTGCCAGCCCCGCACACCGAACACCGCCCTCAGGGGCCTTCTCCGGGCTGAGGCTGGAGATTCGCGGCTGCTCTTACCAGGCCCTCACCGAACCTCCATGTCTGATCCACCTGGAGCATTTGCTGGAAATCTCTCCTTTTCAGGAATCTGGCTGCAGAATGCAGTGTTTCCCGAGAGGCCTGGAGGACAGCAGAGAGGCACAGATGGCCCCACAACCCAGGGCACAGGAGCATCCCAGTGCCACAGCCTGGAGGAGGCTGCAGCCCGCAAGGTGCCCGGGCAGGAGGCAGCGCAGCCCCCTCCCAGGTGGACCGCAGCTGGCCACAAGTCCTCACCTCAGCAACAATCTGATTCTCATCATGGCAGTGGAAGGACAGTGGGACCAGGCTCTGGCGCACATGGGACTTCAGGGCCTTTCTTCCATTTTCTGTTAATAAGTCCAGCATGTTGTGAAAGACACACATGCAGCTCAGCTGCACCTGGCTGTCATCCTGCATGAGAGGAAGGGCCAAAGACCTCAGCATCAGCTGCTTCAGGCCTCCAGGGCACAGGCCTGCATCTCCACAGGGCACCAAGTGTCCAGGCAGCAGCCAGTGGCCGTGGCTGTGGGCACAGAGCCTTACATGGTCAAAGAGTGGCAGGAGCGCCTCAGCCAGCTGCAGGGCGATGGGGGTGGGTATTGGATCACAATTATCTAACAGCAAATATCTGAGTAGAAGAATGGTCATCCTGATCACGTTGCTTTCATTTTCCTGCAGGAGCTCCACAAGACTTTCAGTCAGGCTCCACATTTTTTCCGCCTGTGTGGAACACAAGTATGTGAAAGGCCACCCTGTTGCTGCAGGGCCCAGAGGCCAAAGGCCTGTCCCGAAGCACTGGGGCAGCTGAAGCGGGAGGCAGGAGAGCTGGGAGCAGCTGGCCCAGCGCCCAAAGCCCAGGCAAGGCCAAGCAACTGCGTTGCCCAGCCCCACGCTGCCTGCACTGCTTCAGCCACTGCCCACTTCTCACCATGGAGGGATTCTTGCCCAGCACTACGAGGCCTCTGAGTGCCAAGTGACGCCTCTCCCTGTCCTCGCTCTGCAGGTTCTCTGACATGATGTCCAGAACACTGTCACTGCATTCCCTCAAATCCAGGCACTCGAGGACCTGCAAGGCACAGGGCAGTGACAGGGAGCTGGCCGCAGGAGCCCGGAGCAGCACAGGGCTGGGCCCAGGCAGCAGCACAGGGCACGGGCACCGTCCTGGCGGCTGTGGCTGTGAGAGGGGAGAGAGCTGGGAGGCAGCTCAGGGAGGCAGCGCTGGCCTTGAGGCTCACCTCCACGAGGAACGCCATGGCAGGGAAATCCCAGTATGGCATCTCTTTACTGAGTAGCCTGAACAGGTGGAATGCAATCCCGGTACAGAAGTGTATGGATGAATGGCGAATTTCACTGACAAGAGGAAAAAGGAAAAAAGACCCTGAGCCAGTGGAGCAAATCTCTGCCAGGACTGACTCATCTTTCCCCACCACCCTTTCCAGCAAGGGGGCCTGGGCCATTTGGGAGTTGGTTGCTCATGGGCACCCTCCTCTCCCAGCCTTTTCCAGTGTGCTTGGACGTCCCTCAGTGACAAGGCCCTCTGGCCCATGACCACGGGGACTGTGTGGGTCACTCTGGGAACAGAGCACAAATGCCAGAGGCAGTGGGGAGAAGGGGGTCTCACCTGGCCAGCAGAGCCACAGCATAGTGGTGGGTGTCAACAGAGAGCAGCATGTCCCAGCCACACTTGCGTTCCATTGCCACCACCACATCCTCACAGCAGAGAAGGCAGAGCAGGGACTTCAGGGTCTGCACTGCAAACCTGTGAGCACAGCAAAGCCCAGGTCACACTGGCAGCACTGGCTCCTTGGCAGGCCATGTGGCAGGGACAGGAGGAGTGGGATGGAGCACCTGTTGGGACTGGTGGCAAGGCCGTGCTCTTCCTGGCATCGCTTCCAGAATGTATCGACCTCCTCTGGCATCTCTTCTGTGCTGAGGAACACTTGGAATAGCAGATGCACAAAGAGGCGGGGGAAATACACCTTCAATATACATGGGAGACAGGGCACCTGGAGGATCTTCCACATCACCACAGTTGCCTGCAAAGGACAAAGCCCCCCGAGACAGCGCTCAGTGCCGAGGTGTCTGTGTGGCAGGGCCCGAGCGTGGCAGGGAGAGGCCGGCAGAGAGGCAGGGGGAGCACGGGGCCTGGTGGGCCTGAAGCTGCCCCTGGGCCAGGTTTCAGGCCAGCACCTGAGGCAGGCAGATGCAGTGGGGGAAGGAGGATGGAGAGCTGCTGGTGAGGTGGCCTTGGGGCCAGCAAAGGCCAGTGTCAGAAACTCACAGCCACGGCAAAGACACCCGTTTCGTCCCCATCAGAGGTGCATGTGCTGTGCTCTGGCCAGCTCCCCAGCACATCCAGGAGGATCAGCTGTGCCAGCTCCGCAGTCCTGGCTGAGCCCATGATGGTCTTCCACATGGCCATGGCAGCTCTGTGGGGTCAGAGCTCTGTCTCAGGGGCATCTCAGACACAGCCCCAGGGGGAGCTGAGCTGGCTGCCAGTTCTGCCTCTGGCCACTGGCCCTGGCCAGCAGCAGCCAGGCAGCCCAGCCCTGTGGGGACAGAGGCCTGAGGGGCAGGGAGGGAGCATGGCAGCAGGCTCAGGAGCTGACGTGCCGGGGCTGGGAAAGGCAGCAGCCAGAGGGGCCTGGAAGTGTCTGTTGGTCAGACACGTGGGCCAGGCTGTACAGGGTGATGGGCTTGGAAGGCCTGAGCCCTGTGGGCAGGTGGGCCCCATACCTGTCACAGGACGGGGCCACACGCAGGAGCGTCATCACTGCGTCATGTGGCTGTGCTTCAGCGAGATCCAGCAGGGCCTTGTCCAGCCTGTGCTCATCACAATCATTGGCCAGGAGCCACTGGTGGATGAACCTCACCATGGCGGGCACCTGGAGAAGGCACAGGGAGATTTGGAAAGCTGCCAGAGGGAGCAATGTTCCCAGCTTCCCCAGAGAAGTGCTTCCCTTCCCAGCGCACTGCCATGGCCTCAAAGGCTCACAGCAACCAGCATACGTGGCTTAGGAGGCCAAGCAATTCCTGGGAGGATCAAACCCTTCCCACAGGCTGCTTACTTGCTTTGGATTGTAAAAACCTTCTTCTATAAGCATAGACAGGAGGGCAGCGCTGGTCTTGGTTTGGAAGATGGGCGAGTATGGTCTGAGCCCAGGGCCCATGGCGATGGTCTCTTCCTGCCGAATTCTCTTCATGAATTTCCAGAGGAACTGTAGGAGAAGGGCAGGAAGCTGGGGGTGTTGCATGGAGTGCTGCACACACGGTGCTGGGCTGAACAGGGACAGCAGGCCCAGCCCAGGTGGGGGTGGCTGCAGGTACCTGCGCTGTGCTGCGGAAGCGGCCACGGCTGGATTCCTGCTCTTGTGTGCGCTCCAGGGCTGCATCTGGCAAAGAGCGAGCGCAGCCAGAGCTGAGGGGCTGCGGGAGAGGCCGGAGAACACAGCCCAGCCCTGCTCTGCCCAGGCAGGGAGAGCCCCGGGATGGCCCATGGGATGGAGCAGGGCGACTGCGGGGTGTCTGCCCAGCCCCTCTTCTGTCCTGTCCGTGGGTATGTCCCCAGGGGATGGGATGGGATAGGATGGGATGGCGCCAAGCTGTCTGCAGGCACCATTCCTGCGGCCCAGCTCTGCCACTCACCCTCCTGCGGTAGCTGGAATGGCACCACATCCTCGGTCTCCAGTGCTGCGGCAGGTCCAGGGCCTTCTTCCTCCTCCTCCACCCAGGCCAAGTTTCGAACTATCGGGGGTCGCTGCTCCATGTCTCTTACTGGATTTTTGGCTATTTGAAAGAGAGATGCCTTGGAAAATCTTCAAGTCACCAAGTCCTGCAGTTCTGCCTCGATGGCACTTTCAAGAGAGAAGCCTCAGGAAGTGCAGCAAGTCCTGCCCTCGGTCTCAAGGGCTCCTGCCACAAGGACAGGAGACTCATGTCAAGGATTGTGGTAAGCCCTCAAGGGCAGCTGCAAAATAGAAGCCTCGGGAAGGCCATGGGTCAGCAAGTCCTCTGGTCTGGCCTCAAGCTCAGCTGCAGGAACAATGCCTTGGAAAAGCTCCAGGTAGGACACGAACCAGCACTCTGCGTGGGGGCTTCTCACGGCACCGCTCTGTCCCGTCCTGTCCCGTCGCGTGCTCTGAGCACTGTGGTCTGCTCCTGTCACCGCCAGCTCCTGTGTCACCATGCGTCACAAAAGGCCCTTGGACACCCGGTTCCATGTCACAGTGACCGTGCTGCAGTGTGTCACCAAGGGCCCTTGCACACACTGCCGCCCTCCCTGGGGCCGCCCCCAGCCCAGCCAAAGTGGCCCAGGCTGGAAGGAATGCCTGGCCCCAGGTGTCCAAGGCAGCCCCACAGCATCTTTAGGAAGGGCTCAGAGCATCAGCAAACGCTGCCCTGCTCTGCAGGCTCAGGGCAGCAGAAGAAGCCCCCAGGGCTGCCGACGCAGCCGCGCTGGGAAGGGCACGGGCCCTTCCAGGGACGCTGGCACGGCCTCCTTGAGACACGTCCCGGCCCGTGGCCATCCTAAACCCGTGGGTGTGACTCGCACAAGGAACGTGTGGGCCCGGGCACCAATGCTGCTGTGAGCCCTGGGGCCCGGGCAGCGCTGCCATCAGCAGCTGGGGCAGAGTCCCTGCCCAAGCAGAGCTGCCACCCCCCGAGCCCTGGCAGTGCTGGTGCCCGTCTCCTGCCCCAGAGACCTGTGCCCCCGGGGGCTTCTGTGCCACAGGGAGCCAAAGCCCACGTGCATTGGGGGCTGTGCTCCTTCCTGCAGGGGCTGATGGCCGGAGAACCCGGAGCAACTGCTGGAAACACTTGCTGTCTGTCATGAGCTCTTACCCCATGCTGGAATTATTTTCTCATTGAAGTAATTGCCTGCACCACAAAAACATCTTTTCCGTGAAGGCAGAGAAGAATCTGGCAATAAAGAATCGTCACTTCAGGAAAGCTTTACCTCCCATTGCTCAACTCAAGTAGTTCCAAAAATTACAAACTTCCCAAAGTAATTGGGATGGGCTGAGAACATGAGAGTTAGAAATTTGCTTCTCATCTCACAGCAACTCATTTGCTCTAACGTCATCAACTGAGAGTTACTTTACAAAACATAACACTACACAGAAGCAAAAAGAAGTCCATTCTTTGATTTTCTAACAGTTTTCAATGAATGGATGATAATATCTTTATTCTCTTAAGGCATAAAAGCTCTCAAGGAATGAAAGTCCACTCACTGTTACAAAAGTAGACCAAAGAAATGAGTAGATGGCAAAAGGGCTTATCCTCCCCTTGCTACAGATATCTAGGAGACCAATAAAGTACAGCTCTCCCCTCTTGTTCTGTGCAGGAGAATCAGGACTACAAAGAGGAAAAGTCACAGATATTCTTTCTGCCCTCCATAACCAAAGCTGTGCCAAAGCACAGATGCTGCCTTCAAACTGACTCAAATTCCAGCCCAGACTCTCACCTTCCAGACAACTCCTTCCCCAACACGCCCCCAACACCCACCCGCCAAACATCCCCACAGAAGGCCCCAACACCCCGCCATGAGCCCCAGCTGTGCCCGTCCCTCCGCAGAGCTTTCCCAGCCTCCAGCAGAGCCCCTGGTTCCCTGCACGTGCCGTGGGATGGCACCCAAGAGGGTCTGCTCCAAGGCCTTCCCTGGCAGCAAAGCCAGGCTGCCCGGCCTATGGTTCCTGGATCATCCTTCCCAGCGAGCCTTCCCGTGCACGGCTGTTCCATTGTCACATCTGCACTCAGCTCGGACTGCTCCACACAACCAGGGCTGCTGGGAAAGGATCCAGAGCAGCCTGGCAAGCTCTTTCTCCAGCTCCCTCTTCACTCCTGGGGGAGGTAGAACATTCCACAGGAAAGCAGCTGGTGCCACACGGAGTGGGCGGCATCAGGCAGCTCTGGGGGGGCCCCTCAGGACTGCTGTATCCTGAGGGAACACCGCTGGCCATCCCCTGGGTGTATCTGCAAAAGCTTAAAATCAGCTGCCTCAGCTTCCAGGGCCTCTCTTGGCCAACATCCTGACGTGGCTGCAGGGCTGCTGCGAGGCACTGCTGGGACCCAGCGGGACAGGACCGGCTGTCTCGTGCCCACGTAGCAGCCCTGACACAGCCAGGGCCATCCCGAAAGCAGAGAAACGCTCACGTGTCAGCAGCGAGGAGCACGGAGCACTGGGCTGCTCTCAGGCTATCTCAGCAGGGTGCTCTAGTGGGAAGGGAAGGGCAGGCAGGCCTCCCACATTCAGTGTCGACGGAAGGAGACCCAGACATCAATTTGATCATCACAGGCCCAATTTTATTGATCAGTACGGCGGGTTAAATACAGTTAATAATGAGCTTCATACATATTGCAAAAGTTGAGCTCAGGATTGGTCAGTTACATATCAGCACCTACGCCTACTTCTGCATTCCTATGGTTCTACTTTTGATACTTTTCACATATTCTCAGGATATATTCAGGACTAATCTCTACTCCCTCTCCTCATGTTGCAGCAAGGTCACTGCTGACCTTTTCTTTTAGCTTGCTGACTGCTGACTTTTCTCCTTCAGCTTAACCAGCAGCATTATTTCAGTATGGCCTTTCTCAGCTAACCAATTATTAATAATACTCTCCACATTTCCCCCGTTTTCTTCTTGTGCAAGGAGATTAGTTTGCCATGTTTTTGCTATTGTACGGCTGACCATGTTTTGAATACAGTTAAAGATACAAGGCAAAATAAGCAAAACCAGTAAGATTACACCCAGCAGGCCTATAGCATAGATCACCAGGTTCCTCAGCCACGGTCCAAGTCCTAAGCCTTTAAGCCATTCGTCAATTCCTAAACCGTCTTCTTCCTTAAGTTTGTGAAGTCCCTGTTGCAATTCTTTTATCTTAGTGTGAATGGACACCGAATGATCAGACAGATTCATGCAACACATTCCCTCGAACTCTTCACATCCATGCCCTTGTGCTAAGAGCAAAAAATCTACAGCAGCTCTATTCTGCAAAACAGCATGGTTAACACTTTGCACATCTGCAGTTAACATGTCTAGAATTTGTGATGTCTTGTTCAGCTCATCCCTTGCCCAGCATCCTAATTGTGTTGCTAAATTCATAGCTTTATTGGCAGATCCTCCTGGCAAGATAGTTGAAACCACCACCTGTTTGAATGTGCCCCAAAACCGTGGATCTCCTATCTTGCTGCAGTCTAAGTCATGTATGCTACGTTTTTTCCTGTTTGAATTTTGACTCAGCTGCATTAGCAAGGACACATTAGGGTGAAACAGTGACAATTTTCCCCAAAAAACAGGGTCCACCCTGTGGTTTAGCTGGTATACCATTCCACACCCTGTCTCCACAAATCAAAAATATTCCTGTGGGTAATTTCATTGGTGCTGTGATATTTGTGCTGTTACATTGACTGTAATGCTGTGGAGAGAATTCACTCACATTCAGGGATGAGTCTAGGGTGGCCCATGTTTCTTTAGGTTGGTTTAAATTCTGAGCACCCGAAAGTCTGAAGCTAAACCATCCACCAGCTGTAGTGTTAGATACGCTGGCATTTGTACTTCCAAAAAGATCTAATTCCTCAGGAGGAGAATGCAAAGAGGTGTTAAGTGATTGGATTAGTAAGCACTGACGATAGCCATCACTCTGACCTGCAGTATACCCTTGTTGCACTGGCAATGTGATGTTTGACATGTTAGACATACATAAGGTTTGGTTGTTTATCAAACTGCAAAATTCTCCAGGAGACCACACCGGAAGTCCCACCAGGCATGTTCGAAATGGGTTAGTGACTCCTCCAAGACTAAGACAAAGTGATGATTGGTTAGTTTGATTAGCAAGTGTCACTCATAAATTTTCTCTTGGTTGACTAAAGTGTGTTATACCTACTGCTTCACTTGCTACAGCATTGAGCAGTATAACAAGAACAAACCTCATTTTTCTTTTTGCTTGCTTTGCTTCTCCCTTTCTTCCTTCTGCTTGTTTTGTTTTTCCTTTCTTTGCTGTCTTTTCCCTGGTTTGCTAGATTGTCTATAGTAAGGCTGAGTCAATTTTTGAATATACTGATCTAATTCTAAGTCAGCATCCTTGCTCACAGGTATAGCATGAGGTAAGTTTGAAGGCAAATCAGCTTTACAGCGAGCTGCTATGATGCGTGAGGCTTTAGTAATTTCAAATACTCTAAGGTTTTCCTGCAACTTCCACCTAAGATATGCTATAACCACTTGTCCTGCACTCTCAAAGAGCTGTAATCCTGTCCGTCCTGGCAGGCCAGTACTTTGTTCAAGAGCTCTAACCCAGAAATAATTTCGAATCCACCTTCCAGAACAAGGGTTACACCATAAATAATCTACTGACCTCTGTGAATACCAATAAACCTGATTACAATCTGCACAATGCAAAGCTACCCATGCATAGCACTTATCATTATCCCTTTTGCAAACATAACAAGGAACTGAATATAAGTAAGGACCAGTATAAAAGTCTGTTTCTTCAATCCAAAGCAACCAATTCAATGGTGGTGATCGCAAAGCCTCTTCAGCCTTTTTACTATACAAGGCTAACAGCTCAAGGTCTTTCTTTAACACAAGGCGTATCTTATTTCGTAATCGTAGTTCTTGTTCGTTATCCTCCTCAACAACTATATCCTCCTGAGGGTCCCACAACTGTAAAAGTGTTCTAATCATAGAAAATTAATTAGCAATCACTGATACCCTTATTCAAATGAGACCGTTCCCTTTTTGCCTTCTTTTTCTTATCTGTCTTCAATCTTGCTGCTCCTGATTTCACTGGTCCTGCCACTTGCAAACTCAATTTTTGCAGCTTGTCAATGCAGCAATCTAATGCCCTATCAGGATCCCCTTTGAAGGGTCCTACAATCGAATGCTGTGTTAAAGGCACTAATTTCCTACACCTTATAGAAACTATACGTGATTTACTTTGAACCTTAATTCTATTCACAATACATTGTACCTCCCATCGATAATAAGCAAGAATTTTCTGTTCAGGAGACTCATAAAGATTTAAAGCTATATATGCGTTTTGCCCTGTTTGTCTCCTTAATTCATCTTGCCAACTTTTACCCCACGTGTGCTCGTGTTCACAAGTATGACACCACAAATCCCACAATAATGATTGTTCTATCCAAAAAGTTCTTTCACAACCCCCACAACGTAGAGCTATCCAGGCAGCACAATGTGGATTGTGACAGTCAAGGCAATGTAGTTTCGCTGGATTCGTTAAATGAAAAGTTGATAATGAGTCAATAAAACCAATCAGCTCCTGGGCTGTCCGATAGTGACGTGTCAGTGCTCTGTCCACCGCTTCCGAGTACCCCTTCAATTGTAACAGTAGTGGTTGTAGGACTAGAAGCAGTTTCTTCCCCAGTCGCTCCCTGTCCTCCTCCGTAAGGCGATCCACCAGAGGCTGCATCAAAAACAGGTTTAGTCCACTTAGCAGGCACCCACAAAGGCCCTGTAGGTGAGGAAACACAAAGATACCCCCAACCCCAATATAATACTTTTGCAGGTTTTTCCCATAATCCCGTACTTGGGTTCTTATACTTAACCCAGACCTCTGTTTCCTTAGTATTTTCCTGACCTGACCTTGGATGATGTTTCATTGCAGGAGGGGTATCATCTTCCCCAAAAATGCATAAATGGTTAATCACATACAAAACCTTAGCCAAACATGCTTGTGGATCTGCCAAATCTTGATGTTTTTCAATATACTGCTTAAGGGTACCGTTTGCTCTTTCCACTATTGCCTGTCCAGTAGGAGAGTGTGGAATACCTGTCACGTGCTTAACAGACCACTGATTCAAAAATTTCTGAACCCTAGCACTTACATAAGCTGGACCATTATCGGTTTTGATACTCTTTGGAACTCCCATAACAGCGAAACAACAGGTGTCTGATAACATGTGTAGCTTTCTCTCCTGCCTGAGCCGTAGCCCATATGTAATGACTATATGTATCTATGGTGACGTGCACATGCTTGACTTTACCAAATCTGGCTATGTGTGTAACATCCATTTGCCATTTCTCATTTATTTCTAAACCTCAAGGATTAACCCCGATGCCTAGACCTATCCCACCATTATGATAACTACATGTTGGACATGCTCTGACAATGGCCTTGGCTTCTGACAAACTCAGCTCAAAGTGTTTTGCTAAACCTCTTGCATTTTGACGATATCTACTATGTGCTTCTCTGGCCAATGTGTGCTTGTCAATAGGACAAGAATTATCAATAGGTAGGGTAACCAATTTATCTGCACGTTCATTCCCTTCTCCTAAACCTTCAGACCACTTATGACTCCTAATATGAATCACAGAATATGCTGCATTTCTTTCTCGTAAAGCCTTCCTTAACTGTATCAGTAACTCATACAATCGTTTATTATTCACTTCCTTAATTGCTGCTTCCTCTATTCGTTTGGCTACTCCTGCAACATACATAGAGTCTGTGACCACATTTAAAGGCTCCTGTAAGTTGGACACCGCCCATACTACTGCTAACAATTCCAAGGTTTGTAAGCTATCTGCAGGGTCTGCTGTGAGGAGTTGATGCTTCCATTGTCCCTTTTCTTGCCAGGTAACAGCAGCACGCCTTGATTTCTTTCCTGCATCCGTAAAAGCTGTAATAGCTCCTTCTATGGGGTTTTCTTCTCTCAAAGGTCGAGTGATCCAGTTCCATTCTGTCATCCATTGCAAAACTCTAGGCACTAATTTACTAGTCTCTACTTTAGCAGGTGACATCAATAATGCTTCTTGTAAATTCTTCGAATTAATCAAGTACCAGTCCAAGGTTTCTTTTTCCATAGGCAATCTAATGGTAGCAGGTTCTCTACCATCCACTTCAAGAATTCTGAGACGCCCCTTTTTGATTAATGCAGCCAATTGTTCAGTTTTTGAAGATATTGTTTTCTTATGCTGTAGTGGTGGTGATAACCATTCCAACACCCGTATCTCCCCCGTTTTCTTTTGCAACTGAGAGAGAGCACCAAGCAAGTGGCAAGGGCTATTCCAGATAGTAAGGTCAATGGGGTGGTCAAGTTGTCGACGAGACACATACCCTTGCTGTACACAGTTACTAATTTGCTGCAAAGCAAGATGGTGCTCCTTTGTCAGGTGTACAGGAGTAGTAGGGTCCACGCCTTTTAACAAAGGCCGTAGGGCTTCTAGTAAATGATTTGGTATTCCCACAATAGGCTTCAGCCACTGTAAGTCTCCCAGCAACCTCTGTGCATCATGTAGAGTTTTAATGTCCAATTGTAATTCCAATTTTTGTGGTATTACTATTTGATCCGTCAGAGTCCATCCCAAATATTTCCAGGGCTTTGTAGTCTGAATTTTCTCTGCAGCAATAACAAGTGAATATGCAAGGGCTTGTGGATAAACATAGGTGTCCCTTTTGTATATTGTTCCTGTACCAATTCATGGGCATGCATAAGACTCTCCCCTTTTAATGGCCATTGCTTAACCATCACCGGTGTATCCGTTTTCCAGGTGAGTGGAATGGGGAAAGTCCAAGCAATGGCAATTACCCCAAAGGGTGATGGTTAGTTAACGCCACTCCCAATTGCGTTAAAATGTCCCTTCCAATTAAGCAGGAAACTGTAGGAGGCAGTTGAACAATTGAAAACACAGCAGATATTTGTTGATTCTCAATGCACACAGACAAAGACGGCGATCTGCTTGCCAATGTAAATCCTCCCACTCCTGTGAGCATGTTTGATGAAGGAAATAGAGGCCAATGTTGTGGCCACGCATCTGGAGAAATGATGCTAGTATCTGCTCCTGTATCCAATAATCCATAAAGGGTTATGCTTTGATGCCCATAAGTAATTTTAACCTTTTGCTTTGGTCAATTTTGTAAATCCACAGTTAAAAGTGTAACACCAGTAGAACCAAAACCTTTTTCATCCCGTGTTTGCCCAGTAAATGATTGTATTCCTGATGTCATTTGTGACAGTGGTACCAACTGTGCAATGCATTGTCCCTTTGTAATTTTAATCGGAGGATAAAGGGGGTAAGCCATAATTTGTATTTCCCCTGTAAAGTCCGCATCGATAACACCAGGCAAAACAAATAATCTCAACATAGTTATAGAGGAACGTCCCAGCAATAATGCTCCACATGTTTGTCCATTTAATATAAGAGGGCCCTTTACTCCAGTGGGTATCCTCTCAAGCCGGTTCGTCCTTAGTGCGACGTCTACTGCTGCTGATAAGTCCAAGCCGAGGCTCCCTGTTGTTGCGGGTTGCAGACAGGAGGTAGCAGCGATGTCACGGCAGCAGCTGGTGTCTCCGATGTCACGGCAGCAACTTGTGTCTGTCCCTCATTGCCGCATCGGTAACACTTGATGAATGGTCTCGAGCCTCCTTACGTGACTGCCAGTGAGCCGCTTGGGAGAGGAGCAAGAGCAGCTAACACCTGATTTTGAGTAGACTATGCTTTTGCAACCCTAATCCTAATTCCTTTAAGGCTTCTGCTATAAATGCCTGTGAAGCTGTTGGCATTAATGCCATTCACTCTAATGCTTCCTCAATAGCCCAATTTGCCCCTAAAGTAGCTAACACTCTTTGGGTTGCTGGATTGCTATTTTGCAAGGCACACTGCTTCAATAGCGCCCTGCAACACCAGCCTGATCTATAGCAGTAGCTGTTCTATCGATAAAATTTCCAAATTATTCTTCCCTACCTTGTTTAATGCCCATATAAGCCGGTAACCCTCCTGGCTCTTTAACCATGTCTATTGCAGCACGCACTAACCACATAGACTCTCTAAGTTTATCTTCTCCCGATATCATCTGTGCCTCTGTACGTAAAAATGCCTCTAAGCCCATCAGCTCCTTTACTGTTACTCCATGTAATGGGTCATGTGCATTAAACAATAACTGCTGATGCTGAGTGAATATCAACCGAACTATTCCTCTTAAATCATTAGGACATAAAACCTGAGTATTAAAAAGATAATCTAGCGTTTGCCTAACAGGTTCACTTTTTACTCCAAACTGACTAACCGTAGAACGTAGCTGAGTTAACAGCTTCCAATCTAAGGGAGTATATTCTGCTATATTATGCGTAAGGTTCCCCTGTGCATCATACTGTGGTGTGTATGTGACTGGACATGCAAGACTAGAAGCTATTTCCACCACTTCACCATCCTCCATTTGCATTACTTCTTTCACCAAAGCAGCCCAAGCTTCCCTCCTCTGTTTAGCCATCTCCCCCCATGGATCACAGTGTGCCCCTGGGATGGGATCTGACTCTTTAAGGGTGCTATGCTGCTGGCGCTTCGGTGCAGACACCGAGTTTACGCACGGGGAAGGCAGTGAAGCAGAGGCTGGCTCGCGCGGGGGAAGCAGGGGAAGCAGCCCCCCCGCTGGAGCTGACAGTGAAACCGGAGCCGGCTCGAGCGGAGCCGGCCTGCGGGGAGGAATCAACCCCCCCGCTGCAGCCGGCTCGGGCGGGGGAATGGGCCCCCCCCCTGCCGAATCTGTAACCGGAGCCGGCTCGCTGAGGGGAAGTGGCGGAGGCAAGGCTGGTGGCGGAGGCGAAGCTGGCTTGCTCCCACCCCCACCATCCGACCCGCCTGAAGCTGGTGGCGGAGGCAAAGCTGGTTTGCTCTTACCCCCACCATCCGACTCGCCCTCCCCCTCTGACAGGAAAGGTGCAGACGGTTCCACTGCGCCTATAGGAAAATCCTCCACACCACTTTGCTGGGGACCCTTAGGCATAAGTATCTTAGTTACAGAAGGTGCCAGGGGATCATCCTCACGACCATACCCTATATTCCTCTTATGAGCTTCTGTCGCCCTTTCTGCTGCCTTTCTCTCAGAGACCTGCTGAAGTAACGTGTTATACACCACCCGCCATAGCTTTCCTAATTTCTTTGCTGACTTATCATCGTCTAGCACTGTATCCCACAATATTTCCCCAAACTTCTTCCACTCTGCTAGCTCATGAACTGTATGAGGGTTAGAAAAGATACCCTTAGCATGGCCACAGGCTAATAACCCTGGTAACTCCTTTTTTAAATCTATCCCTTTTATCCCTCGCCACTCTAAATATGGGGCGAATAAATCATATGCCGCTTGCCTATCCATACCTATTAATCAGCGCGCGCTGTTGCAGCTCTCCAGGCTCCCGCGACACGTATTGGCTTGGCTCACCGTTGTGATCACCAAGGGTACTTCAAATTCCAGCACCGTCCCGGCTGCAAGGACCCAAACCCAACTTCCTCGACCGTGGCGTAATCCCTTTTTCTTTTAATCCGAGAAAAAGGGCAGAGATTCGGTTATGCCCGCATTCTCCACCATTTGTCGACGGAAGGAGACCCAGACATCAATTTGATCATCACAGGCCCAATTTTATTGATCAGTACGGCGGGTTAAATACAGTTCATAATGAGCTTCATACATATTGCAAAAGTTGAGCTCAGGATTGGTCAGTTACATATCAGCACCTACGCCTACTTCTGCATTCCTATGGTTCTACTTTTGATACTTTTCACATATTCTCAGGATATATTCAGGACTAATCTCTACTCCCTCTCCTCATGTTGCAGCAAGGTCACTGCTGACCTTTCCTTTTAGCTTGCTGACTGCTGACTTTTCTCCTTCAGCTTAACCAGCGGCATTATTTCAGTATGGCCTTTCTCAGCTAACCAATTATTAATAATACTCTCCACAATTCAGGGCATCCCCTGCATCAAAAGGACGGGCATTTTGTCCTTTCTGTCCCTCCAGCCCAGAACCAGGCCTGATATCTCCTCCTCTGGAGTGGAGTTTTTCCCGTTACAACGTCATCTCACGCTTGGCCAGCACGTGAGATGAGGCTGCAATGACTTGTGATACCATGCCAACCCTCCATGCCAACCACAGCTCCATTGTGTATTGTTCTTCTTTCACAGGTTCACTTCCCATCGATTGACCAGTCCATTGTTTCCCTTAAGGGTCAAATTCCCACCAGTTAAACCATAAGGTTTCCTTCATTCTCTGCTCTTCATTATCTTGTTGACGTGCACAACAGGGGACCAAATATGGCAGGGCCTTAGACATGACTTTGGTCCCTGACACACACAGGGTCCTTGTCCCACTGCTGGCCCTTAGTGTGCTCAGCAAGATCTGGAACTGCACAGTGCTGTGGAACTGCACCTTCAGCACAGGGCCCTTTCCAGCCTGACCTGCCCTCGTTCCTCTGTGTCTGTGCACAAAACACGGCGTGGGAGAGAACATCAGCAGGGGCCTGTGTGTCCCAGGGCCCCGGATTTGCTTCAGCTCCACAGAGATGCGGGCAAAGTGAAGAAGCCAAACTGTTTATTAATGAAATGCAAAGCAAAGGAATGATATGGGAAGGAAAAAGGGAATGGGTAGGTGTAGGAATGTTGGGGGATAGGAGGGTTGGGATGGACGGAGATGAGATATCTCTGAAGCTAGGTTGTGGAACTAGCGGTTACTGCAAAGCGCGTGGGAGTAGGGCTCTGCCGGGAGCTGCCAGCCACAGCTCCCAGCAGGCCCAAGAAAGAGAGGGGTAGAGAGGATGAGAGGGAAAGAGCATAAAAGGGTAAGAGAGCAAAAGGGCAAGAGAGCGAGGTTCTTGTTACAATACAATAAATCTTCTCCTGTGTTTAATATTCTAATTCTCACTAACTAATCTAGTACAATATACAAATCTTATAGCATTTACATACAGCCTATAAGAATTACCATATTACCATACTGTGTTACATTTAAAACTTTAAAAACTACTCTTTGGACTCCTTCTCCTAAGCTAGTAGGGTCTGCTCTGGCCCTTGGATTTGTCTGCAAGTAGAGGGTGTTGTTTCATCAAAAGGGGATTACTTTCAGTGGCTACATTATTGTTTTCTCATTGTTTACTAAGTAAGGGATCTTAAAAGCTTGCTTTCATTTCAATCTCGCTTATAGTTTCTATATTCTCAAAATATTTTGCTAGGCAATCATATTTATAAGGCTTTCCTATTTAATCTCCTCCAACAGGTAGGGTCTAAGGGCTTGAGATATGGAACTGTCAAAAGGAAGAGTGGAAGGAAAACACAGGAAGGGGCATGCTCTGAGGGCTGGTGAGATGGAGCTGTCAAAAGGGAGGTAGAATGGCAGGAAAAAAGTGGACAGGCAGAGTCTGAGGGCTGGAGGGAGGGAGCTATCTACAGGCAGGGAGAGGGCTGAAGCCATGTGAGCTTCGCACAGGCTCAGCTGTGCCAGTCATCAACTATGTTAAGAGCTCCAGTGGCAATGGGAGATGGTGTCCTCTTCAGTGTCTCCTGGTGCTGTTCTTGGGACACTGGTTCATTGGATCCAGAAAAGGACCCTATTTCTTCAGGTCTTAGGGCTAATTTAGCATGACTTTCAATGTTAGAGCAGGATGGGCTGGCATTGTTCTTTGGGGATTCAAGGCCTGGAACAGAGAGCAAGAGAGCCATGGTCAGAGCTTGGATCTGCAGTGATCTGAGCAGACCGTCCTGCCAGGGCCACCCCACCCAACTCGTGCCATGGCCAAGAGAGAGGTGTTGCCAACAGGATCAGCAGCAAGCTGCGGGCCAGGAATTCTGCCCATGTCCCTGAAATCTCTGTGTCCTCTGTCCACACCACCTCTTGTCAACACAGGGTGCAAAGCCCACTGCAGCCGGGACAGGGATTGGAGCTACCTGTTCAGGCATTGCAGCTCGCCTGGCCAGGCCGCTGCCCTCACTCACCCTGACTGCGATCCTGAAGTTCTTCCTGCTGCCTCTTCATCATGGAAACCCGGCGATGCCTGTGAACACAGAGCCTGTCACGGCCCCAGCGGCACAGCTCCCTGCCAGCGGCGCTGCCGGCGCTGTGGCCGCACGGGCTGCTGGCCCGGCAGGGCTCAGCCCGGCCCTTGCCGCACGCTGCCGCCCCAGGGCACGGCTGCCAGAGGGCGGCAGCAGCAATGCCCAGGCCAGGCGGGGCTCCACGGCGCCGGGCCCGGCTGGCGCTGCCGGGGCAGCAGGCGGGGCTGGGGCCGAGCTGCGGCGGGCCGGGCCCGGCTGGGGAGGGAGCCCGGGCTCATGGCTCACCCATGAACCTGATGGCCTCTCGCAGGGGCTCCTGTGGGCTCCACAGGTACGGCAGGGCCTGGCGCAGGTGCTCGGCCGCTCGTCTCCTGTCCTCTGCCAGCTGCAGAGAGCGGCAGGAGGGAAGGGTTGGTGCGGGCTCAGCCCCTGGGCCGGGCGCTGCCTGCGCCCAGCCCCGGCCTCCCCTGGCCGCAGAGCCCTGAGGCGCGGCCAGCAGCCGCTGGCCAAGGGCTCCCGAGGGCAGGGGGCAGAGGGCCGGCTGCTGCTCCATGGGGACCCGGCTCGGGCCCACGGGAGCCTGGAGAAGAGCCCGCGGGGCCTCTGGCTGCAGCAGCGGGCAGGGGCACAGCTGCCCGGCCTTCACACTGAACACCGCCTTCAGGGGCCTTCTCCGGCCTGAGGCTGGGGATTCTCGGCTCTGCTTACCAGGCCCTCATCGACCTTCAATGGCGGCTGCTTCTTCAGCAGCTGTTCGAGATCTTTCCTTTTCAGGAACTCGGCTACACAAAGCAGTGTTTCCCAAGAGGCCTGGAGAGCAGCAGAGACCCAGAGATGGCCCCACAGCCCAGGGCACAAGACCCATACCCCAGTGCCAAGGCCTGGAGGAGGTGTCAGCCCGCAAGGTGCCAGGGCAGTAGGCAGCTGAGCCCCTTCCCAGAGATCCACCAGCATCACACAAAACCTCACCTCTGCCACATGCCAGTTCACATCATGACAGTTGAATGAAAGTGGGTACAGGCTCTCGTTCACAAATGCCTTCAGGAGCTTTTTTCCCTCATCCACTACCAATTCCATCACCTTGCTGAAGAGTTGAATGGAGAGCACCTGCACATGGCTGTTGTCCTAGAGGAAAGAAAAAGACCTGCATCAACTACTCCAGGCCCACCTGGGCAAAGGCCTAAAAATCCACAGGGCGCAAAGTGTTGGGGAAGGACCTGATGCCTGTGGCTCAGGATGCAGAACCTTACATGGTTAAAGAGCAGCAGGAGTGCCTCAGCCAGCTTTGGGGCAGTGGTGCTGGATACCAGGATGTCTTTGTGCAGGAGCACATTTGTGAACACAGAGAGGGACATGCTGATGACCTCTCCATCTGCATCATCTAGCAGATCCAGAAGGCTTGGAGACAGACAGCACATTCTCCTGGCCTGTGTGGAACACAAGGCTGTGCTAGGAAGCCATGGACGGCTGCACCGCCAACACCGCCTTGGCACTGCAAGGCCACCCTGCTGCTGCAGGGCCCACAGGCCAAAGGCCTGCCCCACAGCACTGGGGCAGGTGAGGCAGGAGAGCTGGGAGCAGCTGCTTCAGCTCCTGAAGCCCTGCCAGCCCAAGGGACTGCTTTCCCCCACACAGCTTCAGCCACTAGCCCCTTCTCACCATCAAGAGGTCCTTGCTGACCACCACGAGCCCTCTGAGCGCCTGGCGACGCCTCTGCCTGCACTCGCTCTGCAGGTACCTTGCCAAGACCTTCAGGACGCTGCCACCACATTCCTTCAAGTCCAGGCACTCGAGGACCTGAAAGGCACAGGGCAGTGACAGGGGAGCCGGCCAGCAGGAGCCCAGAAGGGCACAGGGCTGGGCCCAGGCAGCAGCACAGGGCACGGGCACCGTCCTGGCAGCTGTGCCTATGAGAGGGCAGAGCTGGGAGGCAGCTCAGCCAGGCAGCGCTGGCCTTGAGGCTCACCTCCACAAGGAACGCCAGGAATGGCAGATCCCAGGGTGTGTTTTCCCTGATGAGCAGCCGGAGCAAGTGAAGTGAAATGCGAGAACACAAAGGGATCGAGACATGGCGCATCTCCCTGGCAGTGGGAAAAAAGCACCAAGACCCTGAGGTGGAGAGGCTAAACCTCTCCCAGGACTGACTCAGAGAGCTCTGGTCTTTCCCCAGCATCCCTGGAGGGGATGTGGGTGCTCTGGGAGATGGCCCCTTCTGGGCACCCTCCTCTCCCAGCATTTTCCAGTCTCCTTGGCTGTCCCTCAGGGACGAGGCTCTCTGGCCCATGACCACAGGGACTGAGTGGGGCACAGGGCACAAATGCCGGGGGCAGTGGGGAGAAGGGGGTCTCACCTGGCCAGCAGACACACGGCAAAGTGCTGGGTGTGAGCACACAGCATCATGTCCCAGCCACGCTTGCGCTCCATGGATATCACCTCATTGTCATACCACAGTCGGCAGAGCAGAGCCTTCATAGCCTGCACTGCAAACCTGTGTGCAGAGCAAAGCCCAGGTCACACTGGGAGCACTGGCCCTGGCCACAAGGGCTTGGGAAGGACAGGAGGACTGGGACCTGTTGGGCTTGCTGGGAACGCAGTGCTCCTGCCGGCATGCTCTCCAGAACTTATCAACTGCCAGCAATGGCATCTGCTGTGTGGTGATGGCAACATGGAAGAGCAGAGCCACAAACAGGCGGGAAGAATAAAGCAGCATTGCCTCGTGGCACTCAGGCACCCGGACAATCACCCAGATCACCAGAGTTGCCTGCAAAAGAAGCAGCCCAAGACAGCGCTCAGTGCCGAGCGGTGGGGCAGTCTGTGGGGCAGGGCCCAAGGGCAGATGCAGGAGGAGCAGCGGGCCTGGTGCCCCCTGAGCCTTCCTCTAGCCCAGGGTTCAGCTCAGTGACTGAGGCACAGAGTGGATGGAGAGCTGCTGGAGAGACGACTGAGTCGTAAGCAGTGGCCAAATCCAGAAACTCACAGCCAGGGCAAAAACGTCCCTGTCATCCCCATCAGAGGTGCATGCGCTGTGCAGAGGCCAATCCTCCATCACACAGAGCAGTGTTGCCAGCACTTTCTCCACGGCTGGTCGCGATGACCCTATGGTTCTCCACATCATTGCAGCAGCTCTGTGGGATCAGAGCTCTGTGTCAGGGGCATCTCAGTCCCAGTACCCTGCCCTGTGCAGCTGTGGGGGCCCAGGTGACAGAGCCCCAGTGCCCTGAGGGGCAGGGAGGGAGCATTGGCAGCAGGCTTGGGGAACAGAAGGGCCCCAGGATCCTGGATCTCTCTGCCTGTCTGACAGAGCCCATAGCACAGGCTGTGCAGGGCCATGGGCCCCAAAGGCTGGTGGGCCCTGAGCTGTGCAGGCACGTGGGCCCCGTACCTGTCACACGTTGGGGCACAGCGCAGGAGGGTCAGCACCACGTCAGCAGGGTGTTCTTCAGCCAGCCTCACCATGTCACTTTGCAGCCTGGCATCCACAGTGACATAGGACACCAGCCTCTGGTGAATGCTGCCTACAATGGCTGGCACCTGGAGGAGGCATGGGGAAGACTTGGAGCGCTCTCCGGGGGAGCAACTTCTCCAGCTCCCCCCAAGAAGTGCTTCCCTTCCTGCCACACTGTGCTGGCCTCAAAGGCTGAGGGGGCCCAGTGACCATGGCTTGAGGGGACACACGGTCCTGGCAGGCCTCCAGGCCTGGCCCCAGGCTGCTTACCTGCTGCTGAGAAGGAACAGAACTCTCTTCGAAAAAATCCTTAGTGGGAACGGGTGTTGTGTCAGTATTTGTGATTCCCTGAGTCTCTCCAGTGTTGGCGGTTGTGATGACATCCTCAGTCACTGCCATGTCATCCTTTGCCCTCTGATCACTGGAATTCATTGCAGCATCAGGGTCTTCTGAGCACTCAGCTGAATCTGGTTTGGTGTCAGTATTTGCAATGCCCTGAGTCTCTCCATGGTTGGTGTTTGTGATGGCCACATCCTCGGTCATTGATGTGGGAACAGCCTTCTCCCAGATTTCAGTCACTGAGGTGTCAGAGTCCTGTGAGCGCTCAGCCAAATCTGGGCTGACATCAGGCTCTGCCTGGAGCTCGGTCAGCCCTGAGTCAGGCTGGGCTGTGCCCTCAGCTGCTGCAGTGCTGGTCTTCCTACGCGGAATGCGCAGGAATTTCTGGAACCTCTGCAGGAGAATAAAGGACAGGGAAGGCAGGGATGCTCCAAGCCTGGTGCTCGGCTGAGCAGGGACAGCAGGTGGGGGTGGGTGCAGGTACCTCAGGTTTTTGCGCAAGCGACCACGGCTGCTCTTGTGTGCGCTCCAGGGCTGCATCTGGCAAAGAGCGAGCGCAGCCAGAGCTGAGGGGCTGCGGGAGAGGCCGGAGAGCACGACCCAGCCCTGTGCTGCCCAGGCAGGGAGAGCCCCAGGATGGACCAGGGGATGGAGCAGGGCCACTGCGGGGTGTCTGCCCGGCCCCTCTTCTGTCCATGGTCATGTCCCCAGGGCGTGGATTGGCATGGCATGGGATGGCATTGGATGGCATGGCATGGAATGGCATGGCATGGCATGGCATGGCATGGGTAGGGGCCCAACTGGCTGCCACCATCAGCTCTGTGGCCCAGCTCTGCCACTCACCCTCCTGCAGTGGCTGGAGTGGCTCTTCAGGCTGTTTTCCTGGGACAGCTCCAGGGCCTTTGGCTTTTCTCCTCTGGGAGACTTTAAACAGGCTGAGAAATCTGCCTGCCATGCTAGAGTCTGTCCTTGAGGGCCCCTTAGAGAGATATGCCTTGTGAAAGTTCTGAGTCAGAAAGTCCTTTAGTTGTGCCTTGAAAGCATCTGAGACAGAGAAGCCTCAGGAAGACTGCAGGACAGCAGGTCCTGCACTTTGGTCTCGAGGGCTCCTGCCGCAAGGACAGGAGACACCTCGTAAACGGTTTTGGTCACTAAGTCCCAGGATCACTCCTTGAGTGCACAGGCCAGAAGGATGGGAGATGCCTCAGACAAGTTCTGAGTCACCAAGTCTGGCCTTGTGGACACCTGGAAAAGAGAAGCCTCGGGAAGGCCACGGGTCAGCAAGGCCCGCAGTCTTTCCACGAGGTCACCTTTGGGAATAACGCCTCAGAAAAGCTCCAGGTGGGACATGAACGAGCGTGCTGTGCGGGGGCTCCTCACGGCACCGCTCTGTCCCGTCCTGTCCCGTCTCGTGCTCCGAGCACTGTGGCCTGCTCCCGTCACCGGCAGCTCCTTTGTCACTACGTGTCACAAAGGGCCCTTGGACACCCAGTTCCATGTCACAGTGACCGTGCGGCAGTGTGTCACCAAGGGCCCTTGCACACACTGCCGCCCTCCCTGGGGCCGCCCCCAGCCCAGCCAAAGTGGCCCAGGCTGGAAGGAATGCCTGGCCCCAGGTGTCCAAGGCAGCCCCACAGCATCTTTAGGAAGGGCTCAGAGCATCAGCAAACGCTGCCCTGCTCTGCGGGCTCAGGGCAGCAGAAGGAGCCCCCAGGGCTGCCGACACAGCCGCGCTGGGAAGGGCACAGGCCCTTCCAGGGACGGTGGCACGGCCTCCTTGGGACACGTCCCGGCCCGTGGCCATCCTAAACCCGCGGGTGTGACTCGCACAAGGAACGTGTGGGCTCGGGCACCAATGCTGCTCTGAGCCCTGGGGCCCGGGCAGCGCTGCCATCAGCAGCTGGGGCAGAGTCCCTGCCCAAGCAGAGCTGCCACCCCCTGAGCCTTGGCAGCGCTGGTGCCCATCTCCTGCCCCAGAGACCTGAACCCCCGGGGGGCTTCTGTGCCACAGGGAGCCAAAGCCCATGTGCACTGGGGACTGTGCTCTGTCCTGCAGGGGCTGATGGCCAGAGCACCTGGAAGAACTGCTGGAAAAACTTTGTCTCTGTCAGATGATTTTGCATTTTCCTGAAAGAAATTCTTCTCAACGAAGGGATTGGCAGTAGTACCACAACTCCACCAGCTTCTGAGTTTCTCAGGACAATCAAATTTCAGTGGAACATTGTGCTTTTCTCACTCTCCTTCCTGCATTCTGGAAAAAATAGAATCTGCGCAGCCTCTGATATTCTTGGCTTCAGTTGCTGTCTGTCTGGCGGTGGCAGCTCATGTCCAAACAAAACTTTGTCCCTGCTAAGCACAGCAATGGGCAGCCACAAATAGAGAGGTTCCACAGTGAACATGAAGGCAGACACATGGAAGTACAGAGAATAAGGATATCTCTGGGAGGAAAAGGTGTTCTGTGTCTCTGATTATGGTGCCCACAGCCTGAAGCAGCAGCCAAGAGAAGCGCTGTAAGCAGACAGGTGCAGTTTTCGGCACCACAATATACAAATATATTAAGCCATTATCCAGAATGCAAAGGAGGACTGCAAGGATGAAGTGTGGTCTGGAGGGGAAGCCCTAGGTGCAGCTGAGGCCACTCTAGTCTGTTCAGCCTGGAAGAGAGTAAAGGGCATCGCTGTGGTCTTCAACATCCTCCCAAGGGCAATCAGAGGGGCTGCTGCAGCTCCCGTCACTGTTGGGACCAGTGACAGGACTGGAGAAAAGGGCAGGGAGCTGGGACAGGGCAAGTTTCATTTCCATATCAGGAAAAGGTTTTTCACCCAGAGCACGGTCGGCAGTGGCACAGGTGCCCCATTGACGCAGCCCAGCGGAGCCCAGGCTGGCTCTTGGGAAAACTGCGGCGCTGTGCCAGGAGTGGGGAACGGCCAAGGCATGGGTTCTGCCTGCGGCTGAAGCTGCCGAGCCACTGCTCAGTGGTTCAGTGTCTAGTAACTGCAGCACGGACCAGGCAGAAGAGAAGGAGGAGGCACTTCCATTGTGAGGTTCCACAGGCAAAGGTTTATTCCAAGGGAGGGATTTAGAAGGAAAGAGCCACGAGCACTTCGGTGCACGGGATTTTATAGGGGTACAGCTCAGGGGGTGGATACAAACGATTGAGCAAGAAGGAATCTGCAGGGGAGCAGCGAGGGGATTCCATCAGTTGCTTGGGACTAATTTGGACAGATGTGAGGAGAGGGTAGGTCCCATGGGCCAGTGGGGTTCCTGCAATAGGGGAATTCCAAAGGCGTGGTGCAGCCAGGGATTGGTCCAAGACAAAACTGACAGGGAAGGTTCAGGAATAAAGAGCTGGGTTACCTTGACAGGCAGGGAAGGAGCTGCAACAAAGAGTGGGGCATGGCATGAGGGACAGCTTTGAGGGAGGGAAAAACCTAGGGGTAAACCAACTTGGGGAAAACATCGGGTACATTAAAACAAACTATTATACCATAGTTGATAAATAAACATGAACTGCAACACCCCAGGGAAATGGGCACAGCACCAAGCCCATCTGAGGTTGAGAAGTGTTTGAACAACATCGAGCAGTCACCCAAGCTTTTAGCCACTACATAAAAACTCAAGGGTTGTGAACTCTAGGTTTACATGAGCATCTACTCCTGAGTATTATTTTAGGCAGTGTTGTAAGAAACTTGTTTAATCTCTGATCATACCCCAGTTCCTTGTAGATTGTGTGGAACATGTAATCCTTTTGTGTCCATTGCTTGTTAGGACTATAAAAAAGAACATTGGTTCTGGGTGACTCAGAGACACCCAGTGTGTGTTAGGTGCAGTATACAGGGCATAAGGAGAAGGAAAAGAGAAGTACTAACACATACTGATAAGTTTGGAAATTTAGATAGCATTAAGAATGAATAACCTAAGAAGTAAAAATGTTATTAAAAAGACTCCACTAGAATGCATTTTAGCACATGAGAAAGATTTGGGAGGAACCCCAGAGGGTAATTTTTCAAAGAAAGCTAATCTGATTAAATACTCTACCCAATGGTAGCCTTGGTATCAGTTAGAAAGTGGTGAAAAGTGACCACCTAATGGAACTTTAAATTATCATACATTCTGACAGTTGACGTTATTTTGAAGAAAAGAAGAAAAATGAGATCAAGTGATATATGCAGACATGTTTTTTTCCCTGAAGAATAAACCTGAGTGGCAGAAAGAATGTGGCTTTGATTTGGTCCCACAGGACCCTTTAGTCCTAACTTTGGAAAGAGATAACAGGCAGGAAATAAAGCCATGTTGTTCTGCATGTAGCATAGGGCAGAGATGTTTGAAATTGGCTACAAAGCACGAGGAAATTGATTTCTAGGTGTCCAAGCCTTACAGCCGAGTTACCCCAAGCCAGCTCGGGTACATTCCCCCTCACCCAACCACTCCGCCCCCTGAATTAAACCCAAATGGCAGTGAGGATGAGATGAATAATCCTGGTGAGGGGACAGTTTCAGAGACAACCAACACAAGGAATCAAACCAACAAAGCTGTGCCTTTAGTCACCCCCTTAAGGCAATTAGTGGGTCCCCCAGGTGAAGCCATGTGGGTGAACATCTGCTTTTCTACTAGTGACTTAAGAGTTGGCAGGAAAAAGTTAAAATGGATATTGAAAAGCCCTGCAAAGTAGCAAAATGATTTGAGTTCATAGTCAAGAATCAAGACCCAAACTGAGGTGATAGTGATTTCATGCTGATAGTGCTAAGAAAACCAACAAAAGAGTTGGTGATAAAGACAGTCAGAGCCCATGTGCAGGGACAAATTGCTAGTAGAGCCTGACAAGGTACAGTGCACCAGTTGTTTCCTACTGTAAATCCTTTGTGGGACCCAAATGTTGCTGGCAGCTGTGTAATGTTAACCAGATACCAGGAACTAGTCAAATTTGAATTAAAAAATACCATTCCAAAAGCAAGAAATTGGTCAGTAATACATAATGTTACACAGGGACAGCAGGAGTCACCCACTGACTTTGTTGAAAGGCTCTGAGCAGCTGCACGTCAACACACAGCCCTGGATCCCTGGTCGGATATGGGAAGCAGCAGTTCATTTCCCTGATGTTTGGGCAATCTAGCCCAGATGTCAGGCAGAAACTTCAGAAGCAGAAAGAGCCTGTAAAGAGAGACTTAAAGGCATTAATGAAAAAAGCATAGAGGGTGTATGATAATAAAGACACAGAAAAAGAAAAAGAAGAAGAACTCCCTGCAGCCATGGTGGCAGCTCTGGATCGGCATCAGGGAGAGGACGTGGGCGTGGATGAAGCAGAGGCAGGGGCCAAGATAGCAGAGGCCGAGGAGGTTCAAAGCAGCCACAGACCAAGCTGGGGCCAAATCAAGGAGAAGGAGAGGGGACTCCAGCTGGGGGCAAAGTCCAGCTTTATTAGAGAGCTCCAAACATATCTGCAACCCCAGGGATCCAGCCAACTGCGGACAGAGAACTGGGCTGTGCAAGGTGTTATAAAGGGGCGAGTGAACAGGGGAGGGGATCGCCCATCTGCCAATGGAATTACAGGAGGGCTTGAGCAGCAGGGAAACAGACATATAGGGAAACCAATGGGGGTGAACCGGGGGAGGGGCCCCAGTGCATGAACCTATCACTCGACACCCTTGGAAGAAGTTTCTGGAGGGAAGGGATGGGCTGTGGACTGACAGACAGGACACAGGGGAGGGGTTGAGGGGATGACAAGGCAGTTTTCAGGGAACCAGGGGAGGAGGCAGAGAGATTGACATTAAAAAGTAGGGAGGAGGCAACGGGGGCAGAACCACTGTAACAGGGAGGAACTGCAGCAAACCAAAGTACAGCTTAATGCAATACAACAGATCAGAGCACAATAGAACAAGCAACAAGAGGATATGGGGTCTTGTGAGGACAACGGTCTTTGGCAACTGCCCGGAAGGAAGCAATTTGCCAGACACCTCGACCACAAACTGTAAGATAACTTCCTGCTTTCCTTGGAATGACAGCTTGCTGCCAACTGCACATATACAGCTACAGATTGATCATGAAACCTGTCCTGGGGTGACGTTATGATGCTTGTATCCCCATTCATGTGTTCTGTGTCTTTAAGAGTGTCTCTGACGAGTGGAAGTTTTGTTTGGGTTTCTCTTATCAGGGACACAGAGACGGGCAGTACATAGGGCTGTTTTCGCTTTTTGCTTTTAGCTTTTGGCTTTTCTGCTTTGCTTGCTGTCTCTCTGCTCTCGCTTTTGCTTTTGCTTCTGCTTATTAGCTAGTTTAGCTAAACAGTCAAAATTTCTTCCAAATTTCTCCTCTCCTGTTTCTGTGACCATCTCGAACCTGCTCCGGACTGGGACCTGGGAACACCGAGGGATTGCACCGTTTGGCTGCAGCAGCTGCCCCAGCGCCGGAGGGACTGAGAACAGAGCAACCACCCCCGAAAGAGACTTTCTGATTTTGTCATCTTTCTCAGAGCGGTGTCATCCGGTATTGTTCATTTTGTGTGCTGGGGGGTGCTGTGCCTGTCAAATAAACAGGTTCTTTCCCCTTCTCTCCGAGGAATTTTTTCCCGAACCGGTTGGGGGGAGGGGCCGTGTGGGTTTTCTTTCAGGAGGGGCCCTCCTTTGGAGGTTCTCTACCAAATTTGCCCTAAACCAGGACAAAACCTTCAGACAAATTGGTGAAAATTTCTAAAACTACCGTGATTTGGACCCCGAATTGAGAAGGGCCTTTGAAGGAGTGAAGTGCGAACTCATGAGGGCCCCTGCTGTGGGGCTGCCTGACAAGAGCAAGCCGTTATGGGTATTCCCAGTGAGAGAGAGAATAACTTTAGGGGTTCTGGCACAACAACTGGGTCCTAACAAAAGGGCAGTGGCCTGATTTCTAAACAACTCAATACTGTGAGAAAGGGCTGGCTTGCCTGCCTCTGGGCAGTAGCAGCAGTGATCATGAACATTGAAGAAGCATAGAAGTTTACACAGGACAAAAGATGAGTGTCTCAGTGTCACACACAGTGTCGGCTGTTTTAGATCAGCAAGGGAAACATTGGCTGTCTTCCTCGAGGTTCCTAAACTACCAAGCAGTCCTGGCCAAATCCGATGATACTGGAATCAAGTGACCAATCTTGTTAACCCTGCCTCTTTTCTGCCAGGAAAATCCAAAGCTGAACCTGCAGTACACAACTGCCCAGAGACCATGGAAGCTGTGCGCTCCAGCCGCCAAAATCCAGGGGAACAGCCACTCCCAGATGCCATGAACTGGTTCAGCCATGAACTGCTGCTGTGATGGCAGCAGTTTTGGGAGACAGGGAGTGCGAATGGCGGGCTACACTGTGAGCACAGTCTCAGAGGTAATAGAGTCAAAGCCATTTCCAGCAGGAACCTCAGCACAAGAGGCTGAGCTGATAGCCCTCCCTCTGGCATTAGAAGTGGCAAAAGGAAGGGAAGTTAATGTTTGCACTGATTCCAAACATGCCTATGGAATTGTTCATGCCCACGCAGCCATATGGTGAGAAAGAGAACTCCTGACTGCACAAGAGAAGATGGCCAAATATGCAGCTGAAATCCTCAGGCTCCCCGAGGCGGTGGAGCTCCCATTGCACGTGGCAACTGTGCATTGCTGAGGGCACTCTAAAGGTAACACCCTCCTGGAAGCAGGTGACAGATTTGCAGATTATGAAGCTCGAATCGCTGCTGAAAGGAATGAACCACTTGTTGCAGCTCTAATACCTACTGCAGTATCAACTGAGCAGCCATAAGATACCAACCTTCTCATTGTAAATGGATTAATGAAAGTAAAGGAAAACGTTCAGAAAATGGTTGGGGACAATTAGAAACAGGTCAACTCATAATACCAGAGAAGTAAATGAGACAGTATGTGAAATCTGAACATGATAAGACTGGCTGGGGAGCAGAAACCAATACCTAAAGGTAAGAATTGCAGGCCCAGACATGCAGAACACTGTTAAAGAAGGATCATCACAATGTGTGACTTGTTTGAAGAATAATGCAAATCCAACAGTCAGGCTAGAACAAAGGGTTTTGAGCAGAGGAGCTTTTCTTGGAGACTTGTGGCAAATAGACTTTGCTGGAGTCCCAAGAAAGGGAGGTTTCCAATATTTGCTGGTACTTCCTGATACTTTCTCTGGGTGGCCAGAAGCGTTCCCTTGTAGGACAAAGAAAGCTAGTGAATTAATAAAAGTATTGTCGAATGAAGTCATACCTAGGTTTGGTGCACCTAGAGAAATGTCCTCTGACAGAGGATCTCATTCCTGTGCCATCTCAAATGGTGCAAGCTGTCAGCAATGCATTAGGAATCCAATGGCAGCTTCACATGCCCTGCAGAACACAATCTAGCGGTCAAGTAGAAAGGCTGAATCATATGATCAAAGAATGGATAGCTAAAATTTGGCAAGAAGTGCATTTATTTTGGTATCAAGCTCTACCTATTGCCTTTATCAGACTCAATAAAACATACCTCCAAAGTAAAAGCCCATTTGAAATGCTTTCTGGCAGACCTTAAGGATTAAATGTCACTCATGATGAAAATTTGCCTCAAGGTGGTAGTCAATACATCTATGACTATTTACTGGCTACAAGCAAACAATTGCACCAGAAGTTTAGTACGGTGTTTGAGAATCAATGTAAGCTGCCAGATCATGAATTGCATGCAATTGATCCGGGTGGCTGGATGTGTGTTATGAATTTTACAGGTGATCCTCTGCAGGAAAAGTGGGATGGACGGTTCCAAGTGCTCCTGACTACCTTTATCCGTCTGAGTAAAGGAAAGACCTGCCTGGAATCACTACACCCCTTCAATCTTCTTGATTCAAGAAATCACCAACTAAACCCTGGACGAACAAACCTGTTGGGGATCATGGACTGAAACGGAAATTCACTCCTAAACCATGTAATTCACATTGTATTTCACTGTCTTTTTCATTGGTTACACTGTCAGTGCCTGTGTTGTTAACACCTGTGTAACACTAATAGGAAGCATAGCTCATTTTACAGGACTCAGGGATTGCAGGCTTTGCGGAGAGGTGCAACAATGGAATCTTCCCTTAACAGGGCTACCATCCAGCAATTGGTCAGATTTGAACCCCCACAGCTTCCACAATGCTAGTGCTCAGTGTAGACAAGCAGGATCTTCTTGGGAAAGCCCCTTTTCCAGTTACAGCCTCTCAACGAGCCAGTCCCAGGTACACAGGCTGAAAAAGTCTGGAACAAATCTCAGCAGCTTTTCCAGTAACACAGCTGGGTGGGTCAGAGGCACTCAGCCAGTGAGTGATCATGGAAAAACTGTCTTTTTGATAGACATACGGGAAACAAGTCAGTGAGAATTAACACCAACTGCCTTCTTCCTGATGCATCTGGGTGCCTTTGCGGGAATGGAATAGCATTAAAACAATTAGCAGGTAACTGGACTGGCCGATGTACATGGGATCCCTAATCCCTTGGTTTCAGGTATAAATCAAACTCATAAAATGACAGGTATTATTGAAGGACTGTGGAAGAACAGGCTCACTAAGAGAACACCCTGTAACCCAGTGGTGTGATACAGCAACAGTTTTCACAGTTTTGTGAGGCTGTAGCTCCCATGTTTAGGAATTGCACAACTAGAAAACGCAATTTCAAACATCTCAGCCAAAACAGAACTAATTGATTGCTAATTCAACAGCAGATGCCTTAGGAAGACTACAAACTGAAACAGACTCACTAAAAGAAGTAGACTTTCAAAACCTCAGGGTGTTAGAAATGGTAACAGCCAAATGGGAGGAGTTTGTATTCTAATTAATGCCAGTTGTTGCACTGATACAGATCAATCAGGGCAAATAGCAATGGATATCCATGCCATTTGGCAACAGGCAAAAGTACTCCCTGCTGTAACCCAAGGCATTACATCTTGGAGCAAACATTTGAGGGAAACTCTGATATTTAGCTACCTAATCTGAACTGGCCTGCACAACTTTTTGTAGGAATTTTAGGAACTGGAATACCATTCTTAGGAACCTGCATGATGAGCCAATGTTTTATATGGTATTGTAAACAAACTGCCACAACCTATCACAAATGGAAGCAAAATAAAATGAGATACAGGATCGAAACAGGTAAATATTTTGAGACCACAACAAGACTATAGTTGCCAAAGAATTTGCAAAGGATAAAAGAAATGGGGGACTTGATGCCTAGGCAGAGAATGCTTGAGCTGAACGAAAAGCTGTAGCTGTAAAGAAGGAAGCAGCTCTTTTGTAACAAGGTATGTGAATGAAGCACCTTTTGGAAATCAGCAAATTTAGCAGAACAAGCTACCTGCAAAAGCTGACCACTGGCTATTTGAGCAGACAATCCTATAGAGCATGCACAAGAAGCAGGCGTGGAGAGCTCAAGCCCGAGGAAGGCTTATGAGCCTTCATCCAAAACGACCACCAGAGGCTGATGACCAGCTTGTGCAGAAACCGTGCATGTGCGACAAGGGCTTGCATCATAATGGGATTAGAAAATATGTTGCAATGTGAAGTGAGGAAAGTATAATGTGCACATGAAGTAAAACACGAATAAAAGCCTGAACTGTTCAAAGAATGGATGAGTGAGTTTGTGGTGCAGCAATGCCCCTCACTCCTGGCACTGAATAAGCAAATACCAGCTGCATAGGCCTTGTACCATGGAGGGCTGTTTTCTTGCCCAGTTTTTGGGCATCAGCACCATAATCAGAGACACAGAATAGCTTCTCCTCCCAGAGTTATGCCTATCCACTGCACATCCCCAGGTGTTGGCCTTGATGTTCACTGGGGAACCTCCCTCTTTGTGGCCATCCATTGCCACGCTCAGCAGGGACGCAGTTTTGTTTGGACATGAGCTGCCACAGGCAGACAGGCAGTGACCGGAGCCTAGAATATCAGAGGCAGTGAAGATTCTATTTTTGCCAGAATGAAGGAAAGAGAGTGAGAAAAGCACAACGTTCCACTGAAATTTGATTGCCCTGGGAAACTCAGAGGCTGATGGTGTTGTGATGCTACTGCCAATGCCTTCCATGAGAAAAATTCCTTTCAGGAAGGAGCAGCATCATCTGACAGAGACAAAGTATTTCCAGCAGGTGCTCAGTCCATCAGCCCCTGCAGGAAGGAGCACAGCCCCCAATGCACGTGGGCTTTGGCTCCCTGTGGCACAGAAGCCCCCTGTGGGCACAGGTCTCTGGGGCAGGAGACGGGCACCAGCGCTGCCAGGGCTTGGGGGGTGGCAGCTCTGCTTGGGCAGGGACTCTGCCCCAGCTGCTGATGGCAGCGCTGCCCGGGCCCCAGGGCTCAGGGCAGCATTGGTGCCCGGGCCCACACGTTCCTTGTGCAAGTCACACCCGCGGGTTCAGGATGGCCACGGGCCGGGACGTGTCCCAAGGAGGCCGTGCCAGCGTCCCTGGAAGGGCCCGTGCCCTTCCCAGTGCGGCTGCGTCTGCAGCCCTGGGGGCTCCTTCTGCTGCCCTGAGCCCGCAGAGCAGGGCAGCGTTTGCTGATGCTCTGAGCCCTTCCTAAAGATCCTGTGGGGCTGCCTTAGACACCTGGGGCCAGGCATTCCTTCCAGCCTGGGCCACTTTGGCTGGGATGGGGGTGGCCCCAGGGCAGGCGGAAGCGTGTGCAAGGGCCCTTGGTGACCCACTGCAGCACGGTCACTCATGGAAGGCGGTGTCCAAGGTGCCTTTGTGACACATGGGAAATAGAAGCGTGCCCGGTTGCTGGTAGAACGAAATGGGAGAGGACGGGACAGTGTGGTGCCGTGAGGAGCCCCCGCACCGCGCGCTCATTCGTGTCCCACCTGGAACTTTTCTGAGGCATTGTTCCTTTAGCTGAGCTCGAGGCCAGACCACAGGACTTGCTGACCCGTGGTCTCTCCGAGACTTCTCTTTCGCAGCTGCCCTTGAGGGCAGCGTGTGGGACTTCGTGCCCTTGGAGCATTTCCAGGGTATCTCTCCTGCAAGAAGCTCGTGTCACTGACATGAAGCAGAGAACCGCAGGAGTGCCCAAGCTGGCCTGGGGGGAAGAGAAGGAAGAAGGGCCTGGAGCTGCTTCACCACTGGTGACTAAACAGTTGGAGCCACTCCAGCCACCGCAGGAGGGTGAGTGGCAGAGCTGGAGGGCACAGGACTGGTGCCTGCAGCCGACTTGACCCCATGCCATGCCATGCCATGCCATGCCATGCCATGCCATGCCATGCCATGCCATGCCATCACCTGGGGACAGGCCCAAGGACAGGACGGAAGAGGGGCCGGGCAGACACCACGCAGTCTCCCTGCTCCATCCCATGGGCCATCCCGGGGCTCTCCCTGCCTGGGCCGCGCAAGGCTGGGCTGTGTTCTCTGGCTTCTCCCGCAGCCCCTCAGCTCTGGCTGCGCTCGCTCTTTACCAGATGCAGCCCTGGAGCGCACACAAGAGCAGGAATCCAGCCGTGGCCGCTTCCGCAGCACAGCGCAGGTACCTGCAGCCACCCCCACCTGGGCTGGGGCTGCTGTCCCTGCTCAGCCCAGCACCGTGTGTGCCGCGTTCCATGCAACATGCCTGGCTTCCTGCCCTTCTCTTACAGTTGGTCTGCAGATTCATGAAAAGAATCCAGGAGGAAGAGACCATCGCCATGTGCACTGGGCTCAGAGCAGATTCAGAGCTCCTCGAACATGAGACCACCGCGGCCCTCCTGTGTATGCTTGTAGAGGAAGTTTTTTACAATCCAAAGCAAGTAAGGAGTCTGTGGCCAGGGTTTGATCCTCCCAGGAATTGCTTGGCCTCCTAAGCCACGTATGCTGGTTGCTGTGAGCCTTTGAGGCCATGGCAGTGCGCTGGGAAGGGAAGCACTTCTCTGGGGAAGCTGGGAACATTGCTCCCTCTGGCAGCTTTCCAAGTCTCCCTGTGCCTTCTCCAGGTGCCCGCCATGGTGAGGTTCATCCACCAGTGGCTCCTGGCCAATGATTGTGATGAGCACAGGCTGGACAAGGCCCTGCTGGATCTCACTGAAGCACAGCCACATGACGCAGTGATGACGCTCCTGCGTGTGGCCCCGTCCTGTGACAGGTATGGGGCCCACCTGCCCACAGGGCTCAGGCCCCCCCAGCCCATCACCCTGTACAGCCTGGCCCACGTGTCTGACCAACAGACACATCCAGGCCCCTCTGGCTGCTGCCTTTCCCTGCCCTGGCACGTCAGCCCCTGAGCCTGCTGCCATGCTCCCTCCCTGCCCCTCAGGCCTCTGTCCCCACAGGACTGGGCTGCCTGGCTGCTGCTGGCCAGGGCCAGTGGCCAGAGGCAGAACTGGCAGCCAGCTCAGCTCCCCCCGGGGCTGTGTCTGAGATGCCCCTGAGACAGAACTCTGACCCCACAGAGCTGCCATGGCCATGTGGAAGACCATCATGGGCTCAGCCAGGACTGCAAAGCTGGCACAGCTGATCCTCCTGGATGTGCTGGAGAGCTGGCCAGAGCACAGCACATGCACCTCTGATGGGGACGAAACGGGTGTCTTTGCCCTGGCTGTGAGTTTCTGACACTGGCCTTTGCTGGCCCCAAGGCTGCCTCTCCAGCAGCTCTCCATCCTCCTTCCCCCACTGCATCTCCCTGGCCCAGGGGCAGCTTCAGGCCCACCAGGCGCCGTGCTCCCCCTGCCTCTCTCCGGGCTTCTCCCTGACATACTCGGGCCCTGCCACACGCACACCTCGGCACTGACACTTTCTCGGGGGCTTTGTCCTTTGCAGGCAACCATGGTGATGTGGAAGATCCTCCAGGAGTCCCCTGTCCCACGTATATTGAAGGTGTATTTCCCCCGCCTCTTTGTGCATCTGCTATTCCAAGTGTTTCTCAGCACAGAAGAGATGCCAGAGGAAGTCAATACACTCTGGAAGCGATGCCAGGAAGAGCACGACCTTGCCACCAGCCCCAACAGGTGCTCCATCCCACTCCTCCTGTCCCTGCCACATGGCCTGGGAAGGAGTCAGTGCTGCCAGTGTGACCTGGGCTTTGCTGTGCTCACAGGTTTGCAGTGCAGACCCTGAAGTCCCTGCTTTGCCGAAAGCAGTACAACGATGTGGTGGTGGCAATGGAACGCAGGTGTGGCTGGGACACGCTGCTCTCTGTTGACACCCGCCACTATGCAGTGGGTCTGCTGGCCAGGTGAGACCCCCTTCTCCCCACTGCCTCTGACATTTGTGCTCTGTGCCCAGAGTGACCCACACAGTCCCCGTGCTCATGGGCCAGAGGGCCTTGTCACTGAGGGAGCGCCAAGCAGACTGGAAAGGCTGGGGGAGAAGAGTGGCCAAAAGAGCCACCTCTGAAGTAGCCCAAGTGCGCTTGCAGGCTGCTGGACAAAGACCTGACCTGTGTGAGTCACTCCTGTGACAGGTTTTATTCTCCTGCCTCACAGTCTTGCTGACTTTTTCTCCTGCCAGGGAGATGTCCTGCATCTCCATACCCTCCTGTTCCCGGATCCTTCACTACCTGCTCCGGCTGCTCAGAACACGGGAGCCACGCTGGGATCTGCCCGCCCTGGCGTTCCTCGTGGAGGTGAGCCTCAAGGCAAGCGCTGCCTGGCTGAGCTGCCTCCCAGCTCTCTGCCCTCTCACAGCCACAGCTGTCAGGACAGTGCCCGTGCCCTGTGCTGCTGCATGGGCCCAGCCCTGTGCGGCTCCGGGCTCCTGCGGCCAGCTCCCTGTCACTGCCCTGTGCCTTGCAGGTCCTCGAGTGCCTGGACTTGAGGGAACGTGATGCTGAGAGAGTCCTGCAAATCTTCTCAAGGTACCTGCAAAGCGAGTGCAGCGAGAGGCGTCGCCTGGCGTTCAAGGCCCTTCTCAAACTCACTGACGATCCCTCGATGGTGAGAAGGGGGCAGTGGCTGAAGCCGTGCAGGCAGCGTGGGGCTGGGCAACTCAGTCGCTTGGCCTTGCCTGGGCTTTGGGCGCTGGGGCAGCTGCTCCCAGCTCTCCTGCCTCCCGCTTCAGCTGCCCCAGTGCTTCGGGACAGGCCTTTGGCCTGTGGGCCCTGCAGCAGCAGGGTAGTGTTTCACAAAATTGCGTTCCACACAGACCAAAAAAATGTGGAGCCTGACTAAAAGACTTGTGGCGCTCCTGCGGGATGAAGATGGAGAGATAGTTAAGATAACAGTCATGGTGCTCAGCTTTATAATCTTGGAGAAGGCTACGCCAATACCCACCCCCATCACCCTGCAGCTGGCTGAGGGGCTCCTGCCACTCTTTGACCATGTAAGGCTCTGTACCCACAGCCCTGGCCACTGGCTGCTGCCCTGGCACTTGGTGCCCTGTGCAAATGCAGGCCTGCACCCAGGTGAGCCCCTCACAGCCCATGCAAAGATCTTCTTTTCTTCTCTTCCTACAGGATAATAGCCAGGTGAAGCAGCTCTCCATATTGCTCTTCCAAACATTGCTGAGTCTTCCACTGGAAAAGAAAACAAAGGACCTGAAGACACAAGTGCGGCACAGCCTGCTCCCACTTTTCTTCCACTGCCATGATGGGAATCGGCGTGTGGCACAGGTGAGGACTTGTGGGCTGCTGGTGTGCCCCTGGGAGGGGACTCAGCTGCCTCCTGCTCTGGTCACCTCCCAGGCTGCATCCTCCCCCAGGCTGTGGCACTGGGACATGTGTCCTGCACCCTGGGCTGTGTGGCCATATCTGGGACTCTGCTGCTCTCCAGGTTTCTCGGGAATCGCTACATTGTGTGGTCAAGTTCCTGAAGAGGAAAGATCTAGAAAAACTGGTGAAGAAGGAGAAACTCTGGATTTTCGCCAATTGCCTAGTAAGGACAGCCTGCAAGCCCCAGCCTCAGCCTGGAGAAGGCCCCTGAGGGCGGTGCTCAATGTGCAGACCGGGCAGCTGTGCCCCTGCCCGCTGCTGCAGCCAGAGGCCCCGCGGGCTCTTCTCCAGGCTCCCATGGGCCCGAGCCGGGTGCCCATGGAACCCCAGCCCGGTGGGGCTGCGGGCCGGCACCGCGGCTCCCCGGGCAGCAGCCGGCCCTCTGCCCCCTGCCCTCGGGAGCCCTTGGCCAGCGGCTGCTGGCCGCGCCTCAGGGCACTGTGGCCAGGGGAGGCCGGGGCTGGGCGCAGGCAGCACCCAGCCCAGGGGCTGAGCCCCCGCCAACTCTTCCCTCCTGCCGCTCTCTGCAGCTGGCAGACGACAAGCGCCGAGCGGCCGAGTACCTGCACCAGGCCCTGCGCTACCTGGAGAGCCCACAGGAGCCCCTGCGAGAGGCGGCCGTCAGGTTCATGGGTGAGCCACGAGCCCGGGCTGCCCTTCCCCTCCCCGGCCCGGCCCGCCGCAGCTCGGCCCCAGCCCCGCCTGCTGCCCCGGCAGCGCCAGCCGGGCCCGGCGCCCTGGAGCCCCGCCTTGCCTGGGCATTGCTGCTGCCGCCCTCTGGCAGCCGTGCCCTGGGGCGGCAGCGTGCGGCAAGGGCCGGGCTGAGCCCTGCCGGGCCAGCAGCCCGTGCGGCCACAGCGCCGGCAGCGCCGCTGGCAGGGAGCTGTGCCGCTGGGGCCGTGACAGGCTCTGTGTTCACAGGCATCGCCGGGCGGCACCTGAGGGGGAAGCAGCGAGAGTTCCAGCTGATCTGCACTGGTGAGTGAGGGCATCGGGCTGACAGCGGGGGCTGCCGGGAGGAGCTGCAAGCCCTGCCCTGGCTGCTCACACACAGAGAGATTTCAGGGCCACGTGGGGGATTCGTGGCTGCTCTTTGGGCTGATCCCCTTGCTCCCTGCTGTCTCCTGGCCATGGCAAGAGCCGGCTGGGATGGCCCTGGCACGGGGCTCTCCTCAGCTCCCCACAGATCTGGGATCTGACCTTGGCTCTGTTCCTCTGTCTTGCAGCCCTGGAAGACATGGCAAATGACATCAGCCTCTCTGTGAGAAGCCTGACAATTCAAACTTTGCATATTCTCAGGGCACTACACAGAACTCAATATTTCACTTTTACGAATCTGCCCGACCTACTTTGCAGGGTGTGGAAGACAGGGCCACAACTGCTGGGGCTCAGCTGGCTGTGCTGCTGGAGCTCTGCAGAGAGATGATCCCTGCTGGTGCCACCAGAGCCAGCATGGATTTTTTCAGTTTGTTCAAGACTGTTCTTTCCTTCTTTTTATTTTTCTTTTGTATGTAAATATAGAATGTGTTAGTATAGAGAGAATCCCAGGATCTTTCTTTTGCGGCCCAGGGTCCGTAGCGCATAGAAGAAGAAAGGAAAAAGGTGCTTGTGCTCAGCCAGCTGCCCAGACGTGCAGTGCTACAGGGAAAATGGCCAGAAGGCCCTTGGCCTTTGGTGGTTCTGCTGAAGCCTTTGTGCTGCCCACAGTGCGGCTGGGCAGGGGCCCGAGCTGTGGGGATCACTGCCAGAGCCGTGCCTGGCGATGGCCACAAGCCCTGGGCCAGGCAGGAAGCGCCGTCCGTGTCCTCCTGCCCGTGTGCTGCTGGCTGCCTTGCTGAGGGCTCCCAGGTGCCTCTGGATGGGGCTGCTCTGGAGCTGCTGTGGGGCTGCGGCGCTGCTGCTGGGCAGCTTGGCCGGGCTGGGGCAGCCCCTGAGGGGATAGGGCGCTGGCAAGCCCTGAGCAATGGGCTGTCAGAGGCCATTGGCAGCCCCCTGTTAGCCCCCTTGATCCTGAGTGCCGGCTGCTCTGGCGCTTTAGCCCCCTTATCCTGAGAGCCAGCTGCTTCCTCAGTGGGTGGTTGGAGGGATCCCCTGAAATCAGGCGTGGAACCCTGGTCCCAGCCTTTGAGGCCTGTGAGGGCAGGAGTTTTGGGGCTGGGCATGTGCCCTCCCTGTGCTCCAGACTGGAGCCCCCGGCCCCTCAGGCTTAGGCGTTGGGCTCCACTGCCTGCTTGCTGTGTCTTGTTCCTGTCACTGTGGGGGAGGCCAAGCTTTGTGGCTTTAGGCCCCATTGAGCCAGAAGAGCAGCAGCTTTGAGCCCAGAGGGGCCACAGAAAGGCCCTCTGCACAAAGGGCATTCCTGACTTTCCCAGGACAGGGACACATGAGAGTGCGATGGGCACCTTCAGTGTGCCTCGCTGCCCTTGCCCTGGGCCACCTCCATGTGTGCAGGGCTGGCTCTTTGCTTTGCTGTCTTCGGCCTGTTTTGAAGTGAGGGGAGAACGACCATCCTTTGATGCATCAAACTCAGGTTTATTGATTGATCAGCCAGTTTAAATAATAGTGTTAACGAACTTCATGCATATTCCAAAATCCAGGTTCATGATAGGCTAACAGAGAAAACTCTAACCACTCCTTTTGTTTTACAATTCCGTTGATTGTTTACACAAAATAAAACCAGTGTTCCCACTGTGATATGAAAGGTTCCCAAAGCTTCCATATCTGTCCCCAGGGTGCCATCTTTTCCCAGAGAGGGTGTTTCGCTTGTTATGGGAAGACTGCCTGAGAACCTTATTGTTTATAAAGTGATGCCTGAGAGAGTCTAATGGTTTATAGAAATCAGGCTGGGAACTGCTTTTGGAACTGCTTCACAACTACCTTTTACTTTTCTCTCAATTGCATGGCTTCATGGCCTTTTTCTTTAAGTCATGCTTGAACTAAACTCTCCACACTTCCCTCGCTTTTTTCTTTAAGAGAAAGGAGGTTAGTTTGCCAGGTTTTCTCTATCATCTTACTAACTATCTTTTGGATACAGCTACAAAAGCAAGGTAATATAAGTAAAAGCAATAAGAGTACACTTAATATCTCTCTAGCATATATTATAAGGTTTCTTAACTATTGTCTCAATCTGAAACTTTTAAGCCACTCATCAATACTCAATCCTTCTTCTCCCTTAAGGCTATTAAGCTCTAGCCGTAGCTCTTTTAACTTAGCATGAATAGATACAGAATGATCAGATAAGTTCATGAAACACATCTCTTCAAACTCTTCACACCTATGGCTCTGTGCTAATAGTAAGAAATCTATGGCAGCTCTATTTTGCAATACAGCATGATTAACACTCTGTACATCTGCAGTTAACATATTTGATATCTGTGATGTTTTATTCAATTCACCCTTAGTCTAACATCTTATTTGTTTTGCTAAAGTCAATGCTTTGCTTGCAGCACCCCATGGTAGGAGAGCTGAAACTATCACTTGTTTAAATTTACTCCAGAACTATGGATCTCTTATTTGACTACAGTCTAAATTATGTAAGCTACGCTTTTGCTTGTTTATCTTATGACTTAATTGCATTAACACAGATATACTAGGGTGGAATAGTGATAACTTCCTTTAATAACAAGGTCTACTCTGAGGTTGGGCAGGTATGCCATTCTAGGCTCTATCTCCGCAAATTAGAAATATCTCTGTAGGTATTTTCTTAGGTGTCATGATGCTAGAGCCTTTACATTGGTTGTAAAGTTGTTTAGACACTATATCCGGGCTTAGAGATGAATCCAGAGTAGCCCATGTCTGTTTATGCTGATTCATCTTTTGAGGATTAGAGTAATCAAAGCTGAACCACCCACCATTGGAAGTGCTGGTCATCCTAGCATTTGCACTTCCGAAAAGCTCTAACTCCTCAGGTGGGGAATGCAAAGGAGTATTAAGTGATCGAATTAACAGGCATTGATGGTAGCCGTCACTCTGACTGGCAGTATACCCTTTTTGTGCGGGCAATTTAATATTTACCATACTGCGCATACATAAGGCACGGTTGTTAATAAGACTGCAGAATTCTTGAGGAGACTATACTGGAAGCCCTACCAAACATGTTCGAAAAGGGTTAGTAACTCTTCCAATGCTGAGACAAAGCGACGACTGATTAATCTGCTTAGCAAGTGTTATCTATACATTATCTCTAGGTTGACTAAAATGTGTTACTTTTAATTCTTCAGCTACCACTACACTAAGCAATATAACAAAAGTAAACTTCATTTTTCTGGTTTTACTTTGACTTTCTTTTTCTTATCAGTTTTTAACCTTACTGTTCCTGAGACCTGAAGACCACACCTTTGTAACTTTCTAATGCAGTTATCTAATGCCTGATTGGGATCTCCTTTTATAGGCCCTACAACGGAATGTTGTGTTAAAGGCACCAGTTTTCTACACCTTACAGAGGTTATATATGATGCACTTTGAGCTTTAACCCTTTTCAAAATACACTGTACCTCCCACCGACAATAAGCTAAGATTTTCTGCTCATGCGATTCATAAAGATCTAAAGCTGAGGCAGTGTTTAGTCTTGTTTTATTCTGTAGTGCCCACTCCCAATTATGTTCCTAGGTATGTCTATGATTACAGGTATTACACCATAAATGAAAAAGTGACAACTGATCTATAAAGGTCTTATCACAACCTCCACAACACAGTGCAACTTAAGCAGCACAATTGGGGCTGTGACATTCAAGGCAGTTCTCTTTTGCCGGTCCTTTTATATGGAAAGATGATAATGATTCAATAATGTCAATGAGTTCCCTGGTCTTCCGGCAACGTCGTTTTATCTCAAAGGGTTAAAAGCACCCCCAGCTGAGCCACAATGTCTGGCCTTATCAGGCATTGCAAGGTAGGTGGTAATTGGACTAAGAAAAGAAAACTGTTAGCTGTTTTCATTCATGGGAACTTGGAGAGGAGGTGAACGGCAAGTCTGAAAACGATCCTTTCTGTCTTTGAGATTTTCACATCTACCTTTTCTTTGGGTTTCTCAGAAAAGTTCAAAATCAGTTTTACAGTCTGGTTCAAAATCAGTTTTACAGTCTGTAATCCTTTAGTCATTTGGCTGAAATGGCATCAGCTGGGCGATTCTCAGTCTTTTGTTGATTTGGAGTGGTGAGAAAGCACTTAAAATATTTAACTTAGCAGACTTATTTGTAAATTAACAAAACTTAACTGGCTTCAAAATTCTATGGGCTAACTGTGTTACACTCTTTGCAACATAAGAATAGGCAATTCTAATAACTAAACAGTATTTTCAGCTAGCAAGGTTTCTCTGATGTTCACAACAACACTTTGCCCACAAGTCATAAAATAAACGCCTATCGTAAAAGCATAAATCTATCTAACATCACTTAAACTTAATAGCACTTATACTTAAAATACTTAAAATATTTAAACTTAATAGAACTTAACATTACTTAAACTTAATAGATTTTTAAATCAACAGAACTTACATGTAAAATCTTTCAATTCTAACAAAACTTAACTATAAAAAAACTTAACTGACTTTAAATTTTACATAACTTAAACCTAATATAATTTAAACTTAACAGACCTCGAACTTAACAGAAAATAAACCTAACAAACTTAACCTTAATAGTATTCAGCATTTAATAAATAATTTAACTTAAACTACTTAATAACAGATAACTTACTATAGACATAAAATATAGCATTCACTATAACTTACTTACAGGCCTGATTCTAAAATACTAAGCTAAAATAACTTTGTTCACGTGTTTGCTATAGCATTTCTATACTAAAAAGCACACTCAGAACATCTCACTCATACAATCAGTCTAACACATCTGAACATTTTTAAACTTTTCAAAATATAATTTAAGAGTCTGATGTTCCCCCGACTGAGCCATCCGGGCTTCTGATGGTAAAGTCTCTGCCAATACAGGTGATTTCAAGACAGCATAACCAATGCTGAGCCAAACCGGCCGAAATTTGACTCATGCATACAGTACGCTGATTCTTGTTTCAGTCTCTGCCAGGAAGAACAAAAGTTCTTTTAACTTCTCTTGTTTATCATCACTGGTTTCTCAATTTCAACAGGGATCTTTTCCTTTTGTTGACAAAAGTTACATCTATTAGGCTGTTAGGTCTTAAACTGAAGCTTTTGTCGGCTGTGGGGGGAGGGAGAAACGCTCCCGCTGCAAAAAGCGCTCCAGTCCCGCGGCACGTGTGTCGGAGCGGGCGAAAACCCTCCCCCTGCGCTGGGCTCTTTGTTTACTCGCCGGCAGGCTGACTCCGCTGCAGGCACCACTGCAGCGGCTTCGCTCTCCCCCTGCGGCGGCTTCGCTCTCCCCCCGCGGTGGCGGCTCCGCTCCCTCTCAGGGCGGCGCGGCTCGGCTCCCGCGGCGGCGGCTCCGCTCTCTCCGCCGCTGCCTCCGCTCCCGCCGCTACAGCGCAGCATTTCAGGCGGTCGCTCACCGCGGCTGCTCGCCATGGCGGAGCGCCCGTGCCGAGTTTGGAGTAGCACAGCGCTGCAGGCGCCACGAGCTGTGGCCGCTGTCTTGCACTCAGAGAGATAGTAAAACAGTGCACTATATATCACTCGCCATGGCTTGCTTAGCTTTTTGGCAGTTTTACTACTCTCTAAAGCAGCCTCTGACAATAAATCACTGAATTCACGCAATTCTGTTAACTCGTAAACTGTGTGGGGATTCACAAAGACTCCCCGTTCCAGACCATAAGTTAAAACACTTTGCAATTCTTTCTGTAAGTCTATTCTCTTAATTTGCTTTTTTTGCAAAAACATAATAAAAAGTTCATATGCGGCTTGTCTTTCTATACTTCTTTAAGTGCACACTTTCACTTTGCAGCTTTTTCAGGCGTCGTGCCGCACGTATCGGCTGGTCTCGTCTATACAGTCTCCAGGGCACAGCGCGTATCGGCGGCCTTTCTTCTGCTTTGGTTTCGCGCTTATTTGCCGTTCCGGCTGCTTCGGAACCCGAACCAGTCCTCACTTCTCGTGGTGTTCGCAATCCCCGTGGTGTTCGCGATCGTCGTGGTGTCCGCTATCACGTCCGGGTGTCACTATTTGTTGAAGTGAGGAGAGAACGACTATCTTTTGATGCATCGAACTCAAGTTTATTGATCGATCAGCCAGTTTAAATAATAGTGTTAACGAACTTCATGCATATTCCAAAATCCAGGTTCATGATAGGCTAACAGAGAAAACTCTAACCAATCCTTTTGTTTTACAATACCGTTGATTGTTTACACAAAATAAAACCAGTGCTTTTTCTTTAAGCCATACTTGAACTAAACTCTCCACAGGCCTGTTCCTGTCGTGCTCCTTCGGCTGCCTGCAGAGAGGGGCAGCCCTATTAGGAGGGTGAAAGGCCTGTCTCCAACATCACAAGGCGGAAATGGAGCTCTCCTGGTCCTCAGCCCATGCTGTAAGCAGAGCAGAGCCTTTTCCCGAGCACTGGTGGATTTCTGCCTGCGGCTGGCCCCTGGCAACCGTGACCCACTGCACTCGGTCTGAGTCACCTACAGGATGGCTGGTGCCTCTTGATTTGCTGATGGGACGTGAGGGGCACTGAGGGAAAGGTGAGTGTCCCAATGCTGAGGGCACACGGGAGGTCAATGAGCAGACTTGAGGCATCCCCAGATGTATGCAGATGCCCCCTGTGTTGCTGAGGTGTCATGATGGTCTCTGAATGGGATGCAGAAGCCCTGCATGCCACTGAGACCAGCGAGAGTCCCTGAGGGGAGGCGGGTGTCTATCGTGTCCCTCAGGGTACGGCGGTGTCACTGAGGGAACGGGAGCGTCACTTGAGGGGGACACAGGCACGCCGTGTGTGGCTGAGTGCACATGCCGCTGGCTGAAGGGACGCCAGGGCCGCTGAGGGGCCGTGGGCTCGCCCTGAGGGACACGGCAGGGCCGGGCCGGTCCCCGCTGCGCCGCCGCCGCCCGCTCCCCTCAGCCGCAAGGAGCGTTTCCCGCCCAGGCGCGGGCGGCCCCGCCCCGCCGCTCCCCTCAGCCGCGGGCGGCAACTCGAACCCGCTGGGGCCGCCCCGCGGGGCCGGGCACCGGGTGGCCTTCCAGAAGCCCCGGGGGAGCTGCCCCGGGGCTGCCCTGCGCTCAGACACACCGAGGAGCATGGGGCAGCGTTGGCTCAGCGCCAGGGAGTGTTTCACTTTGCCAGGGGTGAAGCTGCAGTAGCTTAGAGGGACAGAACTTCCTAGCACAGGAATGCTGGAATTACCTGGTGTCACTTGCAGGGCACAGAATGAACATTTGGGCTTTCAAGTTGAGGTAATCACTGGACTGTGAGAATAATGAAATTGGAGGTGATCTGTCGAGTACATGTAGTGGATATTTGAGCAGGAAGATCTGAGGTGATCTCTTGGGGAATAAATTACTTTTGAGGAAAAGTCTGAGTAATTTCTAGAGGGCACATAGAGATCATTTTGTGACAAATCCTGAGGTAAATGTTAGGGCAAAGCCAGAACATTTGGGGGTAAAATCTCAGGTTCTCGGCCTTCCCACTCCCTCATGCCATGCCCCAGCAGGGCAGCTTTGCCCTCCCTGTGCCCAGCCAGCCCAGCCTGGGCACCTCAGGGGTGCCCCCACCCTCCTGCTGAGGCCCGGCCTCCAGGGCTTCTGCCGCAGGCCTGGGAGATGCTCTGGGCAAGCGCCAGAGCAGCCGGGTGCCAGGGACAAGGCGGCTGCCTGGGGGCTGCTTGTGCCCTCTGACACCCAATTCCTCAGGGCTTCCCAGCACCCCAGCTGCGCAGGGGCCTCCTGGTGTTCTGCCAATTGACTGAGGCGATTTAAAGGACACAGCAGTGGAAATAATGATCTTCTTTTACTGTGAATGTGAAGGAACCACAGTGGAAGATGATGCATTCAATGAAACAGTGCGCTTGGTTTTAGTGACAAGCAAAAACAAGCAAGGTAGTGCACCAAAACCAGTACTAGAATGTTGTAAATGAGAAGCTTGACGTGGTCATTATTCAAGCATTAATCAATTTATTAAATATTTTGGTAATGTATGAGCCATACAGCGCTGAGTACAGTGGGGGAACTTTACCCTCCAACTGCACACCAATAGTTGAGGCTTACAGGTATTTATAGGGGCACTCATGATCTTTCTCAGCAGATTCTATTCCAAATTTTTACTCACCAGCAGTTTCCCTTCTCAATTTTTACATCACATTTCTATACAGTATTGTGGTTTAGTTTTTCTCAGGATGTATCCCAGAAAAGGAGTATCCCAGGTGGTGGAGAGTCCAACTTCTGAACGAACAAAGAAGTCTCCCAGCTCGTGGGGTCCAGATTCCAGACATGGCTTTTCCTTTTGATTGCAAGGACTATAAATCTCATTACAGTGATGTCCAGCTTCCCTTAATCAAAACTATTAGTCCCTGAGTTGATGTTCATATTCCTTTCTCAAGCTGCTTTTTGCTGTTTTGTCAAGGTGCGAGATAAGCATATTTCCTTTTCATATATTCTAAAGCTGTAGTTTCAAAGATCCTTACTGCAAGCAATATTCTGAAATTATACTTCAAAAGGTTATTATTGCAAAACTCTTTAAGGCTTAACCACAAGCAGAAAGTTCCTGTCAAAAAGGAACATCCTCAAAACTTTCATTCAAATGCTCCTAAATCAACTTAAGACTTATAAAAGTTAATTGCGAACAAAGGATAGGTTCAAAGGCCTTTTTTGCATGCTTTACTTTCCTCAGTTATTATTAGAATTTGTCTTTATAAGTGTCCCATGGTTGGTTTCCACACATATCACAATCACAAATACTAGCATTGCCTGTATGTACCTGACACGAAACACACCTTTGTATTTCACAAAAGGAGAGAAAGTAGAGCGATTTAGAAAGATGCATCACCAATTGCCTAAATTGTTTATCATCTTACAGATCTGCATTTGCTGGGGAGCCCCGTTTAGCACCAGGGATCTGGGGAACCATTTCCCAGCAACTGGGAAAATCCGAGGTCATCAATCCACTCAGAGATGAGGTCTCCAAATTTGCCCCAAAAGTGGGTCTAGCTTTTATAGACCAAAAAGAGCAAGTCCAAGTGACTTAATTACATTTTTAGCCCAGAAACCCCTATGCAGCTGATGGCACACTTCACAATCAGCAGGGGACACAGCTAGGCCAAAGCCCAGACCTCTGCTGGGAGGGTTTCCCCTCAAATACCCTTCAATCCAACCTCTATTCAAGTCAGGTGGGAAAGTTCCTTTAAATGATCCATTTCTGGCACCTAACCCCACAGTGTTATGTGAAAGTTTCTAAATCAAATGTTATGGAGTCAAACAGCCAACACTAAGAGTCCTTGTCATCTATTTGTAGCTAAATCACACGTAGGGGGATTTGAAGGAGTTTGGAACGAGCGAGAGAAAAGACCTCTGAGCTTTTTAGATTATGCCATTTCTTTTTCTCATCTTCTACATAGATAGGAAGGGTGAGTTTGGCTCACATCTCCACCGAATGGCTCAGAAGGTCACAAGACTTGAACTTACAAGACATTTAAAGGATTTATTGGCCAATAAAACATTGCCAACAAGGATATGTATGTTTCTGACCCAATCCTTCAGTACTTAATCTCATGGACTCTTGCTACAGTGTAAGCTTTCTTAGGAAATCATGTTCTGACACACAAACCTACAGCACTGCAGTCTAAACTTTGTCTTTACTGTTGCAACTACTTTTATTTTTTCTATATCTTAAAACTCTAAAATGCTAAACTCCTGCACTTAGCATAAGATGTCTCTGCTTCATACTAGAAATCTAAATTCTCACTTCTAGCATCTGAGTTTGGAAGCCCTTTCCAAGGCCTCAGCTCAAATCCATGTTTAACTGAAGGCCTTGGCTAACAGGCCCAAAGATCTGAGAAGCCCCTGCATTTCTGTTTCCAACAACACTGATGCTATTAATTCCAGAGTGCCCAGGAACCATCTTGCAAGTCACTCAGGCAGGATCAAGGCAGCTGCCAGGGGGCTGCGTGTGGCCTCTGACAGCCCATTGCCCAGGGCTTGCCAGCGCCCCAGCCCCTCAGGGGCTGCCCCAGCCCGGCCAAGCTGCCCAGCAGCAGCGCCGCAGCCCCACAGCAGCTCCAGAGCAGCCCCATCCAGAGGCACCTGGGAGCCCTCAGCAAGGCAGCCAGCAGCACACGGGCAGGAGGACACGGACGGCGCTTCCTGCCTGGCCCAGGGCTCGTGGCCATCTCCAGGCACGGCTCTGGCAGGGATCCCCGCAGCTCGGGCCCCTGCCCAGCCGCTCTGTGGGCAGCACAAAGGCTTCAGCAGAACCACCAAAGGCCAAGGGCCTTCTGGCCATTTTCCCTGCAGCACTGCACGTCTGGGCAGCTGGCTGAGCACAAGCACCCTTTTCATCCTCCTCCCCAAAGCCCTGCCGATACTGGCAAGGAAAAGATCCTGGTAGTCTGTTTACTATACATATTTTTATTTACATACAAAAGAAAAATTAAAATATGAAAACAAAAATCTTGATTAAAAAGAAAATCCCTGCTGGCTCAAGTGGCCCCAGCAGACAAGAGTCTTCCAGATCAACTTTACACAGAGTTCCAGCAGAACAGCAAGGCTCTGTGGCACAGGCGAGGCCGTTTCTTCCATGCGCTGCGGAACTCATCTCGCAGCTTACACCACGTGGAGTAGGGAGCCCTCTGTACAGCCCGGAGAACAAAACCAGCTTCAGCTGACAGATTTCTGATGGCAGGACTGCTGTCATATGCCATTTCTTCCAGGGCTTCAAGAGAGAGGAACAGAGTCAAGGTCAGGTGCCAGATCTGCGAGGAGCTGACGAGAGGCCCCTGCCAGGTTCATCCCAGTCGGCTCTTGCCATGGCCAGGAGGGAGCAGGGAGCAAGGGGATCAGCCTGAAGTTGCAACCAACAAATCCCACATGTGGCCCTGAAATGTCAGTGTGCTCTGCCCACGGGAGCAGAGCCCTCCGCAGCCGGGCCAGGGCTTGCAGCTCCCCCCGGCAGCCCCCGCTGTCAGCCCGCTGCCCTCACTCACCAGTGCAGATCAGCTGCAGCTCTTGCTGCCGCCCCCTCAGGTGCCGCCCGGCGATGCCTGTGAACACAGAGCCTGTCACGGCCCCAGCGGCACAGCTCCCTGCCAGCGGTGCTGCCGGCGCTGTGGCCGCACGGGCTGCTGGCCCGGCAGGGCTCAGCCCGGCCCTTGCCGCACGCTGCCGCCCCAGGGCACGGCTGCCAGAGGGCGGCAGCAGCAATGCCCAGGCCAGGCGGGGCTGCACGGCGCCGGGCTCGGCTGGCACTGCCGGGGCAGCAGGCGGGGCTGGGGCCGAGCTGCGGCGGGCTGGGCCGGGGAGGGAGCCCGGGATCGTTGCTCACCTATGAACCTGATGGCCGCCGCTCGCAGGTGCTCCTGTGGGCTCTCCAGGTAGCGCAGGGCCCGGCGCAGGTGCTCGGCTGCTCTGCTCCTGTCCTGTGCCAGCTGCAGAGAGCGGCAGGAGGGAAGGGTTGGCGCGGGATCAGCCCCTGGGCCGGGCGCTGCCTGCGCCCAGCCCTGGCCTCCCCTGGCTCCCGAGGGCAGGGGGCAGAGGACCGGCTGCTGCCCGGGGAGCCGCAGTGCCGGCCCGCAGACCCGCCGGGCCAGGGCTCCATGGGCACCCGGCTCGGGCCCACGGGAGCCTGGAGAAGAGCCCGCGGGGCCTCTGGCTGCAGCAGCGGGCGGGGGCATAGCTGCCCGGCCCGCACACTGAGCATCGCCCTCAGGGGCCTTCTCCAGGCTGAGGCTGGGGATTTGCGGCAGCTCTTACCAGGCCCTCGCCGAACCTCCATGTCTGATCCACCTGGAGCATTTGTTCAATATCCCTCCTTTTCAGCAGTCTGGCTGCAGAATGCAGTGTTTCCCGAGAGGCCTGGAGAGCACCAGAGAAGCACAGTTGGCCCCACAGTCCATGGCACAGAAGCATCTCAGTGCCACACCCAGGAGGAGGCTGCAGCCCCCAAGGTGCCAGGGCAGGAGGCAGCCCAGCCCCCTCCCAGGGGGACTACAGCCGGCCACAAGTCCTCACCTCAGCAACCATCGGATTCTCATCATGGCAGTGAAAGGACAGTGGGACCAGGCTCTGGCACACATGGGACTTCAAGGCCTTTCTTCCATCTTCTGTTAATAACTCCAGCATCTCTTGAAAGACACACATGCAGCTCAGCTGCACCTGGCTATCATCCTGTATGAAAGGAAAGGCAAAAGACCTCAGCATCAGCTGCTTCAGGCCCCCAGGGCACAGGCCTGCATCTCCACAGGGCACCAAGTGTCAGGGTAGCAGCAAGTGGCCGTGGCTGTGGGCACAGAGCCTTACATGGTCAAAGAGCGGCAGGAGCGCTTCAGCCAGCTGCAGGGCGATGGGGGTGGGTATTGGGGCACCATTATCCAGCAGCAAATATCTCAGTAGAAGAATGGTCATCCTGATCATGTTGCTTTCATTTTCCTGCAGGAGCTCCACAAGACTTTCAGTCAGGCTCCACATTTTTTCCGCCTGTGTGGAACACCAGGTTGTGAAAGGCCACCCTGCTGCCACAGGGCCCAGAGGCCAAAGGCCTGTCCCGAAGCACTGGGGCAGCTGAAGCGGGAGGCAGGAGAGCTGGGAGCAGCTGGCCCAGCGCCCAAAGCCCAGGCAAGGCCAGGCAACTGCGTTGCCCACTCCCACGCTGCCTGCACTGCTTCAGCCACTGCCCACTTCTCACCAAGGAGGGATTCTTTCCCAGCACTACGAAGCCTCTGAGTGCCAAGTGACGCCTCTCCCTGTGCTCACTCTGCAGGTTCTCTGACATGATGTCCAGAACACTGTCACTGCATTCCCTCAAGTCCAGGCATTTGAGGACCTGCAAGGCACAGGGCAGTGACAGGGAGCTGGCCGGCAGGAGCCCGGAGCCGCACAGGGCTGGGCCCAGGCAGCAGCACAGGGCACGGGCACTGTCCTGGCAGCTGTGGCTGTGAGAGGGCAGAGAGCTGGCAGACAGCTCAGGGAGGTAGTGCACCTGGAGAAGGCATGAGGGGACTTGGAAAGCTGCCAGATGGAGCAAAGTTTCCAGCTTCCCCAGAGAAATGCTTCCCTTCCCACTGCACTGCCATGGCCTCAAAGGCACCCAGGGACCAGCAGGCGTGGCTCAGGAAGCCATGTGATTCGTGGGAGAATTGAAGCCTGGCCACAGGCTGCTTACTTGTTCTGGCCTGAAAACACCCTTCTCCACAAGCAAATGCGTCAGGGTGACGCTGGTCTTAAGTTTGAGGAGCTCCGAGTGTGCTCGGAGCCCAGTGCCCATAGTGCTGGTGTCTTCCTGCTGAATGCTCTTGGTGAATTTGCAAACGAGCTGTAGGAGAAGGGCAGGAAGCCGGGGATGTTGCATGGAGTGCTGCACACACGGTGCTGGGCTGAGCAGGGACAGCAGGCCCAGCCCCGGTGGGGGTGGCTGCAGGTACCTGCGCTGTGCTGCGGAAGCGGCCACGGCTGGATTCCTGCTCTTGTGTGTGCTCCAGGGCTGCATCTGGCAAAGAGTGAGCACAGCCAGAGCTGAGGGGCTGCGGGAGAGGCTGGAGAACACAGCCCAGCCCTGCGCTGCCCAGGCAGGGAGAGCCCCGGGATGGCCCAGGGGATGGAGCAGGGCGACTGCAGGGTGTCTGCCCGGCCCCTCTTCCGTCCTGTCCTTGGGCATGTCCCCAGGGGATGGCATGGCATGGCATGGCATGGCATGGCATGGCATGGCATGGCATGGCATGTCATGTCATGGCATGTCATGGCATGGCATGGCATGGGGTCAAGCCGGCTGCAGGCACCATTCCTGCGGCCCAGCTCTGTCACTCACCCTCCTGCAGTGGCTGGAATGGCACCACCTCCTCGGTCTCCAGTGCTGGGGCGGTTCCAGGGCCTTCTTCCTTCTCCTCCTCCACCAAGGCGAAGTGTCGCACTCTTGGCACTCTCTGCTCCATATCTCTGATTGGATTTGTGGCAACTTGCAGGAGAGATGCCTTAGAAAAGCTCCAAGTCACCAAGTCCTGCACTTGTGCCTGGGACGCACCTTCAAGAGAGAAGCCTCAGGAAGGCTGCAGGACAGCAAGTCCTGCACTCGGTCTAAAGGGCTCCTGCCACAAGGACAGGAGACTCCTGTCAAGGATTGTGGTCTTTCCTCGAAGGCGCCAGCAGCAGTGATGAGAAATGCTTCAGAAAAGTTCTGAGTCACGAAATCCCATAGTCTGGCCTCCCAGGCTCCTGCAAAAGAGAACCTCGGGAAGGCCACAGATCAGCAAGGCCCGCAGTCTTTCCACGAGGTCACCTTTGGGAATAACGCCTCAGAAAAGCTCCGGGTGGGACATGAACGAGCGCGCTGTGCGGGGGCTCCTCACGGCATCGCTCTGTCCCGTCCTGTCCCGTCGCGTGCTCTGAGAACTGTGGTCTGCTCCCGTCACCGCCAGCTCCTGTGTCACCACGTGTCACAAAGGGCCCTTGGACACCCGGTACCATGTCACAGTGACCGTGCGGCAGCGTGTCACCAAGGGCCCTTGCACACCCTGCCGCCCTCCCTGGGGCCGCCCCCAGCCCAGCCAAAGTGGCCCAGGCTGGAAGGAATGCCTGGCCCCACGTGTCCAAGCAGCCCCACAGGATCTTTAGGAAGGGCTCAGAGCATCAGCAAACGCTGCCCTGCTCTTTGGGCTCAGGGCAGCAGAAGGAGCCCCCAGGGCTGCCGACGCAGCCGCGCTGGGAAGGGCACGGGCCCTTCCAGGGACGGTGGCACGGCCTCCTTGGGACACGTCCCGGCCCGTGGCCATCCTAAACCCGCGGGTGTGACTCGCACAAGGAACGTGTGGGCCCGGGCACCAATGCTGCTCTGAGCCCCGGGGCCCGGGCAGCGCTGCCATCAGCAGCTGGGGCAGAGTCCCTGCCCAAGCAGAGCTGCCACCCCCCGAGCCCTGGCAGCGCTGGTGCCCATCTCCTGCCCCAGAGACCTGAACCCCCGGGAGGCTTCTGTGCCACAGGGAGCCAAAGCCCATGTGCATTGGGGACTGTGCTCTGTCCTGCAGGGGCTGATGGCCAGAGCACCTGGAAGAACTGCTGGAAAAACTTTGTCTCTGTCAGATGATTTTGCATTTTCCTGAAAGAAATTCTTCTCAACGAAGGGATTGGCAGTAGTACCACAACTCCACCAGCTTCTGAGTTTCTCAGGACAATCAAATTTCAGTGGAACATTGTGCTTTTCTCACTCTCTTTCCTGCATTCTGGAAAAAATAGAATCTGCGCAGCCTCTGATATTCTTGGCTTCAGTTGCTGTCTGTCTGGCGGTGGCAGCTCATGTCCAAACAAAACTTTGTCCCTGCTGAGCACAGCAATGGGCAGCCACAAATAGAGAGGTTCCACAGTGAACATGAAGGCAGACACATGGAAGTACAGAGAATAAGGATATCTCTGGGAGGAAAAGGTGTTCTGTGTCTCTGATTATGGTGCCCACAGCCTGAAGCAGCAGCCAAGAGAAGCGCTGTAAGCAGACAGGTGCAGTTTTCGGCACCACAATATACAAATATATTAAGCCATTATCCAGAATGCAAAGGAGGACTGCAAGGATGAAGTGTGGTCTGGAGGGGAAGCCCTAGGTGCAGCTGAGGCCACTCTAGTCTGTTCAGCCTGGAAGAGAGTAAAGGGCATCGCTGTGGTCTTCAACATCCTCCCAAGAGCAATCAGAGGGGCTGCTGCAGCTCCCGTCACTGTTGGGACCAGTGACAGGACTGGAGAAAAGGGCAGGGAGCTGGGACAGGGCAAGTTTCATTTCCATATCAGGAAAAGGTTTTTCACCCAGAGCACGGTCGGCAGTGGCACAGGTGCCCCATTGACGCAGCCCAGCGGAGCCCAGGCTGGCTCTTGGGAAAACTGCGGCGCTGTGCCAGGAGTGGGGAACGGCCAAGGCATGGGTTCTGCCTGCGGCTGAAGCTGCCGAGCCACTGCTCAGTGGTTCAGTGTCTAGTAACTGCAGCACGGACCAGGCAGAAGAGAAGGAGGAGGCACTTCCATTGTGAGGTTCCACAGGCAAAGGTTTATTCCAAGGGAGGGATTTAGAAGGAAAGAGCCACGAGCACTTCTGTGCACGGGATTTTATAGGGGTACAGCTCAGGGGGTGGATACAAACGATTGAGCAAGAAGGAATCTGCAGGGGAGCAGCGAGGGGATTCCATCAGTTGCTTGGGACTAATTTGGACAGATGTGAGGAGAGGGTAGGTCCCATGGGCCAGTGGGGTTCCTGCAATAGGGGAATTCCAAAGGCGTGGTGCAGCCAGGGATTGGTCCAAGACAAAACTGACAGGGAAGGTTCAGGAATAAAGAGCTGGGTTACCTTGACAGGCAGGGAAGGAGCTGCAACAAAGAGTGGGGCATGGCATGAGGGACAGCTTTGAGGGAGGGAAAAACCTAGGGGTAAACCAACTTGGGGAAAACATCGGGTACATTAAAACAAACTATTATACCATAGCTGATAAATAAACATGAACTGCAACACCCCAGGGAAATGGGCACAGCACCAAGCCCATCTGAGGTTGAGAATTGTTTGAACAACATCGAGCAGTCACCCAAGCTTTTAGCCACTCAAGGGTTGTGAACTCTAGGTTTACATGAGCATCTACTCCTGAGTATTATTTTAGGCAGTGTTGTAAGAAACTTGTTTAATCTCTGATTATACCCCACTTCCTTGTAGATTGTGTGGAACGTGTAATCCTTTTGTGTCCATTGCTTGTTAGGACTATAAAAAAGAACATTGGTGCTGGGTGACTCAGAGACACCCAGTATGTGTTAGGTGCAGTATACAGGGCATAAGGAGAAGGAAAAGAGAAGTACTAACACATACTGATAAGTTTGGAAATTTAGATAGCATTAAGAATGAATAACCTAAGAAGTAAAAATGTTATTAAAAAGACTCCACTAGAATGTATTTTAGCACATGAGAAAGATTTGGGGGGAATCCCAGAGGGTAATTTTTCAAAGAAAGCTAATCTGATTAAATACTCTACCCCATGGTAGCCTTGGTATCAGTTAGAAAGTGGTGAAAAGTGACCACCTAATGGAACTTTAAATTATCATACATTCTGACAGTTGATGTTATTTTGAAGAAAAGAAGAAAAATGAGATCAAGTGATATATGCAGACATGTTTTTTTCCCTGAAGAATAAACCTGAGTGGCAGAAAGAACGTGGCTTTGATTTGGTCCCACAGGACCCTTTAGTCCTAACTTTGGAAAGAGATAACAGGCAGGAAATAAAGCCATGTTGTTCTGCATGTAGCATAGGGCAGAGATGTTTGAAATTGGCTACAAAGCATGAGGAAATTGATTTCTAGGTGTCCAAGCCTTACAGCCGAGTTACCCCAGGCCGGCTCAGGTACATTCCCCCTCACCCAACCACTCCGCCCCCTGAATTAAACCCAAATGGCAGTGAGGATGAGATGAATAATCCTGGTGAGGGGACAATTTCAGAGACAACCAACACAAGGAATCAAACCAACAAAGCTGTGCCTTTAGTCACCCCCTTAAGGCAATTAGTGGGTCCCCCAGGTGAAGCCATGTGGGTGAACATCTGCTTTTCTACTAGTGACTTAAGAGTTGGCAGGAAAAAGTTAAAATGGATATTGAAAAGCCCTGCAAAGTAGCAAAATGATTTGAGTTCATAGTCAAGAATCAAGACCCAAACTGAGGTGATAGTGATTTCATGCTGATAGTGCTAAGAAAACCAACAAAAGAGTTGGCGATAAAGACAGTCAGAGCCCATGTGCAGGGACAAATTGCTAGTGGAGCCTTACAAGGTACAGTGCACCAGTTGTTTCCTACTGTAAATCCTTTGTGGGACCCAAATGTTGCAGGCAGCTGTGTAATGTTAACCAGATACCAGGAACTAGTCAAATTTGAATTAAAAAATACCATTCCAAAAGCAAGAAATTGGTCAGTAATACATAATGTTACACAGGGACAGCAGGAGTCACCCACTGACTTTGTTGAAAGGCTCTGAGCAGCTGCACGTCAACACACAGCCCTGGATCCCTGGTCGGATATGGGAAGCAGCAGTTCATTTCCCTGATGTTTGGGCAATCTAGCCCAGATGTCAGGCAGAAACTTCAGAAGCAGAAACAGCCTGTAAAGAGAGACTTAAAGGCATTAATGAAAAAAGCATAGAGGGTGTATGATAATAAAGACACAGAAAAAGAAAAAGAAGAAGAACTCCCTGCAGCCATGGTGGCAGCTCTGGATCGGCATCAGGGAGAGGACGTGGGCGTGGATGAAGCAGAGGCAGGGGCCAAGATAGCAGAGGCCGAGGAGGTTCAAAGCAGCCACAGACCAAGCTGGGGCCAAATCAAGGAGAAGGAGAGGGGACTCCAGCTGGGGGCAAAGTCCAGCTTTATTAGAGAGTTCCAAACAGATCTGCAACCCCAGGGATCCAGCCAACTGCAGACAGAGAACTGAGCTGTGCAAGGTGTTATAAAGGGGCGAGTGAACAGGGGAGGGGATCGCCCATCTGCCAATGGAATTACAGGAGGGCTTGAGCAGCAGGGAAACAGACATATAGGGGAACCAATGGGGGTAAACCGGGGCAGGGGCCCCAGTGCATGAACCTATCACTCGACACCCTTGGAAGAAGTTTCTGGAGGGAAGGGATGGGCTGTGGACTGACAGACAGGACACAGGGGAGGGGTTGAGGGGATGACAAGGCAGTTTTCAGGGAACCAGGGGAGGAGGCAGCGAGATTGACATTAAAAAGTAGGGAGGAGGCAACGGGGGCAAAACCACTGTAACAGGGAGGAACTGCAGCAAACCAAAGTACAGCTTAATGCAATACAACAGATCAGAGCACAATAGAACAAGCAACAAGAGGATATGGGGTCTTGTGAGGACAACGGTCTTTGGCAACTGCCCGGAAGGAAGCAATTTGCCAGACACCTCGACCACAAACTGTAAGATAACTTCCTGCTTTCCTTGGAATGACAGCTTGCTGCCAACTGCACATATACAGCTACAGATTGATCATGAAACCTGTCCTGGGGTGACGTTATGATGCTTGTATCCCCATTCATGTGTTCTGTGTCTTTAAGAGTGTCTCTGACGAGTGGAAGTTTTGTTTAGGTTTCTCTTATCAGGGACACAGAGACGGGCAGTACATAGGGCTGTTTTCGCTTTTTGCTTTTAGCTTTTGGCTTTTCTGCTTTGCTTGCTGTCTCTCTGCTCTCGCTTTTGCTTTTGCTTCTGCTTATTAGCTAGTTTAGCTAAACAGTCCAAATTTCTTCCAAATTTCTCCTCTCCTGTTTCTGTGACCATCTCGAACCTGCTCCGGACTGGGACCTGGGAACACCGAGGGATTGCACCGTTTGGCTGCAGCAGCTGCCCCAGCGCCGGAGGGACTGAGAACAGAGCAACCACCCCCAAAAGAGACTTTCTGATTTTGTCATCTTTCTCAGAGCGGTGTCATCCGGTATTGTTCATTTTATGTGCTGGGGGGTGCTGTGCCTGTCAAATAAACAGGTTCTTTCCCTTCTCTCCGAGGAATTTTTTCCCGAACCGGTTGGGGGGAGGGGCCGTGTGGGTTTTCTTTCGGGAGGGGCCCTCCTTTGGAGGTTCTCTACCAAATTTGCCCTAAACCAGGACAAAATATTGGTGCCCAATCGTGGGGCTCGAGCGAGATTGGAAAAACCCTGTTTTGACTGCATTTTGGTTGCTATTACTCTGTGTTCGTTTAAATCAGCTAATAGCCATGCTTTTTGAATTCATAATGTCTGTTGGGGTGAAGGTTTGCATGCATTTCTGGTCCCTCGGGTTTTTTGAGATTTTAATATCTCTCTGGTCCCTAGGTTTATTTTCTTATCCAGAAATAGCTTTAGTATTGTCCCTAACACATAGTTTTTACATCAGAGGGGCAGTGACCAGAGTAACTATCCTGCTGGGCTTGGTGGCAATGATGTGCAAGAAGTTTATAAACATGCTGGGGTCTGCTCCAGGTATGAATGGTTCATGGCTGTGATTATGCATCCAGTTTGTTAGAGGAGGAGCAGCAGGGAATGAGGTTTTTCAGCCTCTGCTTTCCTTCTTCTCCTATGAATCAGTTGCATCACTAGTGAAGGATGGTCAGTTTCCCCTCAATGTTAAAGAAACCATCTTTCTGGTATTCAATCTGGTAACCTTCCTCTATATAGCCTGCTGCTTCTCTAGAATGAGGGCTGAGATTTCTAGACAGGCTGATGAGACCCCTGACTCAGGAGTAAACCCTGGTGTGGAAAATCCTAAGTGGTGTGGGAAATGGGAGAATATGGGCCAAATCCTGAAGGAATTCTCTGACCCTATAGTCTGGGATTTTCCCCATGAACAAATTCAGAACCCAGCTGAGGTGGGGAAATATCTGAAAGAGAAGTACCAGGATGAACCTAAGGAGAGGAAGGTCATTGCAGTGAGCTGGGCCCTGGCATATGCTTATTGCACACTGCTAGATACTGTCGGGCAGCAGACAGAGGCAGGGGGCCAGGGAGATAAATCAGCAACTATCCCGGTGATTCAGGCTGCAGCCAACAGTCCAGGCTCGAAGCCAGCAGCCAAACCAGATAGTGAGGCCAAGGCAGCATCTAAACCCATGGCTGTTGCTACCAGCACTAGAAGTGGGAAATGCATGGACAAGACCCATCGACCCGTGGATGATGATGATGATGATGATGATGATGAAGGAGAAGGAACCTCAATGCCTCCTGACATAAAATCAGGAGTCAAAGCAGCAGGTGCAAGATCAGATGCAAATATTGAGTCCTTTTCCCTGAAGGACCTTCGTGGCCTACGGAAGGATTACACTCGAAGGTCTGATGAATCCATAATTAGTTGGCTGGTCCGTCTCTGGGATGCTGCAGGCGAGGCTACAATTCTGGACGGCACTGAAGCCAGGCATTTGGGATCCCTGTCACAGGATCCTGTCATAGACCAAGGAATGATGAGGGGTCTTACACTCACAGCCTCTGGGAACGGGTCCTAAGAAGTGTAGCAGAAAGATACCAGTGCGCAGACGATCTCTGTGTGCAGCAAACTCAGTGGGAGACAATGGAGCAAGGGATTCAACGCCTGAGAGAAATGACAGTGGCAGAGATTATCTTCTCAGATAATGTAACAACTAGGAACCCAGACTTAGCACTATGCACGTCTGTGATGTGGCAAAAACTTGTACAACTTGGGCCACATGAATATGCTTCTGCCTTAGCCATCATGAAGAGGGATGAGAGGGATGAGACTGTGCTTGACATGGCAAGGAAGCTCCGAGCATATGCAGATGCTGTACATGGCCCGACACGTGCCAGAATCGCAGCGGTAGAAACACGTCTGCAGAACTTAGAGGATAAGATAGAGGAGAACCATAAGAAGCTTAGAGAGGAGATTAAAGAAGACCTTCTCCAAATTTCAGCAGTACAGATCCGAGGTTCTGGTATCCAAGGCAGACGTTTCCCAGATGGTGAGAGAAGGTACACCCCACGAGCTGAGCTGTGGTTTTACCTGCGTGATTGTGGGGAAAACATGAGAAGGTGGGATAGGAATCCTACTGCTGTTCTGGCATGACGGGTGCGTGAAATGAAGGAAGCCACCAGAAGGAAAGCAGCGCCAGTTGCCCGTAGCCAAACAGCCAGGTATGATGATGATGACATGTCTGACCCCCTCGAAGGAACATCCAAAACATACGCCCAGGGGAAGAAGGATAACCAGGCTTAGAGGGGCCCTGCCTCTAGCCAGGTAGAGGCCAGGGAAAATCGTGTTTTCTGGTCTGTGTGGATTCGTTGGCCTGGCACATCGGAACCACAAGAGCACAAAGCTTTGGTCCATACTGGTGCGCAATGCACATTAATCCCATCAAGACATGTGGGGACAGAGTCTGTTTCTATTGCTGGTGTGACAGGGGGATCCCAGGATTTCACTTTGGTGGAAGCTGATGTGAGCCTAATGGGAAATGAGTGGAAGAAGCATCCTATTGTGACTGGCCCAGAGGCCCCATGTATTTTGGGCATAGACTACCTTCAAAGTGGGTACTTCAAAGACCCAAAGGGACTCAGATGGGCATTTGGAATAGCTGCTGTAGAAACAGAGGGCATCCAGCAATTGAACACCTTGCCTGGGTTGTCTGAGAATCCATCTGCAGTAGGATGCCTGACGGGAGAAGAGCAACGAGTGCCAATTGCCATTTCCATAGTGCATCGACGACAGTATAGAACCACTCGAGATGCTGTGATCCCCATCCATAAGAGGATCCGAGAGCTGGAGAGCCAAGGGGTGGTCAGCAAGACCCACTCACCCTTCAACAGCCCCATTTGGCCTTTGCGAAAATCTGAAGGAGAATGGAGATTGACTGTGGACTACCGTGCATTGAATGAAGTGACTCCACCGCTGAGTGCTGCCGTGCCAGGCATATTAGAGCTCCAGTATAAGCTTGAGTCCAAGGCAGCAAAGTGGTACGCCACTATAGACATTGCCAGTGCATTTTTCTCCATTCCTCTGGCAGCCGAATGCAGGCCTCAGTTTGCTTTCACATGGAGGGGAGTGCAGTACACCTGGAACCGACTGCCCCAGGGGTGGAAGCACAGCCCCACCATCTGCCATGGACTGATCCAGGCTGCACTAGAAAGGGGAGAGGCTCCAGAACATCTGCAGTATATTGATGACATCATTGTGTGGAGGAACACAGCTGCGGAAGTGTTCGAGAAAGGGAAGGAAGTCATCCAGATCCTCCTGGGAGCTGGTTTCGCCATTAAAAAGAGTAAAGTAAAGGGACCAGCTCGTGAGATTCAATTCCTGGGAGTGAAGTGGCAAGATGGACGGCGTCAGATTCCTACAGATGTCATCAACAAGATCACAGCAATGTCTCCACCCACCAATAAGAAAGAGACACAAGCTTTCCTGGGTGCAATAGGTTTTTGGAGGATGCATATTCCTGAGTACAGTCAGATCGTGAGCCCTCTTTACCTGGTCACCCGCAAGAAGAACAATTTCCAGTGGGGCCCTGAGCAGCAACAAGCCTTTGTCCAGATCAAGCAGGAGATTGCTCATGCAGTAGCCCTTGGCTCGGTCAGGACGGACCAGAGGTAAAGAACATGCTCTACTCTGCAGCCGGGAACCATGGCTTGTCCTGGAGCCTTTGGCAGAAGGTGCCTGAGGAGACTTGGGGCCGACCACTGGGATTTTGGAGTTGAAGCTACAGAGGGTCTGAAGCCAACTCCTCTCCCACAGAGAAGGAAATCTTGGCTGCCTATGAAGGAGTCCAGGCTGCCTCGGAGGTAATAGGCACTGAAGCACAACTCCTCCTGGCAGCCCGATTGCCGGTGCTGGGGTGGATGTTCAAAGGCAAGGTTCCTTCCACTCACCATGCCACCAGTGCTACATGGAGCAAGTGGATTGCTCTTATCACTCAGCGCGCCCGTATAGGTAAACTGAATCGCCCTGGGATTTTGGAGGTCATTACAAATTGGCCCGAAGGTGAGAATTTTGGTGTCACAGATGAAGAGGAACAAGAACCAGTGACACATGCTGAAGAGGCTCCTCCCTATAACCAACTGCCACCAGGGGAAACACGCTACGCTCTTTTCACTGACGGTTCCTGTCGCATCGTAGGGATGAACCGGAAGTGGAAAGCAGCCATATGGAGCCCCACACGACAGGTTGCACAAGCTACCGAAGGAGAAGGTGGATCAAGTCAACTTGCTGAACTCAAAGCTGTTCAGCTGGCCCTGGACATTGCTGAGAGAGAGAAGTGGCCAAAGCTCTACCTCTACACTGATTCATGGATGGTAGCCAATGCTCTGTGGGGATGGCTGGAGAGGTGGAAAAAGGCTAACTGGCAACATAGAGGGAAACCAATTTGGGCTGCTGAAGATTTGAAAGACATTGCTACCAGGGTAGGGAGGCTTCCTGTGAAAGTTGGCCATGTAGATGCCCATGTACCCAAGAGTAGGGCCAATGAGGAGCACCAAAACAATGAGCAGGTAGACCAGGCTGCAAAGATAGGGGTGTCCAAAATAGACCTAGATTGGGAACATAAGGGAGAGTTATTCCTAGCTCGATGGGCCCATGATGCCTCAGGCCATCAGGGCAGAGATGCCACCTATAAATGGGCACAAGACCGAGGGGTGGATTTAACCATGGACAGTATTTCTCAGGTTATCCATGACTGTGAGACATTGTGCTGCCATCAAGCAGGCCAAGCGAGTGAAGCCCCTCTGGTACGGTGGGCAGTGGTCCAAGTACAAGTATGGGGAGGCCTGGCAGATTGACTACATCACACTGCCCCAGACACGCCAGGGCAAACACTACGTGCTGACCATGGTGGAAGCCACCACTGGATGGTTGGAAACCTACCCTGTGTCTCATGCGACAGCCCGGAACACCATCCTGGGCCTTGAAAAGCAAGTTCTGTGGAGACATGGCACCCCTGAGAGGATCGAGTCCGACAACGGGACTCATTTCAAGAACAGCCTTATCAACACCTGGGCTAGGGAGCATGGCATTGAGTGGGTGTACCATATCCCCTACCATGCACCAGCTGCAGGAAAAGTGGAGAGGTACAATGGATTACTAAAAACTCAGTTGAGAGCTTTGGGTGGGGGATCTTTCAAAAATTGGGAGCAGCATTTAGCAAAGGCCACCTGGCTAGTTAACACCCGAGGTTCCACCAACCGAGCAGGTCCTGCCCAGTCTGAGTCCCTGAACGTAATAGAAGGAGACAAAGTCCCAGTGGTACATATCGGAGGTTTGTTAGGGAAGACTGTGTGGATCAATTCTGCCTCGAGTACAGACAAACCCATTTGTGGGGTTGTCTTTGCTCAGGGACCAGGTTGCACATGGTGGATAATGCAAAGAGATGGAACAACACAATGTGTACCTCAGGGAGATCTGATTGTGAGGTAAGAATGATATGCAATATCACTGTTCATTGGATGTTACTGCCATTGTCTGTACATTAAACCATACAGACATGAGATAGAAGGAAATGTGTAAGTGTCGGAGGTCTGAGCAAGTGGAAGATGGAAAAGGAAATGTGTATGTGTTGAAGGCCTGAGCAAGTGATAGATGGAGCAGTAAGTGAGTAAAGTGAAAGGGGGGAATCCTGCAGGTCTGTAATATAGGGTCTGGATTCAGTGGCCCAGTGTGTGGATGTGATGAAGGCATGATGGGTATTGCTCGTAAATTTTGGGGAAACAGACGGAAATTTTGTATGAATAATGCATGATGTGTTGTAGTATGTTGATGATATGGGGATAAGGGGTGGAATGTCCTGGGGTGACATTATGATGCTTGTATCCCCATTCATGTGTTCTGTGTCTTTAAGAGTGTCTCTGACGAGTGGAAGTTTTGTTTGGGTTTCTCTTATCAGGGACACAGAGACGGGCAGTACATAGGGCTGTTTTCGCTTTTTGCTTTTAGCTTTTGGCTTTTCTGCTTTGCTTGCTGTCTCTCTGCTCTCGCTTTTGCTTTTGCTTCTGCTTATTAGCTAGTTTAGCTAAACAGTCCAAATTTCTTCCAAATTTCTCCTCTCCTGTTTCTGTGACCATCTCGAACCTGCTCCGGACTGGGACCTGGGAACACCGAGGGATTGCACCGTTTGGCTGCAGCAGCTGCCCCAGCGCCGGAGGGACTGAGAACAGAGCAACCACCCCCGAAAGAGACTTTCTGATTTTGTCATATTTCTCAGAGCGGTGTCATCTGGTATTGTTCATTTTGTGTGCTGGGGGGTGCTGTGCCTGTCAAATAAACAGGTTCTTTCCCCTTCTCTCCGAGGAATTTTTTCCCGAACCGGTTGGGGGGAGGGGCCGTGTGGGTTTTCTTTCGGGAGGGGCCCTCCTTTGGAGGTTCTCTACCAAATTTGCCCTAAACCAGGACAAAACCTTCAGACAAATTGGTGAAAATTTCTAAAACTACCGTGATATGGACCCCCGAATTGAGAAGGGCCTTTGAAGGAGTGAAGTGCGAACTCATGAGGGCCCCTGCTGTGGGGTTGCCTGACAAGAGCAAGCCGTTATGGGTATTCCCAGTGAGAGAGAGAATAACTTTAGGGGTTCTGGCACAACAACTGGGTCCTAACAAAAGGGCAGTGGCCTGATTTCTAAACAACTCAATACTGTGAGAAAGGGCTGGCTTGCCTGCCTCAGGGCAGTAGCAGCAGTGATCATGAACATTGAAGAAGCATAGAAGTTTACACAGGACAAAAGATGAGTGTCTCAGTGTCACACACAGTGTCGGCTGTTTTAGATCAGAAAGGGAAACATTGGCTGTCTTCCTCGAGGTTCCTAAACTACCAAGCAGTCCTGGCCAAATCCGATGATACTGGAATCAAGTGACCAATCTTGTTAACCCTGCCTCTTTTCTGCCAGGAAAATCCAAAGCTGAACCTGCAGTACACAACTGCCCAGAGACCATGGAAGCTGTGCGCTCCAGCTGCCAAAATCCAGGGGAACAGCCACTCCCAGATGCCATGAACTGGTTCAGCCATGAACTGCTGCTGTGATGGCAGCAGTTTTGGGAGACAGGGAGTGCGAATGGCGGGCTACACTGTGAGCACAGTCTCAGAGGTAATAGAGTCAAAGCCATTTCCAGCAGGAACCTCAGCACAAGAGGCTGAGCTGATAGCCCTCCCTCTGGCATTAGAAGTGGCAAAAGGAAGGGAAGTTAATGTTTGCACTGATTCCAAACATGCCTATGGAATTGTTCATGCCCACGCAGCCATATGGTAAGAAAGAGAACTCCTGACTGCACAAGAGAAGATGGCCAAATATGCAGCTGAAATCCTCAGGCTCCCCGAGGCGGTGGAGCTCCCATTGCACGTGGCAACTGTGCATTGCTGAGGGCACTCTAAAGGTAACACCCTCCTGGAAGCAGGTGACAGATTTGCAGATTATGAAGCTCGAATCGCTGCTGAAAGGAATGAACCACTTGTTGCAGCTCTAATACCTACTGCAGTATCAACTGAGCAGCCATAAGATACCAACCTTCTCATTGTAAATGGATTAATGAAAGTAAAGGAAAACGTTCAGAAAATGGTTGGGGACAATTAGAAACAGGTCAACTCATAATACCAGAGAAGTAAATGAGACAGTATGTGAAATCTGAACATGATAAGACTGGCTGGGGAGCAGAAACCAATACCTAAAGGTAAGAATTGCAGGCCCAGACATGCAGAACACTGTTAAAGAAGGATCATCACAATGTGTGACTTGTTTGAAGAATAATGCAAATCCAACAGTCAGGCTAGAACAAAGGGTTTTGAGCAGAGGAGCTTTTCTTGGAGACTTGTGGCAAATAGACTTTGCTGGAGTCCCAAGAAAGGGAGGTTTCCAATATTTGCTGGTACTTCTTGATACTTTCTCTGGGTGGCCAGAAGCGTTCCCTTGTAGGACAAAGAAAGCTAGTGAATTAATAAAAGTATTGTCGAATGAAGTCATACCTAGGTTTGGTGCACCTAGAGAAATGTCCTCTGACAGAGGATCTCATTCCTGTGCCATCTCAAATGGTGCAAGCTGTCAGCAATGCATTAGGAATCCAATGGCAGCTTCACATGCCCTGCAGAACACAATCTAGCGGTCAAGTAGAAAGGCTGAATCATATGATCAAAGAATGGATAGCTAAAATTTGGCAAGAAGTGCATTTATTTTGGTATCAAGCTCTACCTATTGCCTTTATCAGACTCAATAAAACATACCTCCAAAGTAAAAGCCCATTTGAAATGCTTTCTGGCAGACCTTAAGGATTAAATGTCACTCATGATGAAAATTTGCCTCAAGGTGGTAGTCAATACATCTATGACTATTTACTGGCTACAAGCAAACAATTGCACCAGAAGTTTAGTACGGTGTTTGAGAATCAATGTAAGCTGCCAGATCATGAATTGCATGCAATTGATCCGGGTGGCTGGATGTGTGTTATGAATTTTACAGGTGATCCTCTGCAGGAAAAGTGGGATGGACGGTTCCAAGTGCTCCTGACTACCTTTATCCGTCTGAGTAAAGGAAAGACCTGCCTGGAATCACTACACCCCTTCAATCTTCTTGATTCAAGAAATCACCAACTAAACCCTGGACGAACAAACCTGTTGGGGATCATGGACTGAAACGGAAATTCACTCCTAAACCATGTAATTCACATTGTATTTCACTGTCTTTTTCATTGGTTACACTGTCAGTGCCTGTGTTGTTAACACCTGTGTAACACTAATAGGAAGCATAGCTCATTTTACAGGACTCAGGGATTGCAGGCTTTGCGGAGAGGAGCAACAATGGAATCTTCCCTTAACAGGGCTACCATCCAGCAATTGGTCAGATTTGAACCCCCACAGCTTCCACAATGCTAGTGCTCAGTGTAGACAAGCAGGATCTTCTTGGGAAAGCCCCTTTTCCAGTTACAGCCTCTCAACGAGCCAGTCCCAGATACACAGGCTGAAAAAGTCTGGAACAAATCTCAGCAGCTTTTCCAGTAACACAGCTGGGTGGGTCAGAGGCACTCAGCCAGTGAGTGATCATGGAAAAACTGTCTTTTTGATAGACATACGGGAAACAAGTCAGTGAGAATTAACACCAACTGCCTTCTTCCTGATGCATCTGGGTGCCTTTGCGGGAATGGAATAGCATTAAAACAATTAGCAGGTAACTGGACTGGCCGATGTACATGGGATCCCTAATCCCTTGGTTACAGGTATAAATCAAACTCATAAAATGACAGGTATTATTGAAGGACTGTGGAAGAACAGGCTCACTAAGAGAACACCCCGTAACCCAGTGGTGTGATACAGCAACAGTTTTCACAGTTTTGTGAGGCTGTAGCTCCCATGTTTAGGAATTGCACAACTAGAAAACGCAATTTCAAACATCTCAGCCAAAACAGAACTAATTGATTGCTAATTCAACAGCAGATGCCTTAGGAAGACTACAAACTGAAACAGACTCACTAAAAGAAGTAGACTTTCAAAACCTCAGGGTGTTAGAAATGGTAACAGCCAAATGGGAGGAGTTTGTATTCTAATTAATGCCAGTTGTTGCACTGATACAGATCAATCAGGGCAAATAGCAATGGATATCCATGCCATTTGGCAACAGGCAAAAGTACTCCCTGCTGTAACCCAAGGCATTACATCTTGGAGCAAACATTTGAGGGAAACTCTGATATCTTGGCTACCTAATCTGAACTGGCCTGCACAACTTTTTGTAGGAATTTTAGGAACTGGAATACCATTCTTAGGAACCTGCATGATGAGCCAATGTTTTATATGGTATTGTAAACAAACTGCCACAACCTATCACAAATGGAAGCAAAATAAAATGAGATACAGGATCGAAACAGGTAAATATTTTGAGACCACAACAAGACTATAGTTGCCAAAGAATTTGCAAAGGATAAAAGAAATGGGGGACTTGATGCCTAGGCAGAGAATGCTTGAGCTGAACGAAAAGCTGTAGCTGTAAAGAAGGAAGCAGCTCTTTTGTAACAAGGTATGTGAATGAAGCACCTTTTGGAAATCAGCAAATTTAGCAGAACAAGCTACCTGCAAAAGCTGACCACTGACTATTTGAGCAGACAATCCTATAGAGCATGCACAAGAAGCAGGCGTGGAGAGCTCAAGCCCGAGGAAGGCTTATGAGCCTTCATCCAAAACGACCACCAGAGGCTGATGACCAGCTTGTGCAGAAACCGTGCATGTGCTACAAGGGCTTGCATCATGATGGGATTAGAAAATATGTTGCAATGTGAAGTGAGGAAAGTATAATGTGCACATGAAGTAAAACACGAATAAAAGCCTGAACTGTTCAAAGAATGGATGAGTGAGTTTGTGGTGCAGCAATGCCCCTCACTCCTGGCACTGAATAAGCAAATACCAGCTGCATAGGCCTTATACCATGGAGGGCTGTTCTCTTGCCTAGTTTTCAGGCATCAGCACCATAATCAGAGACACAGAATAGCTTCTCCTCCCAGAGTTATGCCTATCCACTGCACATCCCCAGGTGTCTGCCTTGATGTTCACTGGGGAACCTCCCTCTTTGTGGCCATCCATTGCCACGCTCAGCAGGGACGCAGTTTTGTTTGGACATGAGCTGCCACAGGCAGACAGGCAGCGACCGGAGCCTAGAATATCAGAGGCAGTGAAGATTCTATTTTTGCCAGAATGAAGGAAAGAGAGTGAGAAAAGCACAACGTTCCACTGAAATTTGATTGTCCTGGGAAACTCAGAGGCTGATGGTGTTGTGATGCTACTGCCAATGCCTTCCATGAGAAAAATTCCTTTCAGGAAGGAGCAGCATCATCTGACAGAGACAAAGTATTTCCAGCAGGTGCTCCGGGCATCAGCCCCTGCAGGAAGGAGCACAGCCCCCAATGCACGTGGGCTTTGGCTCCCTGTGGCACAGAAGCCCCCTGTGGGCACAGGTCTCTGGGGCAGGAGACGGGCACCAGCGCTGCCAGGGCTTGGGGGGTGGCAGCTCTGCTTGGGCAGGGACTCTGCCCCAGCTGCTGATGGCAGCGCTGCCCGGGCCCCAGGGCTCAGAGCAGCATTGGTGCCCGGGCCCACACGTTCCTTGTGCAAGTCACACCCGCGGGTTCAGGATGGCCACGGGCCGGGACGTGTCCCAAGGAGGCCGTGCCAGCGTCCCTGGAAGGGCCCGTGCCCTTCCCAGCGCGGCTGCGTCGGCAGCCCTGGGGGCTCCCTCTGCTGCCCTGAGCCCGCAGAGCAGGGCAGCGTTTGCTGATGCTCTGAGCCCTTCCTAAAGATCCTGTGGGGCTGCCTTGGACACCTGGGGCCAGGCATTCCTTCCAGCCTGGGCCACTTTGGCTGGGATGGGGGTGGCCCCAGGGCAGGCGGCAGTGTGTGCAAGGGCCCTTGGTGACACACTGCAGCACGGTCACTCATGGAAGGCGGTGTCCAAGGTGCCTTTGTGACACATGGGAAATAGAAGCGTGCCCGGTTGCTGGTAGAACGAAATGGGAGAGGACGGGACAGTGTGGTGCCGTGAGGAGCCCCCGCACCGCGCGCTCATTCGTGTCCCACCTGGAACTTTTCTGAGGTATTGTTCCTTTAGCTGAGCTCGAGGCCAGACCACAGGACTTGCTGACCCGTGGTCTCTCCGAGACTTCTCTTTCGCAGCTGCCCTTGAGGGCAGCGTGTGGGACTTCGTGCCCTTGGAGCATTTCCAGGGTATCTCTCCTGCAAGAAGCTCGTGTCACTGACATGAAGCAGAGAACCGCAGGAGTGCCCAAGCTGGCCTGGGGGGAAGAGAAGGAAGAAGGGCCTGGAGCTGCTTCACCACTGGTGACTAAACAGTTGGAGCCACTCCAGCCACCGCAGGAGGGTGAGTGGCAGAGCTGGAGGGCACAGGACTGGTGCCTGCAGCCGACTTGACCCCATGCCATGCCATGCCATGCCATGCCATGCCATGCCATGCCATGCCATGCCATCACCTGGGGACAGGCCCAAGGACAGGACGGAAGAGGGGCCGGGCAGACACCACGCAGTCTCCCTGCTCCATCCCATGGGCCATCCCGGGGCTCTCCCTGCCTGGGCCGCGCAAGGCTGGGCTGTGTTCTCTGGCTTCTCCCGCAGCCCCTCAGCTCTGGCTGCGCTCGCTCTTTACCAGATGCAGCCCTGGAGCGCACACAAGAGCAGGAATCCAGCCGTGGCCGCTTCCGCAGCACAGCCCAGGTACCTGCAGCCACCCCCACCGGGGCTGGGCCTGCTGTCCCTGCTCAGCCCAGCACCGTGTGTGCCGCGTTCCATGCAACATGCCTGGCTTCCTGCCCTTCTCTTACAGTTGGTCTGCAGATTCATGAAAAGAATCCAGGAGGAAGAGACCATCGCCATGGGCACTGGGCTCAGAGCAGATTCAGAGCTCCTCGAACATGAGACCACCGCGGCCCTCCTGTGTATGCTTGTAGAGGAAGTTTTTTACAATCCAAAGCAAGTAAGGAGTCTGTGGCCAGGGTTTGATCCTCCCAGGAATTGCTTGGCCTCCTAAGCCACGTATGCTGGTTGCTGTGAGCCTTTGAGGCCATGGCAGTGCGCTGGGAAGGGAAGCACTTCTCTGGGGAAGCTGGGAACATTGCTCTCTCTGGCAGCTTTCCAAGTCTCCCTGTGCCTTCTCCAGGTGCCCGCCATGGTGAGGTTCATCCACCAGTGGCTCCTGGCCAATGATTGTGATGAGCATAGGCTGGACAAGGCCCTGCTGGATCTCACTGAAGCACAGCCACATGACGCAGTGATGACGCTCCTGCGTGTGGCCCCGTCCTGTGACAGGTATGGGGCCCACCTGCCCACAGGGCTCAGGCCCCCCCAGCCCATCACCCTGTACAGCCTGGCCCACGTGTCTGACCAACAGACACTTCCAGGCCCCTCTGGCTGCTGCCTTTCCCTGCCCTGGCACGTCAGCCCCTGAGCCTGCTGCCATGCTCCCTCCCTGCCCCTCAGGCCTCTGTCCCCACAGGACTGGGCTGCCTGGCTGCTGCTGGCCAGGGCCAGTGGCCAGAGCACAACCCCCGGGGCTGTGTCTGAGATGCCCCTGAGACAGAGCTCTGACCCCACAGAGCTGCCATGGCCATGTGGAAGACCATCATGGGCTCAGCCAGGACTGCGGAGCTGGCACAGCTGATCCTCCTGGATGTGCTGGAGAGCTGGCCAGAGCACAGCACATGCACCTCTGATGGGGACGAAACGGGTGTCTTTGCCCTGGCTGTGAGTTTCTGACACTGGCCTTTGCTGGCCCCAAGGCTGCCTCTCCAGCAGCTCTCCATCCTCCTTCCCCCACTGCATCTCCCTGGCCCAGGGGCAGCTTCAGGCCCACCAGGCGCCGTGCTCCCCCTGCCTCTCTCCGGGCTTCTCCCTGACATACTCGGGCCCTGCCACACGCACACCTCGGCACTGACACTTTCTCGGGGGCTTTGTCCTTTGCAGGCAACCATGGTGATGTGGAAGATCCTCCAGGAGTCCCCTGTCCCACGTATATTGAAGGTGTATTTCCCCCGCCTCTTTGTGCATCTGCTATTCCAAGTGTTTCTCAGCACAGAAGAGATGCCAGAGGAAGTCAATACACTCTGGAAGCGATGCCAGGAAGAGCACGACCTTGCCACCAGCCCCAACAGGTGCTCCATCCCACTCCTCCTGTCCCTGCCACGTGGCCTGCCAAGGAGTCAGTGCTGCCAGTGTGACCTGGGCTTTGCTGTGCTCACAGGTTTGCAGTGCAGACCCTGAAGTCCCTGCTTTGCCGAAAGCAGTACAACGATGTGGTGGTGGCAATGGAACGCAGGTGTGGCTGGGACACGCTGCTCTCTGTTGACACCCGCCACTATGCAGTGGGTCTGCTGGCCAGGTGAGACCCCCTTCTCCCCACTGCCTCTGACATTTGTGCTCTGTGCCCAGAGTGACCCACACAGTCCCCGTGCTCATGGGCCAGAGGGCCTTGTCACTGAGGGAGCGCCAAGCAGACTGGAAAGGCTGGGGGAGAAGAGTGGCCAAAAGAGCCACCTCTGAAGTAGCCCAAGTGCGCTTGCAGGCTGCTGGACAAAGACCTGACCTGTGTGAGTCACTCCTGTGACAGGTTTTATTCTCCTGCCTCACAGTCTTGCTGACTTTTTCTCCTGCCAGGGAGATGTCCTGCATCTCCATACCCTCCTGTTCCCGGATCCTTCACTACCTGCTCCGGCTGCTCAGAACACGGGAGCCACGCTGGGATCTGCCCGCCCTGGCGTTCCTCGTGGAGGTGAGCCTCAAGGCCAGCGCTGCCTGGCTGAGCTGCCTCCCAGCTCTCTGCCCTCTCACAGCCACAGCTGTCAGGACAGTGCCCGTGCCCTGTGCTGCTGCATGGGCCCAGCCCTGTGCGGCTCCGGGCTCCTGCGGCCAGCTCCCTGTCACTGCCCTGTGCCTTGCAGGTCCTCGAGTGCCTGGACTTGAGGGAACGTGATGCTGAGAGAGTCCTGCAAATCTTCTCAAGGTACCTGCAAAGCGAGTGCAGCGAGAGGCGTCGCCTGGCGTTCAAGGCCCTTCTCAAACTCACTGACGATCCCTCGATGGTGAGAAGGGGGCGGTGGCTGAAGCAGTGCAGGCAGCGTGGGGCTGGGCAACTCAGTCGCTTGGCCTTGCCTGGGCTTTGGGCGCTGGGGCAGCTGCTCCCAGCTCTCCTGCCTCCCGCTTCAGCTGCCCCAGTGCTTCGGGACAGGCCTTTGGCCTGTGGGCCCTGCAGCAGCAGGGTAGTGTTTCACAAAATTGCGTTCCACACAGACCAAAAAAATGTGGAGCCTGACTAAAAGACTTGTGGCGCTCCTGCGGGATGAAGATGGAGAGATAGTTAAGATAACAGTCATGGTGCTCAGCTTTATAATCTTGGAGAAGGCTACGCCAATACCCACCCCCATCACCCTGCAGCTGGCTGACGGGCTCCTGCCACTCTTTGACCATGTAAGGCTCTGTACCCACAGCCCTGGCCACTGGCTGCTGCCCTGGCACTTGGTGCCCTGTGCAAATGCAGGCCTGCACCCAGGTGAGCCCCTCACAGCCCATGCAAAGATCTTCTTTTCTTCTCTTCCTACAGGATAATAGCCAGGTGAAGCAGCTCTCCATATTGCTCTTCCAAACATTGCTGAGTCTTCCACTGGAAAAGAAAACAAAGGACCTGAAGACACAAGTGCGGCACAGCCTGCTCCCACTTTTCTTCCACTGCCATGATGGGAATCGGCGTGTGGCACAGGTGAGGACTTGTGGGCTGCTGGTGTGCCCCTGGGAGGGGACTCAGCTGCCTCCTGCTCTGGTCACCTCCCAGGCTGCATCCTCCCCCAGGCTGTGGCACTGGGACATGTGTCCTGCACCCTGGGCTGTGTGGCCATATCTGGGACTCTGCTGCTCTCCAGGTTTCTCGGGAATCGCTACATCGTGTGGTCAAGTTCCTGAAGAGGAAAGATCTAGAAAAACTGGTGAAGAAGGAGAAACTCTGGATTTTCGCCAATTGCCTAGTAAGGACAGCCTGCAAGCCCCAGCCTCAGCCTGGAGAAGGCCCCTGAGGGCGGTGCTCAGTGTGCAGACCGGGCAGCTGTGCCCCTGCCCGCTGCTGCAGCCAGAGGCCCCGCAGGCTCTTCTCCAGGCTCCCATGGGCCCGAGCCGGGTGCCCATGGAACCCCAGCCCGGTGGGGCTGCGGGCCGGCACCGCGGCTCCCCGGGCAGCAGCCGGCCCTCTGCCCCCTGCCCTCGGGAGCCCTTGGCCAGCGGCTGCTGGCCGCGCCTCAGGGCACTGTGGCCAGGGGAGGCCGGGGCTGGGCGCAGGCAGCACCCAGCCCAGGGGCTGAGCCCCCGCCAACTCTTCCCTCCTGCCGCTCTCTGCAGCTGGCAGACGACAAGCGCCGAGCGGCCGAGTACCTGCACCAGGCCCTGCGCTACCTGGAGAGCCCACAGGAGCCCCTGCGAGAGGCGGCCGTCAGGTTCATGGGTGAGCCACGAGCCCGGGCTGCCCTTCCCCTCCCCGGCCCGGCCCGCCGCAGCTCGGCCCCAGCCCCGCCTGCTGCCCCGGCAGCGCCAGCCGGGCCCGGCGCCCTGGAGCCCCGCCTTGCCTGGGCATTGCTGCTGCCGCCCTCTGGCAGCCGTGCCCTGGGGCGGCAGCGTGCGGCAAGGGCCGGGCTGAGCCCTGCCGGGCCAGCAGCCCGTGCGGCCACAGCGCCGGCAGCGCCGCTGGCAGGGAGCTGTGCCGCTGGGGCCGTGACAGGCTCTGTGTTCACAGGCATGGCAGGGCGGCACCTGAGGGGGAAGCAGCGAGAGTTCCAGCTGATCTGCACTGGTGAGTGAGGGCATCGGGCTGACAGCGGGGGCTGCCGGGAGGAGCTGCAAGCCCTGCCCTGGCTGCTCACACACAGAGAGATTTCAGGGCCACGTGGGGGATTCGTGGCTGCTCTTTGGGCTGATCCCCTTGCTCCCTGCTGTCTCCTGGCCATGGCAAGAGCCGGCTGGGATGGCCCTGGCAGGGGGCTCTCCTCAGCTCCCCACAGATCTGGGATCTGACCTTGGCTCTGTTCCTCTGTCTTGCAGCCCTGGAAGACATGGCAAATGACATCAGCCTCTCTGTGAGAAGCCTGACAATTCAAACTTTGCATATTCTCAGGGCACTACACAGAACTCAATATTTCACTTTTACGAATCTGCCCGACCTACTTTGCAGGGTGTGGAAGACAGGGCCACAACTGCTGGGGCTCAGCTGGCTGTGCTGCTGGAGCTCTGCAGAGAGATGATCCCTGCTGGTGCCACCAGAGCCAGCATGGATTTTTTCAGTTTGTTCAAGACTGTTCTTTCCTTCTTTTTATTTTTCTTTTGTATGTAAATATAGAATGTGTTAGTATAGAGAGAATCCCAGGATCTTTCTTTTGCGGCCCAGGGTCCGTAGCGCATAGAAGAAGAAGGGAAAAAGGTGCTTGTGCTCAGCCAGCTGCCCAGACGTGCAGTGCTACAGGGAAAATGGCCAGAAGGCCCTTGGCCTTTGGTGGTTCTGCTGAAGCCTTTGTGCTGCCCACAGTGCGGCTGGGCAGGGGCCCGAGCTGTGGGGATCACTGCCAGAGCCGTGCCTGGCGATGGCCACAAGCCCTGGGCCAGGCAGGAAGCGCCGTCCGTGTCCTCCTGCCCGTGTGCTGCTGGCTGCCTTGCTGAGGGCTCCCAGGTGCCTCTGGATGGGGCTGCTCTGGAGCTGCTGTGGGGCTGCGGCGCTGCTGCTGGGCAGCTTGGCCGGGCTGGGGCAGCCCCTGAGGGGATAGGGCGCTGGCAAGCCCTGAGCAATGGGCTGTCAGAGGCCATTGGCAGCCCCCTGTTAGCCCCCTTGATCCTGAGTGCCGGCTGCTCTGGCGCTTTAGCCCCCTTATCCTGAGAGCCAGCTGCTTCCTCAGTGGGTGGTTGGAGGGATCCCCTGAAATCAGGCGTGGAACCCTGGTCCCAGCCTTTGAGGCCTGTGAGGGCAGGAGTTTTGGGGCTGGGCATGTGCCCTCCCTGTGCTCCAGACTGGAGCCCCCGGCCCCTCAGGCTTAGGCGTTGGGCTCCACTGCCTGCTTGCTGTGTCTTGTTCCTGTCACTGTGGGGGAGGCCAAGCTTTGTGGCTTTAGGCCCCATTGAGCCAGAAGAGCAGCAGCTTTGAGCCCAGAGGGGCCACAGAAAGGCCCTCTGCACAAAGGGCATTCCTGACTTTCCCAGGACAGGGACACATGAGAGTGCGATGGGCACCTTCAGTGTGCCTCGCTGCCCTTGCCCTGGGCCACCTCCATGTGTGCAGGGCTGGCTCTTTGCTTTGCTGTCTTCGGCCTGTTTTGAAGTGAGGGGAGAACGACCATCCTTTGATGCATCAAACTCAGGTTTATTGATTGATCAGCCAGTTTAAATAATAGTGTTAACGAACTTCATGCATATTCCAAAATCCAGGTTCATGATAGGCTAACAGAGAAAACTCTAACCACTCCTTTTGTTTTACAATTCCGTTGATTGTTTACACAAAATAAAACCAGTGTTCCCACTGTGATATGAAAGGTTCCCAAAGCTTCCATATCTGTCCCCAGGGTGCCATCTTTTCCCAGAGAGGGTGTTTCGCTTGTTATGGGAAGACTGCCTGAGAACCTTATTGTTTATAAAGTGATGCCTGAGAGAGTCTAATGGTTTATAGAAATCAGGCTGGGAACTGCTTTTGGAACTGCTTCACAACTACCTTTTACTTTTCTCTCAATTGCATGGCTTCATGGCCTTTTTCTTTAAGTCATGCTTGAACTAAACTCTCCACACTTCCCTCGCTTTTTTCTTTAAGAGAAAGGAGGTTAGTTTGCCAGGTTTTCTCTATCATCTTACTAACTATCTTTTGGATACAGCTACAAAAGCAAGGTAATATAAGTAAAAGCAATAAGAGTACACTTAATATCTCTCTAGCATATATTATAAGGTTTCTTAACTATTGTCTCAATCTGAAACTTTTAAGCCACTCATCAATACTCAATCCTTCTTCTCCCTTAAGGCTATTAAGCTCTAGCCGTAGCTCTTTTAACTTAGCATGAATAGATACAGAATGATCAGATAAGTTCATGAAACACATCTCTTCAAACTCTTCACACCTATGGCTCTGTGCTAATAGTAAGAAATCTATGGCAGCTCTATTTTGCAATACAGCATGATTAACACTCTGTACATCTGCAGTTAACATATTTGATATCTGTGATGTTTTATTCAATTCACCCTTAGTCTAACATCTTATTTGTTTTGCTAAAGTCAATGCTTTGCTTGCAGCACCCCATGGTAGGAGAGCTGAAACTATCACTTGTTTAAATTTACTCCAGAACTATGGATCTCTTATTTGACTACAGTCTAAATTATGTAAGCTACGCTTTTGCTTGTTTATCTTATGACTTAATTGCATTAACACAGATATACTAGGGTGGAATAGTGATAACTTCCTTTAATAACAAGGTCTACTCTGAGGTTGGGCAGGTATGCCATTCTAGGCTCTATCTCCGCAAATTAGAAATATCTCTGTAGGTATTTTCTTAGGTGTCATGATGCTAGAGCCTTTACATTGGTTGTAAAGTTGTTTAGACACTATATCCGGGCTTAGAGATGAATCCAGAGTAGCCCATGTCTGTTTATGCTGATTCATCTTTTGAGGATTAGAGTAATCAAAGCTGAACCACCCACCATTGGAAGTGCTGGTCATCCTAGCATTTGCACTTCCGAAAAGCTCTAACTCCTCAGGTGGGGAATGCAAAGGAGTATTAAGTGATCGAATTAACAGGCATTGATGGTAGCCGTCACTCTGACTGGCAGTATACCCTTTTTGTGCGGGCAATTTAATATTTACCATACTGCGCATACATAAGGCACGGTTGTTAATAAGACTGCAGAATTCTTGAGGAGACTATACTGGAAGCCCTACCAAACATGTTCGAAAAGGGTTAGTAACTCTTCCAATGCTGAGACAAAGCGACGACTGATTAATCTGCTTAGCAAGTGTTATCTATACATTATCTCTAGGTTGACTAAAATGTGTTACTTTTAATTCTTCAGCTACCACTACACTAAGCAATATAACAAAAGTAAACTTCATTTTTCTGGTTTTACTTTGACTTTCTTTTTCTTATCAGTTTTTAACCTTACTGTTCCTGAGACCTGAAGACCACACCTTTGTAACTTTCTAATGCAGTTATCTAATGCCTGATTGGGATCTCCTTTTATAGGCCCTACAACGGAATGTTGTGTTAAAGGCACCAGTTTTCTACACCTTACAGAGGTTATATATGATGCACTTTGAGCTTTAACCCTTTTCAAAATACACTGTACCTCCCACCGACAATAAGCTAAGATTTTCTGCTCATGCGATTCATAAAGATCTAAAGCTGAGGCAGTGTTTAGTCTTGTTTTATTCTGTAGTGCCCACTCCCAATTATGTTCCTAGGTATGTCTATGATTACAGGTATTACACCATAAATGAAAAAGTGACAACTGATCTATAAAGGTCTTATCACAACCTCCACAACACAGTGCAACTTAAGCAGCACAATTGGGGCTGTGACATTCAAGGCAGTTCTCTTTTGCCGGTCCTTTTATATGGAAAGATGATAATGATTCAATAATGTCAATGAGTTCCCTGGTCTTCCGGCAACGTCGTTTTATCTCAAAGGGTTAAAAGCACCCCCAGCTGAGCCACAATGTCTGGCCTTATCAGGCATTGCAAGGTAGGTGGTAATTGGACTAAGAAAAGAAAACTGTTAGCTGTTTTCATTCATGGGAACTTGGAGAGGAGGTGAACGGCAAGTCTGAAAACGATCCTTTCTGTCTTTGAGATTTTCACATCTACCTTTTCTTTGGGTTTCTCAGAAAAGTTCAAAATCAGTTTTACAGTCTGGTTCAAAATCAGTTTTACAGTCTGTAATCCTTTAGTCATTTGGCTGAAATGGCATCAGCTGGGCGATTCTCAGTCTTTTGTTGATTTGGAGTGGTGAGAAAGCACTTAAAATATTTAACTTAGCAGACTTATTTGTAAATTAACAAAACTTAACTGGCTTCAAAATTCTATGGGCTAACTGTGTTACACTCTTTGCAACATAAGAATAGGCAATTCTAATAACTAAACAGTATTTTCAGCTAGCAAGGTTTCTCTGATGTTCACAACAACACTTTGCCCACAAGTCATAAAATAAACGCCTATCGTAAAAGCATAAATCTATCTAACATCACTTAAACTTAATAGCACTTATACTTAAAATACTTAAAATATTTAAACTTAATAGAACTTAACATTACTTAAACTTAATAGATTTTTAAATCAACAGAACTTACATGTAAAATCTTTCAATTCTAACAAAACTTAACTATAAAAAAACTTAACTGACTTTAAATTTTACATAACTTAAACCTAATATAATTTAAACTTAACAGACCTCGAACTTAACAGAAAATAAACCTAACAAACTTAACCTTAATAGTATTCAGCATTTAATAAATAATTTAACTTAAACTACTTAATAACAGATAACTTACTATAGACATAAAATATAGCATTCACTATAACTTACTTACAGGCCTGATTCTAAAATACTAAGCTAAAATAACTTTGTTCACGTGTTTGCTATAGCATTTCTATACTAAAAAGCACACTCAGAACATCTCACTCATACAATCAGTCTAACACATCTGAACATTTTTAAACTTTTCAAAATATAATTTAAGAGTCTGATGTTCCCCCGACTGAGCCATCCGGGCTTCTGATGGTAAAGTCTCTGCCAATACAGGTGATTTCAAGACAGCATAACCAATGCTGAGCCAAACCGGCCGAAATTTGACTCATGCATACAGTACGCTGATTCTTGTTTCAGTCTCTGCCAGGAAGAACAAAAGTTCTTTTAACTTCTCTTGTTTATCATCACTGGTTTCTCAATTTCAACAGGGATCTTTTCCTTTTGTTGACAAAAGTTACATCTATTAGGCTGTTAGGTCTTAAACTGAAGCTTTTGTCGGCTGTGGGGGGAGGGAGAAACGCTCCCGCTGCAAAAAGCGCTCCAGTCCCGCGGCACGTGTGTCGGAGCGGGCGAAAACCCTCCCCCTGCGCTGGGCTCTTTGTTTACTCGCCGGCAGGCTGACTCCGCTGCAGGCACCACTGCAGCGGCTTCGCTCTCCCCCTGCGGCGGCTTCGCTCTCCCCCCGCGGTGGCGGCTCCGCTCCCTCTCAGGGCGGCGCGGCTCGGCTCCCGCGGCGGCGGCTCCGCTCTCTCCGCCGCTGCCTCCGCTCCCGCCGCTACAGCGCAGCATTTCAGGCGGTCGCTCACCGCGGCTGCTCGCCATGGCGGAGCGCCCGTACCGAGTTTGGAGTAGCACAGCGCTGCAGGCGCCACGAGCTGTGGCCGCTGTCTTGCACTCAGAGAGATAGTAAAACAGTGCACTATATATCACTCGCCATGGCTTGCTTAGCTTTTTGGCAGTTTTACTACTCTCTAAAGCAGCCTCTGACAATAAATCACTGAATTCACGCAATTCTGTTAACTCGTAAACTGTGTGGGGATTCACAAAGACTCCCCGTTCCAGACCATAAGTTAAAACACTTTGCAATTCTTTCTGTAAGTCTATTCTCTTAATTTGCTTTTTTTGCAAAAACATAATAAAAAGTTCATATGCGGCTTGTCTTTCTATACTTCTTTAAGTGCACACTTTCACTTTGCAGCTTTTTCAGGCGTCGTGCCGCACGTATCGGCTGGTCTCGTCTATACAGTCTCCAGGGCACGGCGCGTATCGGCGGCCTTTCTTCTGCTTTGGTTTCGCGCTTATTTGCCGTTCCGGCTGCTTCGGAACCCGAACCAGTCCTCACTTCTCGTGGTGTTCGCAATCCCCGTGGTGTTCGCGATCGTCGTGGTGTCCGCTATCACGTCCGGGTGTCACTATTTGTTGAAGTGAGGAGAGAACGACTATCTTTTGATGCATCGAACTCAAGTTTATTGATCGATCAGCCAGTTTAAATAATAGTGTTAACGAACTTCATGCATATTCCAAAATCCAGGTTCATGATAGGCTAACAGAGAAAACTCTAACCAATCCTTTTGTTTTACAATACCGTTGATTGTTTACACAAAATAAAACCAGTGCTTTTTCTTTAAGCCATACTTGAACTAAACTCTCCACAGGCCTGTTCCTGTCGTGCTCCTTCGGCTGCCTGCAGAGAGGGGCAGCCCTATTAGGAGGGTGAAAGGCCTGTCTCCAACATCACAAGGCGGAAATGGAGCTCTCCTGGTCCTCAGCCCATGCTGTATGCAGAGCAGAGCCTTTTCCCGAGCACTGGTGGATTTCTGCCTGCGGCTGGCCCCTGGCAACCATGACCCACTGCACTCGGTCTGAGTCACCTACAGGATGGCTGGTGCCTCTTGATTTGCTGATGGGACGTGAGGGGCACTGAGGGAAAGGTGAGTGTCCCAATGCTGAGGGCACACGGGAGGTCAATGAGCAGACTTGAGGCATCCCCAGATGTATGCAGATGCCCCCTGTGTTGCTGAGGTGTCATGATGGTCTCTGAATGGGATGCAGAAGCCCTGCATGCCACTGAGACCAGCGAGAGTCCCTGAGGGGAGGCGGGTGTCTATCGTGTCCCTCAGGGTACGGCGGTGTCACTGAGGGAACGGGAGCGTCACTTGAGGGGGACACAGGCACGCCGTGTGTGGCTGAACGCACATGCCGCTGGCTGAAGGGATGCCAGGGCCGCTGAGGGGCCGTGGGCTCGCCCTGAGGGACACGGCAGGGCCGGGCCGGTCCCCGCTGCGCCGCCGCCGCCCGCTCCCCTCAGCCGCAAGGAGCGTTTCCCGCCCAGGCGCGGGCGGCCCCGCCCCGCCGCTCCCCTCAGCCGCGGGCGGCAACTCGAACCCGCTGGGGCCGCCCCGCGGGGCCGGGCACCGGGTGGCCTTCCAGAAGCCCCGGGGGAGCTGCCCCGGGGCTGCCCTGCGCTCAGACACACCGAGGAGCATGGGGCAGCGTTGGCTCAGCGCCAGGGAGTGTTTCACTTTGCCAGGGGTGAAGCTGCAGTAGCTTAGAGGGACAGAACTTCCTAGCACAGGAATGCTGGAATTACCTGGTGTCACCTATAGGGCACGGAATGAACATTTGGGCTTTCAAGTTGAGGTAATCACTGGACTGTGAGAATAATGAAATTGGAGGTGATCTGTCGAGTACATGTAGTGGATATTTGAGCAGGAAGATCTGAGGTGATCTCTTGGGGAATAAATTACTTTTGAGGAAAAGTCTGAGTAATTTCTAGAGGGCACATAGAGATCATTTTGTGACAAATCCTGAGGTAAATGTTAGGGCAAAGCCAGAACATTTGGGGGTAAAATCTCAGGTTCTCGGCCTTCCCACTCCCTCATGCCATGCCCCAGCAGGGCAGCTTTGCCCTCCCTGTGCCCAGCCAGCCCAGCCTGGGCACCTCAGGGGTGCCCCCACCCTCCTGCTGAGGCCCGGCCTCCAGGGCTTCTGCCGCAGGCCTGGGAGATGCTCTGGGCAAGCGCCAGAGCAGCCGGGTGCCAGGGACAAGGCGGCTGCCTGGGGGCTGCTTGTGCCCTCTGACACCCAATTCCTCAGGGCTTCCCAGCACCCCAGCTGCGCAGGGGCCTCCTGGTGTTCTGCCAATTGACTGAGGCGATTTAAAGGACACAGCAGTGGAAATAATGATCTTCTTTTACTGTGAATGTGAAGGAACCACAGTAGAAGATGATACATTCAATGAAACAGTGCGTTTGGTTTTAGTGACAAGCACAAACAAGCAAGGTAGTGCACCAAAACCAGTACTAGAATGTTGTAAATGAGAAGCTTGACGTGGTCATTATTCAAGCATTAATCAATTTATAAATATTTTGGTAATGTATGAGCCATACAGCACTGAGTACAGTGGGGGAACTTTACCCTCCAACTGCACACCAATAGTTGAGGCTTACAGGTATTTATAGGGGCACTCATGAGCTTTCTCAGCAGATTCTATTCCAAATTTTTACTCACCAGCAGTTTCCCTTCTCAATTTTTACATCACATTTCTATACAGTATTGTGGTTTAGTTTTTCTCAGGATGTATCCCAGAAAAGGAGTATCCCAGGTGGTGGAGAGTCCAACTTCTGAACGAACAAAGAAGTCTCCCAGCTCGTGGGGTCCAGATTCCAGACATGGCTTTTCCTTTTGATTGCAAGGACTATAAATCTCATTACAGTGATGTCCAGCTTCCCTTAATCAAAACTATTAGTCCCTGAGTTGATGTTCATATTCCTTTCTCAAGCTGCTTTTTGCTGTTTTGTCAAGGTGCGAGATAAGCATATTTCCTTTTCATATATTCTAAAGCTGTAGTTTCAAAGATCCTTACTGCAAGCAATATTCTGAAATTATACTTCAAAAGGTTATTATTGCAAAACTCTTTAAGGCTTAACCACAAGCAGAAAGTTCCTGTCAAAAAGGAACATCCTCAAAACTTTCATTCAAATGCTCCTAAATCAACTTAAGACTTATAAAAGTTAATTGCGAACAAAGGATAGGTTCAAAGGCCTTTTTTGCATGCTTTACTTTCCTCAGTTATTATTAGAATTTGTCTTTATAAGTGTCCCATGGTTGGTTTCCACACATATCACAATCACAAATACTAGCGTTGCCTGTATGTACCTGACACGAAACACACCTTTGTATTTCACAAAAGGAGAGAAAGTAGAGCGATTTAGAAAGATGCATCACCAATTGCCTAAATTGTTTATCATCTTACAGATTGCATTTGCTGGGGAGCCCCATTTAGCACCAGGGATCTGGGGAACCATTTCCCAGCAACTGGGAAAATCCGAGGTCATCAATCCACTCAGAGATGAGGTCTCCAAATTTGCCCCAAAAGTGGGTCTAGCTTTTATAGACCAAAAAGAGCAAGTCCAAGTGACTTAATTACATTTTTAGCCCAGAAACCCCTATGCAGCTGATGGCACACTTCACAATCAGCAGGGGACACAGCTAGGCCAAAGCCCAGACCTCTGCTGGGAGGGTTTCCCCTCAAATACCCTTCAAACCAACCTCTATTCAAGTCAGGTGGGAAAGTTCCTTTAAATGATCCATTTCTGGCACCTAACCCCACAGTGTTATGTGAAAGTTTCTAAATCAAATGTTATGGAGTCAAACAGCCAACACTAAGAGTCCTTGTCATCTATTTGTAGCTAAATCACACGTAGGGGGATTTGAAGGAGTTTGGAACGAGCGAGAGAAAAGACCTCTGAGCTTTTTAGATTATGCCATTTCTTTTTCTTATCTTCTACATAGATAGGAAGGGTGAGTTTGGCTCACATCTCCACCGAATGGCTCAGAAGGTCACAAGACTTGAACTTACAAGACATTTAAAGGATTTATTGGCCAATAAAACATTGCCAACAAGGATATGTATGTTTCTGACCCAATCCTTCAGTACTTAATCTCATGGACTCTTGCTACAGTGTAAGCTTTCTTAGGAAATCATGTTCTGACACACAAACCTACAGCACTGCAGTCTAAACTTTGTCTTTACTGTTGCAACTACTTTTATTTTTTCTATATCTTAAAACTCTAAAATGCTAAACTCCTGCACTTAGCATAAGATGTCTCTGCTTCATACTAGAAATCTAAATTCTCGCTTCTAGCATCTGAGTTTGGAAGCCCTTTCCAAGGCCTCAGCTCAAATCCCATGTTTAACTCTAGGCCTTGGCTAACAGGCCCAAAGATCGGAGAACTCCCTGCATTTCTGTTTCCAACAACACTGATTCTATTAATTCCAGAGGGCCAGGAACCGTCTTGCAAGTCACTCAGGCAGGATCAAGGCAGCTGCCAGGGGGCTGCTTGTGGCCTCTGAAAGCCCATTGCCCAGGGCTTGCCAGCGCCCCAGCCCCTCAGGGGCTGCCCCAGCCCGGCCAAGCTGCCCGGCAGCAGCGCCGCAGCCCCACAGCAGCTCCAGAGCAGCCCCATCCAGAGGCACCTGGGAGCCTTCAGCAAGGCAGCCAGCAGCACACGGGCAGGAGGACACGGATGCTTCCTGCCTGGCCCTGGGCTCGTGGCCATCTCCAGGCATGGCTCTGGCAGGGATCCCCGCAGCTCGGGCCCCTGCCCAGCCGCTCTGTGGGCAGCACAAAGGCTTCAGCAGAACCACCAAAGGCCAAGGGCCTTCTGGCCATTTTCCCTGCAGCACTGCACGTCTGGGCAGCTGGCTGAGCACAAGCACCCTTTTCATCCTCCTCCCCAAAGCCCTGCCGATACTGGCAAGGAAAAGATCCTGGTAGTCTGTTTACTATACATATTTTTATTTACATACAAAAGAAAAATTAAAATATGAAAACAAAAATCTTGATTAAAAAGAAAATCCCTGCTGGCTCAAGTGGCCCCAGCAGACAAGAGTCTTCCAGATCAACTTTACACAGAGTTCCAGCAGAACAGCAAGGCTCTGTGGCACAGGCGAGGCCGTTTCTTCCATGCGCTGCGGAACTCATCTCGCAGCTTACGCCACGTGGAGTAGGGAGCCCTCTGTACAGCCCGGAGAACAAAACCAGCTTCAGCTGACAGATTTCTGATGGCAGGACTGCTGTCATATGCCATTTCTTCCAGGGCTTCAAGAGAGAGGAACAGAGTCAAGGTCAGGTGCCAGATCTGCGAGGAGCTGACGAGAGGCCCCTGCCAGGTTCATCCCAGTCGGCTCTTGCCATGGCCAGGAGGGAGCAGGGAGCAAGGGGATCAGCCTGAAGTTGCAACCAACAAATCCCACATGTGGCCCTGAAATTTCAGTGTGCTCTGCCCACGGGAGCAGAGCCCTCCGCAGCCGGGCCAGGGCTTGCAGCTCCCCCCGGCAGCCCCCGCTGTCAGCCCGCTGCCCTCACTCACCAGTGCAGATCAGCTGCAGCTCTTGCTGCCGCCCCCTCAGGTGCCGCCCTGCCATGCCTGTGAACACAGAGCCTGTCACGGCCCCAGCGGCACAGCTCCCTGCCAGCGGCGCTGCCGGCGCTGTGGCCGCACGGGCTGCTGGCCCGGCAGGGCTCAGGCTGGCCCTTGCCGCACGCTGCCGCCCCAGGACACGGCTGCCAGAGGGCGGCAGCAGCAATGCCCAGGCCAGGCGGGGCTGCACGGCGCCGGGCTCGGCTGGCACTGCCGGGGCAGCAGGCGGGGCTGGGGCCGTGCTGTGGCAGGCCGGGCCGGGCCGGGCCGGGGAGTGAGCCCGGGATCCTTGCTCACCTATGAACCTGACGGCCGCCGCTCGCAGGGGCTCCTGTGGGCTCTCCAGGTAGCGCAGGGCCCGGCGCAGGTGCTTGGCTGCTCTGCTCCTGTCCTGTGCCAGCTGCAGAGAGCGGCAGGAGGGAAGGGTTGGCGCGGGATCAGCCCCTGGACCGGGCGCTGCCTGTGCCCAGCCCTGGCCTCCCCATGCCGCACAGCCCGGAGGCGCGGCCAGCAGCCGCTGGCCAAGGGCTCCCGAGGGCAGGGGGCAGAGGGCCGGCTGCTGCCCGGGGAGCCGCAGTGCCGGCCCGCAGACCCGCCGGGCCGGGGCTCCGTGGGCACCCGGCTCGGGCCCACGGGAGCCTGGAGAAGAGCCCGTGAAGCCTCTGGCTGCAGCAGCGGGCAGGGGCATAGCTGCCCGGCCCGCACACTGAGCATCGCCCTCAGGGGCCTTCTCCAGGCTGAGGCTGGGGATTTGCGGCAGCTCTTACCAGGCCCTCGCCGAACCTCCATGTCTGATCCACCTGGAGCATTTGTTCAATATCCCTCCTTTTCAGCAGTCTGGCTGCAGAATGCAGCGTTTCCCGAGAGGCCTGGAGAGCACCAGAGAAGCACAGTTGGCCCCACAGTCCATGGCACAGGAGCATCCCAGTGCCACACCCAGGAGGAGGCTGCAGCCCCCAAGGTGCCAGGGCAGGAGGCAGCCCAGGCCCCTCCCAGGGGGACCACAGCCGGCCACAAGTCCTCACCTCAGCAACCATCGGATTCTCATCATGGCAGTGAAAGGACAGTGGGACCAGGCTCTGGCGCACATGGGACTTCAAGGCCTTTCTTCCATCTTCTGTTAATAACTCCAGCATCTCTTGAAAGACACACATGCAGCTCAGCTGCACCTGGCTATCATCCTGTATGAAAGGAAAGGCAAAAGACCTCAGCATCAGCTGCTTCAGGCCCCCAGGGCACAGGCCTGCATCTCCACAGGGCACCAAGTGTCAGGTAGCAGCAAGTGGCCGTGGCTGTGGGCACAGAGCCTTACATGGTCAAAGAGCGGCAGGAGCGCTTCAGCCAGCTGCAGGGCGATGGGGGTGGGTATTGGGGCACCATTATCCAGCAGCAAATATCTCAGTAGAAGAATGGTCATCCTGATCATGTTGCTTTCATTTTCCTGCAGGAGCTCCACAAGACTTTCAGTCAGGCTCCACATTTTTTCCGCCTGTGTGGAACACCAGGTTGTGAAAGGCCACCCTGCTGCCACAGGGCCCAGAGGCCAAAGGCCTGTCCCGAAGCACTGGGGCAGCTGAAGCGGGAGGCAGGAGAGCTGGGAGCAGCTGGCCCAGCGCCCAAAGCCCAGGCAAGGCCAGGCAACTGCGTTGCCCAGCCCCACGCTGCCTGCACTGCTTCAGCCACTGCCCACTTCTCACCAAGGAGGGATTCTTTCCCAGCACTACGAAGCCTCTGAGTGCCAAGTGACGCCTCTCCCTGTGCTCACTCTGCAAGTTCTCTGACATGATGTCCAGAACACTGTCACTGCATTCCCTCAAGTCCAGGCATTTGAGGACCTGCAAGGCACAGGGCAGTGACAGGGAGCTGGCCGGCAGGAGCCCGGAGCCGCACAGGGCTGGGCCCAGGCAGCAGCACAGGGCACGGGCACTGTCCTGGCAGCTGTGGCTGTGAGAGGGCAGAGAGCTGGCAGACAGCTCAGGGAGGTAGTGCACCTGGAGAAGGCATGAGGGGACTTGGAAAGCTGCCAGATGGAGCAAAGTTTCCAGCTTCCCCAGAGAATTGCTTCCCTTCCCACTGCACTGCCATGGCCTCAAAGGCACCCAGGGACCAGCAGGCGTGGCTCGGGAAGCCATGTGATTCATGGGAGAATTGAAGCCTGGCCACAGGCTGCTTACTTGTTCTGGCCTGAAAACACCCTTCTCCACAAGCAAATGCGTCAGGGTGACGCTGGTCTTAAGTTTGAGGAGCTCCGAGTGTGCTCGGAGCCCAGTGCCCATAGTGCTGGTGTCTTCCTGCTGAATGCTCTTGGTGAATTTGCAAACGAGCTGTAGGAGAAGGGCAGGAAGCCGGGGATGTTGCATGGAGTGCTGCACACACGGTGCTGGGCTGAGCAGGGACAGCAGGCCCAGCCCAGGTGGGGGTGGCTGCAGGTACCTGCGCTGTGCTGCGGAAGCGGCCACGGCTGGATTCCTGCTCTTGTGTGCGCTCCAGGGCTCCATCTGGCAAAGAGTGAGCGCAGCCAGAGCTGAGGGGCTGTGGGAGAGGCCGGAGAACACAGCCCAGCCTTGCGTGGCCCAGGCAGGGAGAGCCCCGGGATGGCCCAGGGGATGGAGCAGGGCCACCGCGGGGTGTCTGCCCGGCCCCTCTTCCATCCTGTCCTTGGGCATGTCCCCAGGGGATGGCATGGCATGGCATGGCATGGCATGGCATGGCATGGCATGTCATGTCATGGCATGTCATGGCATGGCATGGCATGGCATGGGGTCAAGCCGGCTGCAGGCACCATTCCTGCGGCCCAGCTCTGTCACTCACCCTCCTGCAGTGGCTGGAATGGCACCACCTCCTCAGTCTCCAGTGCTGGGGCGGTTCCAGGGCCTTCTTCCTTCTCCTCCTCCACCAAGGCGAAGTGTCGCACTCTCGGCACTCTCTGCTCCATATCTCTGATTGGATTTGTGGCAACTTGCAGGAGAGATGCCTTAGAAAAGCTCCAAGTCACCAAGTCCTGCACTTGTGCCTGGGACGCACCTTCAAGAGAGAAGCCTCAGGAAGGCTGCAGGACAGCAAGTCCTGCACTCGGTCTAAAGGGCTCCTGCCACAAGGACAGGAGACTCCTGTCAAGGATTGTGGTCTTTCCTCGAAGGCGCCAGCAGCAGTGATGAGAAATGCTTCAGAAAAGTTCTGAGTCACGAAATCCCATAGTCTGGCCTCCCAGGCTCCTGCAAAAGAGAACCTCGGGAAGGCCACAGATCAGCAAGGCCCGCAGTCTTTCCACGAGGTCACCTTTGGGAATAACGCCTCAGAAAAGCTCCAGGTGGGACATGAACGAGCGCGCTGTGCGGGGGCTCCTCACGGCATCGCTCTGTCCCGTCCTGTCCCGTCTCGTGCTCCGAGCACTGTGGCCTGCTCCCGTCACCGGCAGCTCCTGTGTCACCACGTGTCACAAAGGGCCCTTGGACACCCGGTACCATGTCACAGTGACCGTGCGGCAGCGTGTCACCAAGGGCCCTTGCACACCCTGCCGCCCTCCCTGGGGCCGCCCCCAGCCCAGCCAAAGTGGCCCAGGCTGGAAGGAATGCCTGGCCCCACGTGTCCAAGCAGCCCCACAGGATCTTTAGGAAGGGCTCAGAGCATCAGCAAACGCTGCCCTGCTCTGCGGGCTCAGGGCAGCAGAAGGAGCCCCCAGGGCTGCCGACACAGTAGCGCTGGGAAGGGCACGGGCCCTTCCAGGGACGCTGGCACGGCCTCCTTGGGACACGTCCCGGCCCGTGGCCATCCTAAACCCGCGGGTGTGACTCACACAAGGAACGTGTGGGCCCGGGCACCAATGCTGCTCTGAGCCCCGGGGCCCGGGCAGCGCTGCCATCAGCAGCTGTGGCAGAGTCCCTGCCCAAGCAGAGCTGCCACTCCCCGAGCCCTGGCAGCTGGTGCCCATCTCCTGCCCCAGAGACCTGAACCCCCGGGAGGCTTCTGTGCCACAGGGAGCCAAAGCCCATGTGCATTGGGGACTGTGCTCTGTCCTGCAGGGGCTGATGGCCAGAGCACCTGGAAGAACTGCTGGAAAAACTTTGTCTCTGTCAGATGATTTTGCATTTTCCTGAAAGAAATTCTTCTCAACGAAGGGATTGGCAGTAGTACCACAACTCCACCAGCTTCTGAGTTTCTCAGGACAATCAAATTTCAGTGGAACATTGTGCTTTTCTCACTCTCTTTCCTGCATTCTGGAAAAAATAGAATCTGCGCAGCCTCTGATATTCTTGGCTTCAGTTGCTGTCTGTCTGGCGGTGGCAGCTCATGTCCAAACAAAACTTTGTCCCTGCTGAGCACAGCAATGGGCAGCCACAAATAGAGAGGTTCCACAGTGAACATGAAGGCAGACACATGGAAGTACAGAGAATAAGGATATCTCTGGGAGGAAAAGGTGTTCTGTGTCTCTGATTATGGTGCCCACAGCCTGAAGCAGCAGCCAAGAGAAGCGCTGTAAGCAGACAGGTGCAGTTTTCGGCACCACAATATACAAATATATTAAGCCATTATCCAGAATGCAAAGGAGGACTGCAAGGATGAAGTGTGGTCTGGAGGGGAAGCCCTAGGTGCAGCTGAGGCCACTCTAGTCTGTTCAGCCTGGAAGAGAGTAAAGGGCATCGCTGTGGTCTTCAACATCCTCCCAAGAGCAATCAGAGGGGCTGCTGCAGCTCCCGTCACTGTTGGGACCAGTGACAGGACTGGAGAAAAGGGCAGGGAGCTGGGACAGGGCAAGTTTCATTTCCATATCAGGAAAAGGTTTTTCACCCAGAGCACGGTCGGCAGTGGCACAGGTGCCCCATTGACGCAGCCCAGCAGAGCCCAGGCTGGCTCTTGGGAAAACTGCGGCGCTGTGCCAGGAGTGGGGAACGGCCAAGGCATGGGTTCTGCCTGCGGCTGAAGCTGCCGAGCCACTGCTCAGTGGTTCAGTGTCTAGTAACTGCAGCACGGACCAGGCAGAAGAGAAGGAGGAGGCACTTCCATTGTGAGGTTCCACAGGCAAAGGTTTATTCCAAGGGAGGGATTTAGAAGGAAAGAGCCACGAGCACTTCGGTGCACGGGATTTTATAGGGGTACAGCTCAGGGGGTGGATACAAACGATTGAGCAAGAAGGAATCTGCAGGGGAGCAGCGAGGGGATTGCATCAGTTGCTTGGGACTAATTTGGACAGATGTGAGGAGAGGGTAGGTCCCATGGGCCAGTGGGGTTCCTGCAATAGGGGAATTCCAAAGGCGTGGTGCAGCCAGGGATTGGTCCAAGACAAAACTGACAGGGAAGGTTCAGGAATAAAGAGCTGGGTTACCTTGACAGGCAGGGAAGGAGCTGCAACAAAGAGTGGGGCATGGCATGAGGGACAGCTTTGAGGGAGGGAAAAACCTAGGGGTAAACCAACTTGGGGAAAACATCGGGTACATTAAAACAAACTATTATACCATAGCTGATAAATAAACATGAACTGCAACACCCCAGGGAAATGGGCACAGCACCAAGCCCATCTGAGGTTGAGAATTGTTTGAACAACATCGAGCAGTCACCCAAGCTTTTAGCCACTACATAAAAACTCAAGGGTTGTGAACTCTAGGTTTACATGAGCATCTACTCCTGAGTATTATTTTAGGCAGTGTTGTAAGAAACTTGTTTAATCTCTGATTATACCCCACTTCCTTGTAGATTGTGTGGAACGTGTAATCCTTTTGTGTCCATTGCTTGTTAGGACTATAAAAAAGAACATTGGTGCTGGGTGACTCAGAGACACCCAGTATGTGTTAGGTGCAGTATACAGGGCATAAGGAGAAGGAAAAGAGAAGTACTAACACATACTGATAAGTTTGGAAATTTAGATAGCATTAAGAATGAATAACCTAAGAAGTAAAAATGTTATTAAAAAGACTCCACTAGAATGTATTTTAGCACATGAGAAAGATTTGGGGGGAATCCCAGAGGGTAATTTTTCAAAGAAAGCTAATCTGATTAAATACTCTACCCCATGGTAGCCTTGGTATCAGTTAGAAAGTGGTGAAAAGTGACCATCTAATGGAACTTTAAATTATCATACATTCTGACAGTTGATGTTATTTTGAAGAAAAGAAGAAAAATGAGATCAAGTGATATATGCAGACATGTTTTTTTCCCTGAAGAATAAACCTGAGTGGCAGAAAGAATGTGGCTTTGATTTGGTCCCACAGGACCCTTTAGTCCTAACTTTGGAAAGAGATAACAGGCAGGAAATAAAGCCATGTTGTTCTGCATGTAGCATAGGGCAGAGATGTTTGAAATTGGCTACAAAGCATGAGGAAATTGATTTCTAGGTGTCCAAGCCTTACAGCCGAGTTACCCCAGGCCGGCTCGGGTACATTCCCCCTCACCCAACCACTCCGCCCCCTGAATTAAACCCAAATGGCAGTGAGGATGAGATGAATAATCCTGGTGAGGGGACAATTTCAGAGACAACCAACACAAGGAATCAAACCAACAAAGCTGTGCCTTTAGTCACCCCCTTAAGGCAATTAGTGGGTCCCCCAGGTGAAGCCATGTGGGTGAACATCTGCTTTTCTACTAGTGACTTAAGAGTTGGCAGGAAAAAGTTAAAATGGATATTGAAAAGCCCTGCAAAGTAGCAAAATGATTTGAGTTCATAGTCAAGAATCAAGACCCAAACTGAGGTGATAGTGATTTCATGCTGATAGTGCTAAGAAAACCAACAAAAGAGTTGGCGATAAAGACAGTCAGAGCCCATGTGCAGGGACAAATTGCTAGTGGAGCGTTACAAGGTACAGTGCACCAGTTGTTTCCTACTGTAAATCCTTTGTGGGACCCAAATGTTGCAGGCAGCTGTGTAATGTTAACCAGATACCAGGAACTAGTCAAATTTGAATTAAAAAATACCATTCCAAAAGCAAGAAATTGGTCAGTAATACATAATGTTACACAGGGACAGCAGGAGTCACCCACTGACTTTGTTGAAAGGCTCTGAGCAGCTGCACGTCAACACACAGCCCTGGATCCCTGGTCGGATATGGGAAGCAGCAGTTCATTTCCCTGATGTTTGGGCAATCTAGCCCAGATGTCAGGCAGAAACTTCAGAAGCAGAAACAGCCTGTAAAGAGAGACTTAAAGGCATTAATGAAAAAAGCATAGAGGGTGTATGATAATAAAGACACAGAAAAAGAAAAAGAAGAAGAACTCCCTGCAGCCATGGTGGCAGCTCTGGATCGGCATCAGGGAGAGGACGTGGGCGTGGATGAAGCAGAGGCAGGGGCCAAGATAGCAGAGGCCGAGGAGGTTCAAAGCAGCCACAGACCAAGCTGGGGCCAAATCAAGGAGAAGGAGAGGGGACTCCAGCTGGGGGCAAAGTCCAGCTTTATTAGAGAGTTCCAAACAGATCTGCAACCCCAGGGATCCAGCCAACTGCAGACAGAGAACTGAGCTGTGCAAGGTGTTATAAAGGGGCGAGTGAACAGGGGAGGGGATCGCCCATCTGCCAATGGAATTACAGGAGGGCTTGAGCAGCAGGGAAACAGACATATAGGGGAACCAATGGGGGTAAACCGGGGGAGGGGCCCCAGTGCATGAACCTATCACTCGACACCCTTGGAAGAAGTTTCTGGAGGGAAGGGATGGGCTGTGGACTGACAGACAGGACACAGGGGAGGGGTTGAGGGGATGACAAGGCAGTTTTCAGGGAACCAGGGGAGGAGGCAGCGAGATTGACATTAAAAAGTAGGGAGGAGGCAACGGGGGCAAAACCACTGTAACAGGGAGGAACTGCAGCAAACCAAAGTACAGCTTAATGCAATACAACAGATCAGAGCACAATAGAACAAGCAACAAGAGGATATGGGGTCTTGTGAGGACAACGGTCTTTGGCAACTGCCCGGAAGGAAGCAATTTGCCAGACACCTCGACCACAAACTGTAAGATAACTTCCTGCTTTCCTTGGAATGACAGCTTGCTGCCAACTGCACATATACAGCTACAGATTGATCATGAAACCTGTCCTGGGGTGACGTTATGATGCTTGTATCCCCATTCATGTGTTCTGTGTCTTTAAGAGTGTCTCTGACGAGTGGAAGTTTTGTTTAGGTTTCTCTTATCAGGGACACAGAGACGGGCAGTACATAGGGCTGTTTTCGCTTTTTGCTTTTAGCTTTTGGCTTTTCTGCTTTGCTTGCTGTCTCTCTGCTCTCGCTTTTGCTTTTGCTTCTGCTTATTAGCTAGTTTAGCTAAACAGTCAAAATTTCTTCCAAATTTCTCCTCTCCTGTTTCTGTGACCATCTCGAACCTGCTCCGGACTGGGACCTGGGAACACCGAGGGATTGCACCGTTTGGCTGCAGCAGCTGCCCCAGCGCCGGAGGGACTGAGAACAGAGCAACCACCCCCAAAAGAGACTTTCTGATTTTGTCATCTTTCTCAGAGCGGTGTCATCCGGTATTGTTCATTTTGTGTGCTGGGGGGTGCTGTGCCTGTCAAATAAACAGGTTCTTTCCCTTCTCTCCGAGGAATTTTTTCCCGAACCGGTTGGGGGGAGGGGCCGTGTGGGTTTTCTTTCGGGAGGGGCCCTCCTTTGGAGGTTCTCTACCAAATTTGCCCTAAACCAGGACAAAATATTGGTGCCCAATCGTGGGGCTCGAGCGAGATTGGAAAAACCCTGTTTTGACTGCATTTTGGTTGCTATTACTCTGTGTTCGTTTAAATCAGCTAATAGCCATGCTTTTTGAATTCATAATGTCTGTTGGGGTGAAGGTTTGCATGCATTTCTGGTCCCTCGGGTTTTTTGAGATTTTAATATCTCTCTGGTCCCTAGGTTTATTTTCTTATCCAGAAATAGCTTTAGTATTGTCCCTAACACATAGTTTTTACATCAGAGGGGCAGTGACCAGAGTAACTATCCTGCTGGGCTTGGTGGCAATGATGTGCAAGAAGTTTATAAACATGCTGGGGTCTGCTCCAGGTATGAATGGTTCATGGCTGTGATTATGCATCCAGTTTGTTAGAGGAGGAGCAGCAGGGAATGAGGTTTTTCAGCCTCTGCTTTCCTTCTTCTCCTATGAATCAGTTGCATCACTAGTGAAGGATGGTCAGTTTCCCCTCAATGTTAAAGAAACCATCTTTCTGGTATTCAATCTGGTAACCTTCCTCTATATAGCCTGCTGCTTCTCTAGAATGAGGGCTGAGATTTCTAGACAGGCTGATGAGACCCCTGACTCAGGAGTAAACCCTGGTGTGGAAAATCCTAAGTGGTGTGGGAAATGGGAGAATATGGGCCAAATCCTGAAGGAATTCTCTGACCCTATAGTCTGGGATTTTCCCCATGAACAAATTCAGAACCCAGCTGAGGTGGGGAAATATCTGAAAGAGAAGTACCAGGATGAACCTAAGGAGAGGAAGGTCATTGCAGTGAGCTGGGCCCTGGCATATGCTTATTGCACACTGCTAGATACTGTCGGGCAGCAGACAGAGGCAGGGGGCCAGGGAGATAAATCAGCAACTATCCCGGTGATTCAGGCTGCAGCCAACAGTCCAGGCTCGAAGCCAGCAGCCAAACCAGATAGTGAGGCCAAGGCAGCATCTAAACCCATGGCTGTTGCTACCAGCACTAGAAGTGGGAAATGCATGGACAAGACCCATCGACCCGTGGATGATGATGATGATGATGATGATGATGAAGGAGAAGGAACCTCAATGCCTCCTGACATAAAATCAGGAGTCAAAGCAGCAGGTGCAAGATCAGATGCAAATATTGAGTCCTTTTCCCTGAAGGACCTTCGTGGCCTACGGAAGGATTACACTCGAAGGTCTGATGAATCCATAATTAGTTGGCTGGTCCGTCTCTGGGATGCTGCAGGCGAGGCTACAATTCTGGACGGCACTGAAGCCAGGCATTTGGGATCCCTGTCACAGGATCCTGTCATAGACCAAGGAATGATGAGGGGTCTTACACTCACAGCCTCTGGGAACGGGTCCTAAGAAGTGTAGCAGAAAGATACCAGTGCGCAGACGATCTCTGTGTGCAGCAAACTCAGTGGGAGACAATGGAGCAAGGGATTCAACACCTGAGAGAAATGACAGTGGCAGAGATTATCTTCTCAGATAATGTAACAACTAGGAACCCAGACTTAGCACTATGCACGTCTGTGATGTGGCAAAAACTTGTACAACTTGGGCCACATGAATATGCTTCTGCCTTAGCCATCATGAAGAGGGATGAGAGGGATGAGACTGTGCTTGACATGGCAAGGAAGCTCCGAGCATATGCAGATGCTGTACATGGCCCGACACGTGCCAGAATCGCAGCGGTAGAAACACGTCTGCAGAACTTAGAGGATAAGATAGAGGAGAACCATAAGAAGCTTAGAGAGGAGATTAAAGAAGACCTTCTCCAAATTTCAGCAGTACAGATCCGAGGTTCTGGTATCCAAGGCAGACGTTTCCCAGATGGTGAGAGAAGGTACACCCCACGAGCTGAGCTGTGGTTTTACCTGCGTGATTGTGGGGAAAACATGAGAAGGTGGGATAGGAATCCTACTGCTGTTCTGGCATGACGGGTGCGTGAAATGAAGGAAGCCACCAGAAGGAAAGCAGCGCCAGTTGCCCGTAGCCAAACAGCCAGGTATGATGATGATGACATGTCTGACCCCCTCGAAGGAACATCCAAAACATACGCCCAGGGGAAGAAGGATAACCAGGCTTAGAGGGGCCCTGCCTCTAGCCAGGTAGAGGCCAGGGAAAATCGTGTTTTCTGGTCTGTGTGGATTCGTTGGCCTGGCACATCGGAACCACAAGAGCACAAAGCTTTGGTCCATACTGGTGCGCAATGCACATTAATCCCATCAAGACATGTGGGGACAGAGTCTGTTTCTATTGCTGGTGTGACAGGGGGATCCCAGGATTTCACTTTGGTGGAAGCTGATGTGAGCCTAATGGGAAATGAGTGGAAGAAGCATCCTATTGTGACTGGCCCAGAGGCCCCATGTATTTTGGGCATAGACTACCTTCAAAGTGGGTACTTCAAAGACCCAAAGGGACTCAGATGGGCATTTGGAATAGCTGCTGTAGAAACAGAGGGCATCCAGCAATTGAACACCTTGCCTGGGTTGTCTGAGAATCCATCTGCAGTAGGATGCCTGACGGGAGAAGAGCAACGAGTGCCAATTGCCATTTCCATAGTGCATCGACGACAGTATAGAACCACTCGAGATGCTGTGATCCCCATCCATAAGAGGATCCGAGAGCTGGAGAGCCAAGGGGTGGTCAGCAAGACCCACTCACCCTTCAACAGCCCCATTTGGCCTTTGCGAAAATCTGAAGGAGAATGGAGATTGACTGTGGACTACCGTGCATTGAATGAAGTGACTCCACCGCTGAGTGCTGCCGTGCCAGGCATATTAGAGCTCCAGTATAAGCTTGAGTCCAAGGCAGCAAAGTGGTACGCCACTATAGACATTGCCAGTGCATTTTTCTCCATTCCTCTGGCAGCCGAATGCAGGCCTCAGTTTGCTTTCACATGGAGGGGAGTGCAGTACACCTGGAACCGACTGCCCCAGGGGTGGAAGCACAGCCCCACCATCTGCCATGGACTGATCCAGGCTGCACTAGAAAGGGGAGAGGCTCCAGAACATCTGCAGTATATTGATGACATCATTGTGTGGAGGAACACAGCTGCGGAAGTGTTCGAGAAAGGGAAGGAAGTCATCCAGATCCTCCTGGGAGCTGGTTTCGCCATTAAAAAGAGTAAAGTAAAGGGACCAGCTCGTGAGATTCAATTCCTGGGAGTGAAGTGGCAAGATGGACGGCGTCAGATTCCTACAGATGTCATCAACAAGATCACAGCAATGTCTCCACCCACCAATAAGAAAGAGACACAAGCTTTCCTGGGTGCAATAGGTTTTTGGAGGATGCATATTCCTGAGTACAGTCAGATCGTGAGCCCTCTTTACCTGGTCACCCGCAAGAAGAACAATTTCCAGTGGGGCCCTGAGCAGCAACAAGCCTTTGTCCAGATCAAGCAGGAGATTGCTCATGCAGTAGCCCTTGGCTCGGTCAGGACGGACCAGAGGTAAAGAACATGCTCTACTCTGCAGCCGGGAACCATGGCTTGTCCTGGAGCCTTTGGCAGAAGGTGCCTGAGGAGACTTGGGGCCGACCACTGGGATTTTGGAGTTGAAGCTACAGAGGGTCTGAAGCCAACTCCTCTCCCACAGAGAAGGAAATCTTGGCTGCCTATGAAGGAGTCCAGGCTGCCTCGGAGGTAATAGGCACTGAAGCACAACTCCTCCTGGCAGCCCGATTGCCGGTGCTGGGGTGGATGTTCAAAGGCAAGGTTCCTTCCACTCACCATGCCACCAGTGCTACATGGAGCAAGTGGATTGCTCTTATCACTCAGCGCGCCCGTATAGGTAAACTGAATCGCCCTGGGATTTTGGAGGTCATTACAAATTGGCCCGAAGGTGAGAATTTTGGTGTCACAGATGAAGAGGAACAAGAACCAGTGACACATGCTGAAGAGGCTCCTCCCTATAACCAACTGCCACCAGGGGAAACACGCTACGCTCTTTTCACTGACGGTTCCTGTCGCATCGTAGGGATGAACCGGAAGTGGAAAGCAGCCATATGGAGCCCCACACGACAGGTTGCACAAGCTACCGAAGGAGAAGGTGGATCAAGTCAACTTGCTGAACTCAAAGCTGTTCAGCTGGCCCTGGACATTGCTGAGAGAGAGAAGTGGCCAAAGCTCTACCTCTACACTGATTCATGGATGGTAGCCAATGCTCTGTGGGGATGGCTGGAGAGGTGGAAAAAGGCTAACTGGCAACATAGAGGGAAACCAATTTGGGCTGCTGAAGATTTGAAAGACATTGCTACCAGGGTAGGGAGGCTTCCTGTGAAAGTTGGCCATGTAGATGCCCATGTACCCAAGAGTAGGGCCAATGAGGAGCACCAAAACAATGAGCAGGTAGACCAGGCTGCAAAGATAGGGGTGTCCAAAATAGACCTAGATTGGGAACATAAGGGAGAGTTATTCCTAGCTCGATGGGCCCATGATGCCTCAGGCCATCAGGGCAGAGATGCCACCTATAAATGGGCACAAGACCGAGGGGTGGATTTAACCATGGACAGTATTTCTCAGGTTATCCATGACTGTGAGACATTGTGCTGCCATCAAGCAGGCCAAGCGAGTGAAGCCCCTCTGGTACGGTGGGCAGTGGTCCAAGTACAAGTATGGGGAGGCCTGGCAGATTGACTACATCACACTGCCCCAGACACGCCAGGGCAAACACTACGTGCTGACCATGGTGGAAGCCACCACTGGATGGTTGGAAACCTACCCTGTGTCTCATGCGACAGCCCGGAACACCATCCTGGGCCTTGAAAAGCAAGTTCTGTGGAGACATGGCACCCCTGAGAGGATCGAGTCCGACAACGGGACTCATTTCAAGAACAGCCTTATCAACACCTGGGCTAGGGAGCATGGCATTGAGTGGGTGTACCATATCCCCTACCATGCACCAGCTGCAGGAAAAGTGGAGAGGTACAATGGATTACTAAAAACTCAGTTGAGAGCTTTGGGTGGGGGATCTTTCAAAAATTGGGAGCAGCATTTAGCAAAGGCCACCTGGCTAGTTAACACCCGAGGTTCCACCAACCGAGCAGGTCCTGCCCAGTCTGAGTCCCTGAACGTAATAGAAGGAGACAAAGTCCCAGTGGTACATATCGGAGGTTTGTTAGGGAAGACTGTGTGGATCAATTCTGCCTCGAGTACAGACAAACCCATTTGTGGGGTTGTCTTTGCTCAGGGACCAGGTTGCACATGGTGGATAATGCAAAGAGATGGAACAACACAATGTGTACCTCAGGGAGATCTGATTGTGAGGTAAGAATGATATGCAATATCACTGTTCATTGGATGTTACTGCCATTGTCTGTACATTAAACCATACAGACATGAGATAGAAGGAAATGTGTAAGTGTCGGAGGTCTGAGCAAGTGGAAGATGGAAAAGGAAATGTGTATGTGTTGAAGGCCTGAGCAAGTGATAGATGGAGCAGTAAGTGAGTAAAGTGAAAGGGGGGAATCCTGCAGGTCTGTAATATAGGGTCTGGATTCAGTGGCCCAGTGTGTGGATGTGATGAAGGCATGATGGGTATTGCTCGTAAATTTTGGGGAAACAGACGGAAATTTTGTATGAATAATGCATGATGTGTTGTAGTATGTTGATGATATGGGGATAAGGGGTGGAATGTCCTGGGGTGACATTATGATGCTTGTATCCCCATTCATGTGTTCTGTGTCTTTAAGAGTGTCTCTGACGAGTGGAAGTTTTGTTTGGGTTTCTCTTATCAGGGACACAGAGACGGGCAGTACATAGGGCTGTTTTCGCTTTTTGCTTTTAGCTTTTGGCTTTTCTGCTTTGCTTGCTGTCTCTCTGCTCTCGCTTTTGCTTTTGCTTCTGCTTATTAGCTAGTTTAGCTAAACAGTCCAAATTTCTTCCAAATTTCTCCTCTCCTGTTTCTGTGACCATCTCGAACCTGCTCCGGACTGGGACCTGGGAACACCGAGGGATTGCACCGTTTGGCTGCAGCAGCTGCCCCAGCGCCGGAGGGACTGAGAACAGAGCAACCACCCCCGAAAGAGACTTTCTGATTTTGTCATCTTTCTCAGAGCGGTGTCATCTGGTATTGTTCATTTTGTGTGCTGGGGGGTGCTGTGCCTGTCAAATAAACAGGTTCTTTCCCCTTCTCTCCGAGGAATTTTTTCCCGAACCGGTTGGGGGGAGGGGCCGTGTGGGTTTTCTTTCGGGAGGGGCCCTCCTTTGGAGGTTCTCTACCAAATTTGCCCTAAACCAGGACAAAACCTTCAGACAAATTGGTGAAAATTTCTAAAACTACCGTGATATGGACCCCCGAATTGAGAAGGGCCTTTGAAGGAGTGAAGTGCGAACTCATGAGGGCCCCTGCTGTGGGGTTGCCTGACAAGAGCAAGCCGTTATGGGTATTCCCAGTGAGAGAGAGAATAACTTTAGGGGTTCTGGCACAACAACTGGGTCCTAACAAAAGGGCAGTGGCCTGATTTCTAAACAACTCAATACTGTGAGAAAGGGCTGGCTTGCCTGCCTCAGGGCAGTAGCAGCAGTGATCATGAACATTGAAGAAGCATAGAAGTTTACACAGGACAAAAGATGAGTGTCTCAGTGTCACACACAGTGTCGGCTGTTTTAGATCAGAAAGGGAAACATTGGCTGTCTTCCTCGAGGTTCCTAAACTACCAAGCAGTCCTGGCCAAATCCGATGATACTGGAATCAAGTGACCAATCTTGTTAACCCTGCCTCTTTTCTGCCAGGAAAATCCAAAGCTGAACCTGCAGTACACAACTGCCCAGAGACCATGGAAGCTGTGCGCTCCAGCTGCCAAAATCCAGGGGAACAGCCACTCCCAGATGCCATGAACTGGTTCAGCCATGAACTGCTGCTGTGATGGCAGCAGTTTTGGGAGACAGGGAGTGCGAATGGCGGGCTACACTGTGAGCACAGTCTCAGAGGTAATAGAGTCAAAGCCATTTCCAGCAGGAACCTCAGCACAAGAGGCTGAGCTGATAGCCCTCCCTCTGGCATTAGAAGTGGCAAAAGGAAGGGAAGTTAATGTTTGCACTGATTCCAAACATGCCTATGGAATTGTTCATGCCCACGCAGCCATATGGTAAGAAAGAGAACTCCTGACTGCACAAGAGAAGATGGCCAAATATGCAGCTGAAATCCTCAGGCTCCCCGAGGCGGTGGAGCTCCCATTGCACGTGGCAACTGTGCATTGCTGAGGGCACTCTAAAGGTAACACCCTCCTGGAAGCAGGTGACAGATTTGCAGATTATGAAGCTCGAATCGCTGCTGAAAGGAATGAACCACTTGTTGCAGCTCTAATACCTACTGCAGTATCAACTGAGCAGCCATAAGATACCAACCTTCTCATTGTAAATGGATTAATGAAAGTAAAGGAAAACGTTCAGAAAATGGTTGGGGACAATTAGAAACAGGTCAACTCATAATACCAGAGAAGTAAATGAGACAGTATGTGAAATCTGAACATGATAAGACTGGCTGGGGAGCAGAAACCAATACCTAAAGGTAAGAATTGCAGGCCCAGACATGCAGAACACTGTTAAAGAAGGATCATCACAATGTGTGACTTGTTTGAAGAATAATGCAAATCCAACAGTCAGGCTAGAACAAAGGGTTTTGAGCAGAGGAGCTTTTCTTGGAGACTTGTGGCAAATAGACTTTGCTGGAGTCCCAAGAAAGGGAGGTTTCCAATATTTGCTGGTACTTCTTGATACTTTCTCTGGGTGGCCAGAAGCGTTCCCTTGTAGGACAAAGAAAGCTAGTGAATTAATAAAAGTATTGTCGAATGAAGTCATACCTAGGTTTGGTGCACCTAGAGAAATGTCCTCTGACAGAGGATCTCATTCCTGTGCCATCTCAAATGGTGCAAGCTGTCAGCAATGCATTAGGAATCCAATGGCAGCTTCACATGCCCTGCAGAACACAATCTAGCGGTCAAGTAGAAAGGCTGAATCATATGATCAAAGAATGGATAGCTAAAATTTGGCAAGAAGTGCATTTATTTTGGTATCAAGCTCTACCTATTGCCTTTATCAGACTCAATAAAACATACCTCCAAAGTAAAAGCCCATTTGAAATGCTTTCTGGCAGACCTTAAGGATTAAATGTCACTCATGATGAAAATTTGCCTCAAGGTGGTAGTCAATACATCTATGACTATTTACTGGCTACAAGCAAACAATTGCACCAGAAGTTTAGTACGGTGTTTGAGAATCAATGTAAGCTGCCAGATCATGAATTGCATGCAATTGATCCGGGTGGCTGGGTGTGTGTTAAGAATTTTACTGGTGATCCTCTGCAGGAAAAGTGGGATGGACGGTTCCAAGTGCTCCTGACTACCTTTATCCGTCTGAGTAAAGGAAAGACCTGCCTGGAATCACTACACCCCTTCAATCTTCTTGATTCAAGAAATCACCAACTAAACCCTGGACGAACAAACCTGTTGGGGATCATGGACTGAAACGGAAATTCACTCCTAAACCATGTAATTCACATTGTATTTCACTGTCTTTTTCATTGGTTACACTGTCAGTGCCTGTGTTGTTAACACCTGTGTAACACTAATAGGAAGCATAGCTCATTTTACAGGACTCAGGGATTGCAGGCTTTGCGGAGAGGAGCAACAATGGAATCTTCCCTTAACAGGGCTACCATCCAGCAATTGGTCAGATTTGAACCCCCACAGCTTCCACAATGCTAGTGCTCAGTGTAGACAAGCAGGATCTTCTTGGGAAAGCCCCTTTTCCAGTTACAGCCTCTCAACGAGCCAGTCCCAGATACACAGGCTGAAAAAGTCTGGAACAAATCTCAGCAGCTTTTCCAGTAACACAGCTGGGTGGGTCAGAGGCACTCAGCCAGTGAGTGATCATGGAAAAACTGTCTTTTTGATAGACATACGGGAAACAAGTCAGTGAGAATTAACACCAACTGCCTTCTTCCTGATGCATCTGGGTGCCTTTGCGGGAATGGAATAGCATTAAAACAATTAGCAGGTAACTGGACTGGCCGATGTACATGGGATCCCTAATCCCTTGGTTACAGGTATAAATCAAACTCATAAAATGACAGGTATTATTGAAGGACTGTGGAAGAACAGGCTCACTAAGAGAACACCCCGTAACCCAGTGGTGTGATACAGCAACAGTTTTCACAGTTTTGTGAGGCTGTAGCTCCCATGTTTAGGAATTGCACAACTAGAAAACGCAATTTCAAACATCTCAGCCAAAACAGAACTAATTGATTGCTAATTCAACAGCAGATGCCTTAGGAAGACTACAAACTGAAACAGACTCACTAAAAGAAGTAGACTTTCAAAACCTCAGGGTGTTAGAAATGGTAACAGCCAAATGGGAGGAGTTTGTATTCTAATTAATGCCAGTTGTTGCACTGATACAGATCAATCAGGGCAAATAGCAATGGATATCCATGCCATTTGGCAACAGGCAAAAGTACTCCCTGCTGTAACCCAAGGCATTACATCTTGGAGCAAACATTTGAGGGAAACTCTGATATCTTGGCTACCTAATCTGAACTGGCCTGCACAACTTTTTGTAGGAATTTTAGGAACTGGAATACCATTCTTAGGAACCTGCATGATGAGCCAATGTTTTATATGGTATTGTAAACAAACTGCCACAACCTATCACAAATGGAAGCAAAATAAAATGAGATACAGGATCGAAACAGGTAAATATTTTGAGACCACAACAAGACTATAGTTGCCAAAGAATTTGCAAAGGATAAAAGAAATGGGGGACTTGATGCCTAGGCAGAGAATGCTTGAGCTGAACGAAAAGCTGTAGCTGTAAAGAAGGAAGCAGCTCTTTTGTAACAAGGTATGTGAATGAAGCACCTTTTGGAAATCAGCAAATTTAGCAGAACAAGCTACCTGCAAAAGCTGACCACTGACTATTTGAGCAGACAATCCTATAGAGCATGCACAAGAAGCAGGCGTGGAGAGCTCAAGCCCGAGGAAGGCTTATGAGCCTTCATCCAAAACGACCACCAGAGGCTGATGACCAGCTTGTGCAGAAACCGTGCATGTGCTACAAGGGCTTGCATCATGATGGGATTAGAAAATATGTTGCAATGTGAAGTGAGGAAAGTATAATGTGCACATGAAGTAAAACACGAATAAAAGCCTGAACTGTTCAAAGAATGGATGAGTGAGTTTGTGGTGCAGCAATGCCCCTCACTCCTGGCACTGAATAAGCAAATACCAGCTGCATAGGCCTTGTACCATGGAGGGCTGTTTTCTTGCCTAGTTTTCTGGCATCAGCACCATAATCAGAGACACAGAATAGCTTCTCCTCCCAGAGTTATGCCTATCCACTGCACATCCCCAGGTGTCTGCCTTGATGTTCACTGGGGAACCTCCCTCTTTGTGGCCATCCATTGCCACGCTCAGCAGGGACGCAGTTTTGTTTGGACATGAGCTGCCACAGGCAGACAGGCAGCGACCGGAGCCTAGAATATCAGAGGCAGTGAAGATTCTATTTTTGCCAGAATGAAGGAAAGAGAGTGAGAAAAGCACAACGTTCCACTGAAATTTGATTGTCCTGGGAAATTCAGAGACTGATGGTGTTGTGATGCTACTGCCAATGCCTTCCATGAGAAAAATTCCTTTCAGGAAGGAGCAGCATCATCTGACAGAGACAAAGTATTTCCAGCAGGTGCTCCGGGCATCAGCCCCTGCAGGAAGGAGCACAGCCCCCAATGCACGTGGGCTTTGGCTCCCTGTGGCACAGAAGCCCCCGGGGGCACAGGTCTCTGGGGCAGGAGACGGGCACCAGCGCTGCCAGGGCTTGGGGGGTGGCAGCTCTGCTTGGGCAGGGACTCTGCCACAGCTGCTGATGGCAGCGCTGCCCGGGCCCCAGGGCTCAGAGCAGCATTGGTGCCCGGGCCCACACGTTCCTTGTGCGAGTCACACCTGCGGGTTTAGGATGGCCACGGGCCGGGACGTGTCCCAAGGAGGCCGTGCCACCGTCCCTGGAAGGGCCCGTGCCCTTCCCAGCGCGGCTGCGTCTGCAGCCCTGGGGGCTCCCTCTGCTGCCCTGAGCCCGCAGAGCAGGGCAGCGTTTGCTGATGCTCTGAGCCCTTCCTAAAGATCCTGTGGGGCTGCCTTAGACACCTGGGGCCAGGCATTCCTTCCAGCCTGGGCCACTTTGGCTGGGATGGGGGTGGCCCCAGGGCAGGCGGAAGCGTGTGCAAGGGCCCTTGGTGACACACTGCAGCACGGTCACTCATGGAAGGCGGTGTCCAAGGTGCCTTTGTGACACATGGGAAATAGAAGCGTGCCCGGTTGCTGGTAGAACGAAATGGGAGAGGACGGGACAGTGTGGTGCCGTGAGGAGCCCCCGCACCGCGCGCTCATTCGTGTCCCACCTGGAACTTTTCTGAGGCATTGTTCCTTTAGCTGAGCTCGAGGCCAGACCACAGGACTTGCTGACCCGTGGTCTCTCCGAGACTTCTCTTTCGCAGCTGCCCTTGAGGGCAGTGTGTGGGACTTCGTGCCCTTGGAGCATTTCCAGGGTATCTCTCCTGCAAGAAGCTTGTGTCACTGACATGAAACAGAGAACCGCAGGAGTGCCCAAGCTGGCCTGGGGGGAAGAGAAGGAAGAAGGGCCTGGAGCTGCTTCACCACTGGTGACTAAACAGTTGGAGCCACTCTAGCCACCGCAGGAGGGTGAGTGGCAGAGCTGGAGGGCACAGGACTGGTGCCTGCAGCCGGCTTGACCCCATGCCATGCCATGCCATGCCATGCCATGCCATGCCATGCCATGCCATCACCTGGGGACAGGCCCAAGGACAGGACGGAAGAGGGGCCGGGCAGACACCACGCAGTCTCCCTGCTCCATCCCATGGGCCATCCCGGGGCTCTCCCTGCCTGGGCCGCGCAAGGCTGGGCTGTGTTCTCTGGCTTCTCCCGCAGCCCCTCAGCTCTGGCTGCGCTCGCTCTTTACCAGATGCAGCCCTGGAGCGCACACAAGAGCAGGAATCCAGCCGTGGCCGCTTCCGCAGCACAGCGCAGGTACCTGCAGCCACCCCCACCTGGGCTGGGGCTGCTGTCCCTGCTCAGCCCAGCACCGTGTGTGCCGCGTTCCATGCAACATGCCTGGCTTCCTGCCCTTCTCTTACAGTTGGTCTGCAGATTCATGAAAAGAATCCAGGAGGAAGAGACCATCGCCATGGGCACTGGGCTCAGAGCAGATTCAGAGCTCCTCGAACATGAGACCACCGCGGCCCTCCTGTGTATGCTTGTAGAGGAAGTTTTTTACAATCCAAAGCAAGTAAGGAGTCTGTGGCCAGGGTTTGATCCTCCCAGGAATTGCTTGGCCTCCTAAGCCACGTATGCTGGTTGCTGTGAGCCTTTGAGGCCATGGCAGTGCGCTGGGAAGGGAAGCACTTCTCTGGGGAAGCTGGGAACATTGCTCCCTCTGGCAGCTTTCCAAGTCTCCCTGTGCCTTCTCCAGGTGCCCGCCATGGTGACGTTCATCCACCAGTGGCTCCTGGCCAATGATTGTGATGAGCACAGGCTGGACAAGGCCCTGCTGGATCTCACTGAAGCACAGCCACATGACGCAGTGATGACGCTCCTGCGTGTGGCCCCGTCCTGTGACAGGTATGGGAACCACCTGCCCACAGGGCTCAGGCCCCCCCAGCCCATCACCCTGTACAGCCTGGCCCAGGTGTCTGACCAACAGACACATCCAGGCCCCTCTGGCTGCTGCCTTTCCCTGCCCTGGCACGTCAGCCCCTGAGCCTGCTGCCATGCTCCCTCCCTGCCCCTCAGGCCTCTGTCCCCACAGGGCTGGGCTGCCTGGCTGCTGCTGGCCAGGGCCAGTGGCCAGAGGCAGAACTGGCAGCCAGCTCAGCTCCCCCTGGGGCTGTGTCTGAGATGCCCCTGAGACAGAGCTCTGACCCCACAGAGCTGCCATGGCCATGTGGAAGACCATCATGGGCTCAGCCAGGACTGCGGAGCTGGCACAGCTGATCCTCCTGGATGTGCTGGAGAGCTGGCCAGAGCACAGCACATGCACCTCTGATGGGGACGAAACGGGTGTCTTTGCCCTGGCTGTGAGTTTCTGACACTGGCCTTTGCTGGCCCCAAGGCTGCCTCTCCAGCAGCTCTCCATCCTCCTTCCCCCACTGCATCTCCCTGGCCCAGGGGCAGCTTCAGGCCCACCAGGCGCCGTGCTCCCCCTGCCTCTCTCCGGGCTTCTCCCTGACATACTCGGGCCCTGCCACACGCACACCTCGGCACTGACACTTTCTCGGGGGCTTTGTCCTTTGCAGGCAACCATGGTGATGTGGAAGATCCTCCAGGAGTCCCCTGTCCCACGTATATTGAAGGTGTATTTCCCCCGCCTCTTTGTGCATCTGCTATTCCAAGTGTTTCTCAGCACAGAAGAGATGCCAGAGGAAGTCAATACACTCTGGAAGCGATGCCAGGAAGAGCACGACCTTGCCACCAGCCCCAACAGGTGCTCCATCCCACTCCTCCTGTCCCTGCCACATGGCCTGCCAAGGAGTCAGTGCTGCCAGTGTGACCTGGGCTTTGCTGTGCTCACAGGTTTGCAGTGCAGACCCTGAAGTCCCTGCTTTGCCGAAAGCAGTACAACGACGTGGTGGTGGCAATGGAACGCAGGTGTGGCTGGGACACGCTGCTCTCTGTTGACACCCGCCACTATGCTGTGGGTCTGCTGGCCAGGTGAGACCCCCTTCTCCCCACTGCCTCTGACATTTGTGCTCTGTGCCCAGAGTGACCCACACAGTCCCCGTGCTCATGGGCCAGAGGGCCTTGTCACTGAGGGAGCGCCAAGCAGACTGGAAAGGCTGGGGGAGAAGAGTGGCCAAAAGAGCCGCCTCTGAAGTAGCCCAAGTGCGCTTGCAGGCTGCTGGACAAAGACCTGACCTGTGTGAGTCACTCCTGTGACAGGTTTTATTCTCCTGCCTCACAGTCTTGCTGACTTTTTCTCCTGCCAGGGAGATGTCCTGCATCTCCATACCCTCCTGTTCCCGGATCCTTCACTACCTGCTCCAGCTGCTCAGAACACGGGAGCCACGCTGGGATCTGCCCGCCCTGGCGTTCCTCGTGGAGGTGAGCCTCAAGGCAAGCGCTGCCTGGCTGAGCTGCCTCCCAGCTCTCTGCCCTCTCACAGCCACAGCTGTCAGGACAGTGCCCGTGCCCTGTGCTGCTGCATGGGCCCAGCCCTGTGCGGCTCCAGGCTCCTGCGGCCAGCTCCCTGTCACTGCCCTGTGCCTTGCAGGTCCTCGAGTGCCTGGACTTGAGGGAACGTGATGCTGAGAGAGTCCTGCAAATCTTCTCAAGGTACCTGCAAAGCGAGTGCAGCGAGAGGCGTCGCCTGGCGTTCAAGGCCCTTCTCAAACTCACTGACGATCCCTCGATGGTGAGAAGGGGGCAGTGGCTGAAGCCGTGCAGGCAGCGTGGGGCTGGGCAACTCAGTCGCTTGGCCTTGCCTGGGCTTTGGGCGCTGGGGCAGCTGCTCCCAGCTCTCCTGCCTCCCGCTTCAGCTGCCCCAGTGCTTCGGGACAGGCCTTTGGCCTGTGGGCCCTGCAGCAGCAGGGTAGTGTTTCACAAAATTGCGTTCCACACAGACCAAAAAAATGTGGAGCCTGACTAAAAGACTTGTGGCGCTCCTGCGGGATGAAGATGGAGAGATAGTTAAGATAACAGTCATGGTGCTCAGCTTTATAATCTTGGAGAAGGCTACGCCAATACCCACCCCCATCACCCTGCAGCTGGCTGAGGGGCTCCTGCCACTCTTTGACCATGTAAGGCTCTGTACCCACAGCCGTGGCCACTGGCTGCTGCCCTGGCACTTGGTGCCCTGTGCAAATGCAGGCCTGCACCCAGGTGAGCCCCTCACAGCCCATGCAAAGATCTTCTTTTCTTCTCTTCCTACAGGATAATAGCCAGGTGAAGCAGCTCTCCATATTGCTCTTCCAAACATTGCTGAGTCTTCCACTGGAAAAGAAAACAAAGGACCTGAAGACACAAGTGCGGCACAGCCTGCTCCCACTTTTCTTCCACTGCCATGATGGGAATCGGCGTGTGGCACAGGTGAGGACTTGTGGGCTGCTGGTGTGCCCCTGGGAGGGGACTCAGCTGCCTCCTGCTCTGGTCACCTCCCAGGCTGCATCCTCCCCCAGGCTGTGGCACTGGGACATGTGTCCTGCACCCTGGGCTGTGTGGCCATATCTGGGACTCTGCTGCTCTCCAGGTTTCTCGGGAATCGCTACATCGTGTGGTCAAGTTCCTGAAGAGGAAAGATCTAGAAAAACTGGTGAAGAAGGAGAAACTCTGGATTTTCGCCAATTGCCTAGTAAGGACAGCCTGCAAGCCCCAGCCTCAGCCTGGAGAAGGCCCCTGAGGGCGGTGCTCAGTGTGCGGGCCGGGCAGCTGTGCCCCTGCCTGCTGCTGCAGCCAGAGGCCCCGCGGGCTCTTCTCCAGGCTCCCATGGGCCCGAGCCGGGTGCCCATGGAACCCCAGCCCGGTGGGGCTGCGGGCCGGCACCGCGGCTCCCCGGGCAGCAGCCGGCCCTCTGCCCCCTGCCCTCGGGAGCCCTTGGCCAGCGGCTGCTGGCCGCGCCTCAGGGCACTGTGGCCAGGGGAGGCCGGGGCTGGGCGCAGGCAGCGCCCGGCCCAGGGGCTGAGCCCCCGCCAACCCTTCCCTCCTGCCGCTCTCTGCAGCTGGCAGACGACAAGCGCCGAGCGGCCGAGTACCTGCACCAGGCCCTGCGCTACCTGGAAAGCCCACAGGAGCCCCTGCGAGAGGCGGCCGTCAGGTTCATGGGTGAGCCACGAGCCCGGGCTGCCCTTCCCCTCCCCGGCCCGGCCCGCCGCAGCTCGGCCCCAGCCCCGCCTGCTGCCCCGGCAGCGCCAGCCGAGCTCGGCGCCCTGGAGCCCCGCCTTGCCTGGGCATTGCTGCTGCCGCCCTCTGGCAGCCGTGCCCTGGGGCGGCAGCGTGCGGCAAGGGCCGGGCTGAGCCCTGCCGGGCCAGCAGCCCGTGCGGCCACAGCGCCGGCAGCGCCGCTGGCAGGGAGCTGTGCCGCTGGGGCCGTGACAGGCTCTGTGTTCACAGGCATCGCCGGGCGGCACCTGAGGGGGCAGCAGCGAGAGTTCCAGCTGATCTGCACTGGTGAGTGAGGGCATCGGGCTGACGGTGGGGGCTGCCGGGAGGAGCTGCAAGCCCTGCCCTGGCTGCTCACACACAGAGAGATTTCAGGGCCACGTGGGGGATTCGTGGCTGCTCTTTGGGCTGATCCCCTTGCTCCCTGCTGTCTCCTGGCCATGGCAAGAGCCGGCTGGGATGGCCCTGGCAGGGGGCTCTCCTCAGCTCCCCACAGATCTGGGATCTGACCTTGGCTCTGTTCCTCTGTCTTGCAGCCCTGGAAGACATGGCAAATGACATCAGCCTCTCTGTGAGAAGCCTGACAATTCAAACTTTGCATATTCTCAGGGCACTACACAGAACTCAATATTTCACTTTTACGAATCTGCCCGACCTACTTTGCAGGGTGTGGAAGACAGGGCCACAACTGCTGGGGCTCAGCTGGATGTGCTGCTGGAGCTCTGCAGAGAGATGATCCCTGCTGGTGCCACCAGAGCCAGCATGGATTTTTTCAGTTTGTTCAAGACTGTTCTTTCCTTCTTTTTATTTTTCTTTTGTATGTAAATATAGAATGTGTTAGTATAGAGAGAATCCCAGGATCTTTCTTTTGCGGCCCAGGGTCCGTAGCGCATAGAAGAAGAAGGGAAAAAGGTGCTTGTCCTCAGCCAGCTGCCCAGACGTGCAGTGCTGCAGGGAAAATGGCCAGAAGGCCCTTGGCCTTTGGTGGTTCTGCTGAAGCCTTTGTGCTGCCCACAGTGCGGCTGGGCAGGGGCCCCAGCTGTGGGGATCACTGCCAGAGCCGTGCCTGGCGATGGCCACAAGCCCTGGGCCAGGCAGGAAGCGCCGTCCGTGTCCTCCTGCCCGTGTGCTGCTGGCTGCCTTGCTGAGGGCTCCCAGGTGCCTCTGGATGGGGCTGCTCTGGAGCTGCTGTGGGGCTGCGGCGCTGCTGCTGGGCAGCTTGGCCGGGCTGGGGCAGCCCCTGAGGGGATAGGGCGCTGGCAAGCCCTGAGCAATGGGCTGTCAGAGGCCATTGGCAGCCCCCTGTTAGCCCCCTTGATCCTGAGTGCCGGCTGCTCTGGCGCTTTAGCCCCCTTATCCTGAGAGCCAGCTGCTTCCTCAGTGGGTGGTTGGAGGGATCCCCTGAAATCAGGCGTGGAACCCTGGTCCCAGCCTTTGAGGCCTGTGAGGGCAGGAGTTTTGGGGCTGGGCATGTGCCCTCCCTGTGCTCCAGACTGGAGCCCCCGGCCCCTCAGGCTTAGGCGTTGGGCTCCACTGCCTGCTTGCTGTGTCTTGTTCCTGTCACTGTGGGGGAGGCCAAGCTTTGTGGCTTTAGGCCCCATTGAGCCAGAAGAGCAGCAGCTTTGAGCCCAGAGGGGCCACAGAAAGGCCCTCTGCACAAAGGGCATTCCTGACTTTCCCAGGACAGGGACACATGAGAGTGCGATGGGCACCTTCAGTGTGCCTCGCTGCCCTTGCCCTGGGCCACCTCCATGTGTGCAGGGCTGGCTCTTTGCTTTGCTGTCTTCGGCCTGTTTTGAAGTGAGGGGAGAACGACCATCCTTTGATGCATCAAACTCAGGTTTATTGATTGATCAGCCAGTTTAAATAATAGTGTTAACGAACTTCATGCATATTCCAAAATCCAGGTTCATGATAGGCTAACAGAGAAAACTCTAACCACTCCTTTTGTTTTACAATTCCGTTGATTGTTTACACAAAATAAAACCAGTGTTCCCACTGTGATATGAAAGGTTCCCAAAGCTTCCATATCTGTCCCCAGGGTGCCATCTTTTCCCAGAGAGGGTGTTTCGCTTGTTATGGGAAGACTGCCTGAGAACCTTATTGTTTATAAAGTGATGCCTGAGAGAGTCTAATGGTTTATAGAAATCAGGCTGGGAACTGCTTTTGGAACTGCTTCACAACTACCTTTTACTTTTCTCTCAATTGCATGGCTTCATGGCCTTTTTCTTTAAGTCATGCTTGAACTAAACTCTCCACACTTCCCTCGCTTTTTTCTTTAAGAGAAAGGAGGTTAGTTTGCCAGGTTTTCTCTATCATCTTACTAACTATCTTTTGGATACAGCTACAAAAGCAAGGTAATATAAGTAAAAGCAATAAGAGTACACTTAATATCTCTCTAGCATATATTATAAGGTTTCTTAACTATTGTCTCAATCTGAAACTTTTAAGCCACTCATCAATACTCAATCCTTCTTCTCCCTTAAGGCTATTAAGCTCTAGCCGTAGCTCTTTTAACTTAGCATGAATAGATACAGAATGATCAGATAAGTTCATGCAACACATCTCTTCAAACTCTTCACACCTATGGCTTTGTGCTAATAGTAAGAAATCTATGGCAGCTCTATTTTGCAATACAGCATGATTAACACTCTGTACATCTGCAGTTAACATATTTGATATCTGTGATGTTTTATTCAATTCACCCTTAGTCTAACATCTTATTTGTTTTGCTAAAGTCAATGCTTTGCTTGCAGCACCCCATGGTAGGAGAGCTGAAACTATCACTTGTTTAAATTTACTCCAGAACTATGGATCTCTTATTTGACTACAGTCTAAATTATGTAAGCTACGCTTTTGCTTGTTTATCTTATGACTTAATTGCATTAACACAGATATACTAGGGTGGAATAGTGATAACTTCCTTTAATAACAAGGTCTACTCTGAGGTTGGGCAGGTATGCCATTCTAGGCTCTATCTCCGCAAATTAGAAATATCTCTGTAGGTATTTTCTTAGGTGTCATGATGCTAGAGCCTTTACATTGGTTGTAAAGTTGTTTAGACACTATATCCGGGCTTAGAGATGAATCCAGAGTAGCCCATGTCTGTTTATGCTGATTCATCTTTTGAGGATTAGAGTAATCAAAGCTGAACCACCCACCATTGGAAGTGCTGGTCATCCTAGCATTTGCACTTCCGAAAAGCTCTAACTCCTCAGGTGGGGAATGCAAAGGAGTATTAAGTGATTGAATTAACAGGCATTGATGGTAGCCGTCACTCTGACTGGCAGTATACCCTTTTTGTGCGGGCAATTTAATATTTACCATACTGCGCATACATAAGGCACGGTTGTTAATAAGACTGCATAATTCTTGAGGAGACTATACTGGAAGCCCTACCAAACATGTTCGAAAAGGGTTAGTAACTCTTCCAATGCTGAGACAAAGCGACGACTGATTAATCTGCTTAGCAAGTGTTATCTATACATTATCTCTAGGTTGACTAAAATGTGTTACTTTTAATTCTTCAGCTACCACTACACTAAGCAATATAACAAAAGTAAACTTCATTTTTCTGGTTTTACTTTGACTTTCTTTTTCTTATCAGTTTTTAACCTTACTGTTCCTGAGACCTGAAGACCACACCTTTGTAACTTTCTAATGCAGTTATCTAATGCCTGATTGGGATCTCCTTTTATAGGCCCTACAACGGAATGTTGTGTTAAAGGCACCAGTTTTCTACACCTTACAGAGGTTATATATGATGCACTTTGAGCTTTAACCCTTTTCAAAATACACTGTACCTCCCACCGACAATAAGCTAAGATTTTCTGCTCATGCGATTCATAAAGATCTAAAGCTGAGGCAGTGTTTAGTCTTGTTTTATTCTGTAGTGCCCACTCCCAATTATGTTCCTAGGTATGTCTATGATTACAGGTATTACACCATAAATGAAAAAGTGACAACTGATCTATAAAGGTCTTATCACAACCTCCACAACACAGTGCAACTTAAGCAGCACAATTGGGGCTGTGACATTCAAGGCAGTTCTCTTTTGCCGGTCCTTTTATATGGAAAGATGATAATGATTCAATAATGTCAATGAGTTCCCTGGTCTTCCGGCAACGTCGTTTTATCTCAAAGGGTTAAAAGCACCCCCAGCTGAGCCACAATGTCTGGCCTTATCAGGCATTGCAAGGTAGGTGGTAATTGGACTAAGAAAAGAAAACTGTTAGCTGTTTTCATTCATGGGAACTTGGAGAGGAGGTGAACGGCAAGTCTGAAAACGATCCTTTCTGTCTTTGAGATTTTCACATCTACCTTTTCTTTGGGTTTCTCAGAAAAGTTCAAAATCAGTTTTACAGTCTGGTTCAAAATCAGTTTTACAGTCTGTAATCCTTTAGTCATTTGGCTGAAATGGCATCAGCTGGGCGATTCTCAGTCTTTTGTTGATTTGGAGTGGTGAGAAAGCACTTAAAATATTTAACTTAGCAGACTTATTTGTAAATTAACAAAACTTAACTGGCTTCAAAATTCTATGGGCTAACTGTGTTACACTCTTTGCAACATAAGAATAGGCAATTCTAATAACTAAACAGTATTTTCAGCTAGCAAGGTTTCTCTGATGTTCACAACAACACTTTGCCCACAAGTCATAAAATAAACGCCTATCGTAAAAGCATAAATCTATCTAACATCACTTAAACTTAATAGCACTTATACTTAAAATACTTAAACTTAAAATATTTAAACTTAATAGAACTTAACATTACTTAAACTTAATAGATTTTTAAATCAACAGAACTTACATGTAAAATCTTTCAATTCTAACAAAACTTAACTATAAAAAAACTTAACTGACTTTAAATTTTACATAACTTAAACCTAATATAATTTAAACTTAACAGACCTCGAACTTAACAGAAAATAAACCTAACAAACTTAACCTTAATAGTATTCAGCATTTAATAAATAATTTAACTTAAACTACTTAATAACAGATAACTTACTATAGACATAAAATATAGCATTCACTATAACTTACTTACAGGCCTGATTCTAAAATACTAAGCTAAAATAACTTTGTTCACGTGTTTGCTATAGCATTTCTATACTAAAAAGCACACTCAGAACATCTCACTCATACAATCAGTCTAACACATCTGAACATTTTTAAACTTTTCAAAATATAATTTAAGAGTCTGATGTTCCCCCGACTGAGCCATCCGGGCTTCTGATGGTAAAGTCTCTGCCAATACAGGTGATTTCAAGACAGCATAACCAATGCTGAGCCAAACCGGCCGAAATTTGACTCATGCATACAGTACGCTGATTCTTGTTTCAGTCTCTGCCAGGAAGAACAAAAGTTCTTTTAACTTCTCTTGTTTATCATCACTGGTTTCTCAATTTCAACAGGGATCTTTTCCTTTTGTTGACAAAAGTTACATCTATTAGGCTGTTAGGTCTTAAACTGAAGCTTTTGTCGGCTGTGGGGGGAGGGAGAAACGCTCCCGCTGCAAAAAGCGCTCCAGTCCCGCGGCACGTGTGTCGGAGCGGGCGAAAACCCTCCCCCTGCGCTGGGCTCTTTGTTTACTCGCCGGCAGGCTGACTCCGCTGCAGGCACCACTGCAGCGGCTTCGCTCTCCCCCTGCGGCGGCTTCGCTCTCCCCCCGCGGTGGCGGCTCCGCTCCCTCTCAGGGCGGCGCGGCTCGGCTCCCGCGGCGGCGGCTCCGCTCTCTCCGCCGCTGCCTCCGCTCCCGCCGCTACAGCGCAGCATTTCAGGCGGTCGCTCACCGCGGCTGCTCGCCATGGCGGAGCGCCCGTACCGAGTTTGGAGTAGCACAGCGCTGCAGGCGCCACGAGCTGTGGCCGCTGTCTTGCACTCAGAGAGATAGTAAAACAGTGCACTATATATCACTCGCCATGGCTTGCTTAGCTTTTTGGCAGTTTTACTACTCTCTAAAGCAGCCTCTGACAATAAATCACTGAATTCACGCAATTCTGTTAACTCGTAAACTGTGTGGGGATTCACAAAGACTCCCCGTTCCAGACCATAAGTTAAAACACTTTGCAATTCTTTCTGTAAGTCTATTCTCTTAATTTGCTTTTTTTGCAAAAACATAATAAAAAGTTCATATGCGGCTTGTCTTTCTATACTTCTTTAAGTGCACACTTTCACTTTGCAGCTTTTTCAGGCGTCGTGCCGCACGTATCGGCTGGTCTCGTCTATACAGTCTCCAGGGCACGGCGCGTATCGGCGGCCTTTCTTCTGCTTTGGTTTCGCGCTTATTTGCCGTTCCGGCTGCTTCGGAACCCGAACCAGTCCTCACTTCTCGTGGTGTTCGCAATCCCCGTGGTGTTCGCGATCGTCGTGGTGTCCGCTATCACGTCCGGGTGTCACTATTTGTTGAAGTGAGGAGAGAACGACTATCTTTTGATGCATCGAACTCAAGTTTATTGATCGATCAGCCAGTTTAAATAATAGTGTTAACGAACTTCATGCATATTCCAAAATCCAGGTTCATGATAGGCTAACAGAGAAAACTCTAACCAATCCTTTTGTTTTACAATACCGTTGATTGTTTACACAAAATAAAACCAGTGCTTTTTCTTTAAGCCATACTTGAACTAAACTCTCCACAGGCCTGTTCCTGTCGTGCTCCTTCGGCTGCCTGCAGAGAGGGGCAGCCCTATTAGGAGGGTGAAAGGCCTGTCTCCAACATCACAAGGCGGAAATGGAGCTCTCCTGGTCCTCAGCCCATGCTGTAAGCAGAGCAGAGCCTTTTCCCGAGCACTGGTGGATTTCTGCCTGCGGCTGGCCCCTGGCAACCGTGACCCACTGCACTCGGTCTGAGTCACCTACAGGATGGCTGGTGCCTCTTGATTTGCTGATGGGACGTGAGGGGCACTGAGGGAAAGGTGAGTGTCCCAATGCTGAGGGCACACGGGAGGTCAATGAGCAGACTTGAGGCATCCCCAGATGTATGCAGATGCCCCCTGTGTTGCTGAGGTGTCATGATGGTCTCTGAATGGGATGCAGAAGCCCTGCATGCCACTGAGACCAGCGAGAGTCCCTGAGGGGAGGCGGGTGTCTATCGTGTCCCTCAGGGTACGGCGGTTTCACTGAGGGAACGGGAGCGTCACTTGAGGGGGACACGGGCACGCCGCGTGTGGCTGAGTGCACATGCCGCTGGCTGAAGGGATGCCAGGGCCGCTGAGGGGCCGTGGGCTCGCCCTGAGGGACACGGCAGGGCCGGGCCGGTCCCCGCTGCGCCGCCGCCGCCCGCTCCCCTCAGCCGCAAGGAGCGTTTCACGCCCAGGCGCGGGCGGCCCCGCCCCGCCGCTCCCCTCAGCCGCGGGCGGCAACTCGAACCCGCTGGGGCCGCCTTGCGGGGCCGGGCACCGGGTGGCCTTCCAGAAGCCCCGGGGGAGCTGCCCCGGGGCTGCCCTGCTCTCAGACACACCGAGGAGCATGGGGCAGCGTTGGCTCAGCGCCAGGGAGTGTTTCACTTTGCCAGGGGTGAAGCTGCAGTAGCTTAGAGGGACAGAACTTCCTAGCACAGGAATGCTGGAATTACCTGGTGTCACCTATAGGGCACGGAATGAACATTTGGGCTTTCAAGTTGAGGTAATCACTGGACTGTGAGAATAATGAAATTGGAGGTGATCTGTCGAGTACATGTAGTGGATATTTGAGCAGGAAGATCTGAGGTGATCTCTTGGGGAATAAATTACTTTTGAGGAAAAGTCTGAGTAATTTCTAGAGGGCACATAGAGATCATTTTGTGACAAATCCTGAGGTAAATGTTAGGGCAAAGCCAGAACATTTGGGGGTAAAATCTCAGGTTCTCGGCCTTCCCACTCCCTCATGCCATGCCCCAGCAGGGCAGCTTTGCCCTCCCTGTGCCCAGCCAGCCCAGCCTGGGCACCTCAGGGGTGCCCCCACCCTCCTGCTGAGGCCCGGCCTCCAGGGCTTCTGCCGCAGGCCTGGGAGATGCTCTGGGCAAGCGCCAGAGCAGCCGGGTGCCAGGGACAAGGCGGCTGCCTGGGGGCTGCTTGTGCCCTCTGACACCCAATTCCTCAGGGCTTCCCAGCACCCCAGCTGCACAGGGGCCTCCTGGTGTTCTGCCAATTGACTGAGGCGATTTAAAGGACACAGCAGTGGAAATAATGATCTTCTTTTACTGTGAATGTGAAGGAACCACAGTGGAAGATGATGCATTCAATGAAACAGTGTGCTTGGTTTTAGTGACAAGCAAAAACAAGCAAGGTAGTGCACCAAAACCAGTACTAGAATGTTGTAAATGAGAAGCTTGACGTGGTCATTATTCAAGCATTAATCAATTTATTAAATATTTTGGTAATGTATGAGCCATACAGCGCTGAGTACAGTGGGGGAACTTTACCCTCCAACTGCACACCAATAGTTGAGGCTTACAGGTATTTATAGGGGCACTCATGAGCTTTCTCAGCAGATTCTATTCCAAATTTTTACTCACCAGCAGTTTCCCTTCTCAATTTTACATCACATTTCTATACAGTATTGTGGTTTAGTTTTTCTCAGGATGTATCCCAGAAAAGGAGTATCCCAGGTGGTGGAGAGTCCAACTTCTGAACGAACAAAGAAGTCTCCCAGCTCGTGGGGTCCAGATTCCAGACATGGCTTTTCCTTTTGATTGCAAGGACTATAAATCTCATTACAGTGATGTCCAGCTTCCCTTAATCAAAACTATTAGTCCCTGAGTTGATGTTCATATTCCTTTCTCAAGCTGCTTTTTGCTGTTTTGTCAAGGTGCGAGATAAGCATATTTCCTTTTCATATATTCTAAAGCTGTAGTTTCAAAGATCCTTACTGCAAGCAATATTCTGAAATTATACTTCAAAAGGTTATTATTGCAAAACTCTTTAAGGCTTAACCACAAGCAGAAAGTTCCTGTCAAAAAGGAACATCCTCAAAACTTTCATTCAAATGCTCCTAAATCAACTTAAGACTTATAAAAGTTAATTGCGAACAAAGGATAGGTTCAAAGGCCTTTTTTGCATGCTTTACTTTCCTCAGTTATTATTAGAATTTGTCTTTATAAGTGTCCCATGGTTGGTTTCCACACATATCACAATCACAAATACTAGCATTGCCTGTATGTACCTGACACGAAACACACCTTTGTATTTCACAAAAGGAGAGAAAGTAGAGCGATTTAGAAAGATGCATCACCAATTGCCTAAATTGTTTATCATCTTACAGATCTGCATTTGCTGGGGAGCCCCGTTTAGCACCAGGGATCTGGGGAACCATTTCCCAGCAACTGGGAAAATCCGAGGTCATCAATCCACTCAGAGATGAGGTCTCCAAATTTGCCCCAAAAGTGGGTCTAGCTTTTATAGACCAAAAAGAGCAAGTCCAAGTGACTTAATTACATTTTTAGCCCAGAAAGCCCTGCAGCTGATGGCACACTTCACAATCAGCAGGGGACACAGCTAGGCCAAAGCCCAGACCTCTGCTGGGAGGGTTTCCCCTCAAATACCCTTCAAACCAACCTCTATTCAAGTCAGGTGGGAAAGTTCCTTTAAATGATCCATTTCTGGCACCTAACCCCACAGTGTTATGTGAAAGTTTCTAAATCAGCTGTTATGGAGTCAAACAGCCAACACTAAGAGTCCTTGTCATCTATTTGTAGCTAAATCACACGTAGGGGGATTTGAAGGAGTTTGGAACGAGCGAGAGAAAAGACCTCTGAGCTTTTTAGATTATGCCATTTCTTTTTCTCATCTTCTACATAGATAGGAAGGGTGAGTTTGGCTCACATCTCCACCGAATGGCTCAGAAGGTCACAAGACTTGAACTTACAAGACATTTAAAGGATTTATTGGCCAATAAAACATTGCCAACAAGGATATGTATGTTTCTGACCCAATCCTTCAGTACTTAATCTCATGGACTCTTGCTACAGTGTAAGCTTTCTTAGGAAATCATGTTCTGACACACAAACCTACAGCACTGCAGTCTAAACTTTGTCTTTACTGTTGCAACTACTTTTATTTTTTCTATATCTTAAAACTCTAAAATGCTAAACTCCTGCACTTAGCATAAGATGTCTCTGCTTCATACTAGAAATCTAAATTCTCACTTCTAGCATCTGAGTTTGGAAGCCCTTTCCAAGGCCTCAGCTCAAATCCCATGTTTAACTCTAGGCCTTGGCTAACAGGCCCAAAGATCTGAGAAGCCCCTGCATTTCTGTTTCCAACAACACTGATGCTATTAATTCCAGAGTGCCCAGGAACCATCTTGCAAGTCACTCAGGCAGGATCAAGGCAGCTGCCAGGGGGCTGCTTGTGGCCTCTGACAGCCCATTGCTCAGGGCTTGCCAGTGCCCCAGCCCCTCAGGGGCTGCCCCAGCCCGGCCAAGCTGCCCAGCAGCAGTGCCACAGCCCCACAGCAGCTCCAGAGCAGCCCCATCCAGAGGCACCTGGGAGCCCTCAGCAAGGCAGCCAGCAGCACACGGGCAGGAGGACACGGATGCTTCCTGCCTGGCCCAGGGCTCGTGGCCATCTCCAGGCACGGCTCTGGCAGGGATCCCCGCAGCTCGGGCCCCTGCCCAGGCGCTCTGTGGGCAGCACAAAGGCTTCAGCAGAACCACCAAAGGCCAAGGGCCTTCTGGCCATTTTCCCTGCAGCACTGCACGTCTGGGCAGCTGGCTGAGCACAAGCACCCTTTTCATCCTCCTCCCCAAAGCCCTGCCGATACTGGCAAGGAAAAGATCCTGGTAGTCTGTTTACTATACATATTTTTATTTACATACAAAAGAAAAATTAAAATATGAAAACAAAAATCTTGATTAAAAAGAAAATCCCTGCTGGCTCAAGTGGCCCCAGCAGACAAGAGTCTTCCAGATCAACTTTACACAGACTTCCAGCAGAACAGCAAGGCTCTGTGGCACAGGCGAGGCCGTTTCTTCCATGCGCTGCGGAACTCATCTCGCAGCTTACACCACGTGGAGTAGGGAGCCCTCTGTACAGCCCGGAGAACAAAACCAGCTTCAGCTGACAGATTTCTGATGGCAGGACTGCTGTCATATGCCATTTCTTCCAGGGCTTCAAGAGAGAGGAACAGAGTCAAGGTCAGGTGCCAGATCTGCGAGGAGCTGACGAGAGGCCCCTGCCAGGTTCATCCCAGTCGGCTCTTGCCATGGCCAGGAGGGAGCAGGGAGCAAGGGGATCAGCCTGAAGTTGCAACCAACAAATCCCACATGTGGCCCTGAAATGTCAGTGTGCTCTGCCCACGGGAGCAGAGCCCTCCGCAGCCGGGCCAGGGCTTGCAGCTCCCCCCGGCAGCCCCCGCTGTCAGCCCGCTGCCCTCACTCACCAGTGCAGATCAGCTGCAGCTCTTGCTGCCGCCCCCTCAGGTGCCGCCCGGCGATGCCTGTGAACACAGAGCCTGTCACGGCCCCAGCGGCACAGCTCCCTGCCAGCGGTGCTGCCGGCGCTGTGGCCGCACGGGCTGCTGGCCCGGCAGGGCTCAGCCCGGCCCTTGCCGCACGCTGCCGCCCCAGGGCACGGCTGCCAGAGGGCGGCAGCAGAAATGCCCAGGCCAGGCGGGGCTCCACGGCGCCGGGCTCGGCTGGCACTGCCGGGGCAGCAGGCGGGGCTGGGGCCGAGCTGCGGCGGGCTGGGCCGGGGAGGAAGCCCGGGATCGTTGCTCACCTATGAACCTGATGGCCGCCGCTCGCAGGTGCTCCTGTGGGCTCTCCAGGTAGTGCAGGGCCCGGCGCAGGTGCTCGGCTGCTCTGCTCCTGTCCTGTGCCAGCTGCAGAGAGCGGCAGGAGGGAAGGGTTGGCGCGGGATCAGCCCCTGGGCCGGGCGCTGCCTGCGCCCAGCCCCGGCCTCCCCTGGCTCCCGAGGGCAGGGGGCAGAGGACCGGCTGCTGCCCGGGGAGCCGCAGTGCCGGCCCGCAGACCCGCCGGGCCAGGGCTCCATGGGCACCCGGCTCGGGCCCACGGGAGCCTGGAGAAGAGCCCGCGGGGCCTCTGGCTGCAGCAGCGGGCGGGGGCATAGCTGCCCGGCCCGCACACTGAGCATCGCCCTCAGGGGCCTTCTCCAGGCTGAGGCTGGGGATTTGCGGCAGCTCTTACCAGGCCCTCGCCGAACCTCCATGTCTGATCCACCTGGAGCATTTGTTCAATATCCCTCCTTTTCAGCAGTCTGGCTGCAGAATGCAGTGTTTCCCGAGAGGCCTGGAGAGCACCAGAGAGGCACAGTTGGCCCCACAGTCCATGGCACAGAAGCATCTCAGTGCCACACCCAGGAGGAGGCTGCAGCCCCCAAGGTGCCAGGGCAGGAGGCAGCCCAGCCCCCTCCCAGGGGGACCACAGCCGGCCACAAGTCCTCACCTCAGCAACCATCGGATTCTCATCATGGCAGTGAAAGGACAGTGGGACCAGGCTCTGGCACACATGGGACTTCAAGGCCTTTCTTCCATCTTCTGTTAATAACTCCAGCATCTCTTGAAAGACACACATGCAGCTCAGCTGCACCTGGCTATCATCCTGTATGAAAGGAAAGGCAAAAGACCTCAGCATCAGCTGCTTCAGGCCCCCAGGGCACAGGCCTGCATCTCCACAGGGCACCAAGTGTCAGGGTAGCAGCAAGTGGCCGTGGCTGTGGGCACAGAGCCTTACATGGTCAAAGAGCGGCAGGAGCGCTTCAGCCAGCTGCAGGGCGATGGGGGTGGGTATTGGGGCACCATTATCCAGCAGCAAATATCTCAGTAGAAGAATGGTCATCCTGATCATGTTGCTTTCATTTTCCTGCAGGAGCTCCACAAGACTTTCAGTCAGGCGCCACATTTTTTCCGCCTGTGTGGAACACAAGTTTGTGAAAGGCCACCCTGCTGCCACAGGGCCCAGAGGCCAAAGGCCTGTCCCGAAGCACTGGGGCAGCTGAAGCGGGAGGCAGGAGAGCTGGGAGCAGCTGCCCCAGCACCCGAAGCCCAGGCAAGGCCAGGCAACTGCGTTGCCCAGCCCCACGCTGCCTGCACTGCTTCAGCCATCGCCCACTTCTCACCAAGGAGGGATTATTTCCCAGCACTACGAAGCCTCTGAGTGCCAAGTGACGCCTCTCCCTGTGCTCACTCTGCAAGTTCTCTGACATGATGTCCAGAACACTGTCACTGCATTCCCTCAAGTCCAGGCATTTGAGCACCTGCAAGGCACAGGGCAGTGACAGGGAGCTGGCCGGCAGGAGCCCGGAGCCGCACAGGGCTGGGCCCAGGCAGCAGCACAGGGCACGGGCACTGTCCTGGCAGCTGTGGCTGTGAGAGGGCAGAGAGCTGGCAGACAGCTCAGGGAGGTAGTGCACCTGGAGAAGGCATGAGGGGACTTGGAAAGCTGCCAGACGGAGCAAAGTTTCCAGCTTCCCCAGAGAAGTGCTTCCCTTCCCACTGCACTGCCATGGCCTCAAAGGCACCCAGGGACCAGCAGGCGTGGCTCGGGAAGCCATGTGATTCATGGGAGAATTGAAGCCTGGCCACAGGCTGCTTACTTGTTCTGGCCTGAAAACACCCTTCTCCACAAGCAAATGCGTCAGGGTGACGCTGGTCTTAAGTTTGAGGAGCTCCGAGTGTGCTCGGAGCCCAGTGCCCATAGTGCTGGTATCTTCCTGCTGAATGCTCTTGGTGAATTTGCAAACGAGCTGTAGGAGAAGGGCAGGAAGCCGGGGATGTTGCATGGAGTGCTGCACACACGGTGCTGGGCTGAGCAGGGACAGCAGGCCCAGCCCCGGTGGGGGTGGCTGCAGGTACCTGCGCTGTGCTGCGGAAGCGGCCACGGCTGGATTCCTGCTCTTGTGTGTGCTCCAGGGCTGCATCTGGCAAAGAGTGAGCGCAGCCAGAGCTGAGGGGCTGCGGGAGAGGCCGGAGAACACAGCCCAGCCCTGCGCTGCCCAGGCAGGGAGAGCCCCGGGATGGCCCAGGGGATGGAGCAGGGCGACTGCAGGGTGTCTGCCCGGCCCCTCTTCCGTCCTGTCCTTGGACATGTCCCCAGGGGATGGCATGGCATGGCATGGCATGGCATGGCATGGCATGGCATGGCATGGCATGGCATGGCATGGGGTCAAGCCGGCTGCAGGCACCATTCCTGTGGCCCAGCTCTGCCACTCACCCTCCTGCAGTGGCTGGAATGGCACCACCTCCTCGGCCTCCAGTGCTGCGGCGGTTCCAGGGCCTTCTTCCTTCTCCTCCTTCACCCAGGCGATGTTTCGCACTCTCGGCACTCTCTGCTCCATATCTCTGATTGGATTTGTGGCAACTTGCAGGAGAGATGCCTTGGAAAAGCTCCAAGTCACCAAGTCCTGCACTTGTGCCTGGGACGCACCTTCAAGAGAGAAGCCTCAGGAAGGCTGCAGGACAGCAAGTCCTGCACTCGGTCTAAAGGGCTCCTGCCACAAGGACAGGAGACTCCTGTCAAGGATTGTGGTCTTTCCTCGAGGGTGCCAGCAGCAGTGATGAGAAATGCTTCAGAAAAGTTCTGAGTCACCAAGTCCCACAGTCTGGCCTCGCCGGCTCCTGCAAAAGAGAACCTCGGGAAGGCCACAGATCAGCAAGGCCCGCAGTCTTTCCACGAGGTCACCTTTGGGAATAACGCCTCAGAAAAGCTCCAGGTGGGACATGAACGAGCGTGCGGTGCAGGGGCTCTTCACAGCACCGCTCTGTCCCGTCCTGTCCCGTCGCGTGCTCCGAGCACTGTGGCCTGCTCTTGTCACCGCCAGCTCCTATGTCACCATGTGTCACAAAGGGCCCTTGGACACCCGGTACCATGTCACAGTGACTGTGCGGCAGCGTGTCACCAAGGGCCCTTGCACACACTGCCGCCCTCCCTGGGGCCGCCCCCAGCTCAGCCAAAGTGGCCCAGGCTGGAAGGAATGCCTGGCCCCAGGTGTCCAAGGCAGCCCCACAGGATCTTTAGGAAGGGCTCAGAGCATCAGCAAACGCTACCCTGCTCTTTGGGCTCAGGGCAGCAGAAGGAGCCCCCAGGGCTGCTGACGCAGCTGCTCTGGGAAGGGCACGGGCCCTTCCAGGGACACTGGCACGGACGGCCTCCTTGGGACACATCCCAGCCCGTGGCCATCCTAAACCCGCGGGTGTGACTCGCACAAGGAACGTGTGGGCCCGGGCACCAATGCTGCTCTGAGCCCTGGGGCCCGGGCAGCGCTGCCATCAGCAGCTGGGGCAGAGTCCTTGCCCAAGCAGAGCTGCCACCCCCCGAGCCCTGGCAGCGCTGGTGCCCGTCTCCTGCCCCAGAGACCTGTGCCCCCGGGGGGCTTCTGTGCCACAGGGAGCCAAAGCCCACGTGCATTGGGGGCTGTGCTCCTTCCTGCAGGGGCTGATGGCCGGAGCACCTGGAGCAACTGCTGGCAGCACTTGGTCTCTGTCAGAGGGCAGAAGCTGTTAGTCAGTCCTGAAAGGATTTTTTCATGGAAGGCATTGGCAGTAGCACCACAACACCATCAGCTGCTGAGTTTCCCTGGACGATTTGATTGTACAGAGGCACTGTCATGTTTCATGTGATCTTCTGTCAGTTCTTCTGCGAAAAACACTAGCCCAGTCTGTGATGTTCAACGCTCCAGTTGCTGCCCGTCTGTCTGTGTCGTAGCTGATGCAAGGCAAATATTTCCTCCAGACCCAAAGAGTTGTGCCTGAAAAGTCACAGGGCTACATCTCTTTTTGATTTTTTATTTAATGCTTTCCCGAGCCTGCTGACCATTTTAGAGGATTTCTCCCTATCTCTAGGGCACCCTCTCCAGAAATTCTGCTGTTCCATCCTTTTGCATTTAGTAAAAGCTACCTGCAGTGACCAGTCGATCAAAGCCCTGGGAAAACCTGAACTCCTGGGTGAAGCCAGGCTAAACTTTTCTCTCCCAGATCTGAAGCCATTAAGTGCCAAGCACTGTCCCCAGTGTCATACCCTGTCCCTTGGAAGTGTTCTGATGCAATTTAAAAGGGGTTGAAAACACCCAACTTTTAACATTTTTGTCATTTCTGCATTAGCATTCAAATCCTTGACCAGAAAAATCACATGTAGACATTTCTGGGATTCTTAAATACCAAAGCTGTCCTTTTCATCCTGGATTTCAGAGTCTCTGAATGGAGTCTCTCACACAAGGATTTAGTTTGAAACACTACAGAAAAACACCCTGGTGTTGAGCTGTACCTTTACATTGGCATATACTCCTAATGATTACTTTAGGTAGGAGCAGCAAACCCAAGAATGAGCCAAAGAGGTGATTCCTCTCTTCTCATGCGCTGCACAGCCCTAACTGGGAATTCGAGAATGGACTCAGGAGCCTCAGGGTGCACAGGAAGCCCCAAAGGCTTTGGGATGCTGAAATGGACCAGCCTGCTGTTTGTGCCTGGGCTGCACAGGGCTGAGCTCCATGTGGATGGTCTAACAAAGGCTGAATGGACATACCATGGCCCACTGGAGACTCCAGATCCTATGAGCTACATAATTCAGTTGTAACCAGCTGAATTTTTCATGTTAACCTGATACCCAGGAGAGGAAATGGTAAACATGGAAAAGTGTTCTTCCAGTTCTAGTGACAGCTGTACCTGCACAGCACCTGTGCCCACGGCAGGGTGGTGGGAACTGGATGATCTTTATGATACTTTGCACCACAGAGTCTTCTGGCATTCTGTGATTCCCCAAGCAGAGAAGAAAACTTGAATTCTCCTCATGTTGTCCACTGCTGAGCAAACATAAGAGCATCAAAGGAAGCATGGGACTCTAATGTGTCCTTCCTTTGCCACCATTCCAACTGCGCAACCCCTACTGCCACTGCAGACCTTGGAATTGGTGGAAGTTCCTGGTCCAAGCATTAGACACTCCCAAGAGAGCAAAACAAGCACTGACAGAGTCAGAGGAGCTCTTTCTTCCTAAAGGAAGCCACATATTTGAACTGAAAGATTCTATATTTAGTTTAGAGGCTCTTGCCAGAACCTTCCAGGTCTCTCTGCTGTGCACGCAGCGCTTTTCATGCCCGCTCCCAACAGGCTTTGGAACACAGAGCCCAACCTGGCTGGCTCTGCCACCAGCACAGCCCAAACACAGGCGGAGGAAGAAGCAGCAGGGGCTGTTTTGCGGCCATGCCCAAGAGAGACTGGCAGGGTGCCCTCCCTCTGCTTTCTCTTGCTTGCCTTTCTGACTGGCTCTGAGCCTGGGGCTGCCATTCCTCACTTGTGGGGAGCAGAAGCACGGCTGGGATCCCGGCACTGCCTGACAGCGCTCCGGGCACCGGCACGGCCGCGAGTCCGAGTCTCGGGCGCCGTGCTGCTGCTTCATTTGCCCTTAGGCACACCCAGAGCTCCCTGCTAAGCCAGGATGCTCTCTGCTTGTGCCCTCTTCCTCATCCTGTGCAGGGATGGAGCACTGCTGTGCTTTCAGGAAGATATTCCTGAAAACTTCCACCATTCCAAGCTCCTTTGCCCTCCATGGATGCTTGCCATGGATTCCCTCTCAGCTGGGTTCAGTGCATACTCAGGTTGGCTCTTTCAAAATTCAGGGGCTCTGAGGTGCTCAGCAAGATCTGGAAGTTCACAGTGCTGTGGAACTGCACCTTCAGCACAGGGACCTTTCCAGCCTGACCTGCCCTCGTTCCTCTGTGTCTGTGCACAAAACACAGCAAGCGAGAGAACGGCAGCAGGGGCCTGTGTGTCCCAGGGCCCCAGATTTGCTTCAGCTCCACAGAGATGCGGGCAAAGTGAAGAAGCCAAACTGTTTATTGATGGAAGGCAAAGCAAAGAGATGAGCCGGGAGAGAAAAAAGGGGATCAGCAGGATCTGAGGGCTAAAGGGAAAGAGTTGTCCACAGGGAGGGAGAGTGGAGGGAAAAAGAAGGGCTGGGCAGAACCAGAGGGCTAAAGGGAAAAAGTTGTCCACAGGGAAGGAGAGTGGAGGGAAAAAGAAGAGCTCGGCAAAACCAGAGGGCTAAAGGGAAAGAGTTGTCCACAGGGAGGGAGAGTGGAGGGGAAAAGAAGGGCTGGGCAGAGGCTGAGGGCTAAAGGGAAAAAGTTGTCCACAGGGAGGGAGAGTGGAGGGAAAAAGAAGGGCTGGGCAGAGGCTGAGGGCTGGAGGGAGGGAGCTATCTATAAGCAGGGAGAGGGCTGAAGCAAGGTAAGTTTCCCGCAGGCTCAGGTGTGCCAATCATCAGCTGTGTCTGGAGCTCCAGCTGGTCTCTTCTGGTCTCAGAGTAGTCTCATCTTCCATTGCATTTGGAGGTCTTAAAGAAATACTGGTTCTTCTGAGCCATTTCTGCAGCTGTTTTACTGAATATCTGTTGAACAACTATGTTTGTCTGTGAAGGCTTGTCATCTCTCCTCAGGGCTTGAAGGGCTGGAAGAGAGAGGAACAGAGGCAGGGTAAGAGCCTGGATCTGTGGGAATCCTAGGAGACCTTCCTGCGAGGGCCATCCCACCCAGCTCTTGCCATGGCCACAAGAGCGGGGGTGTCAACTGGATCCACTGGCCACTGAATCTGCTGTCCTGCGTCCCTGAAATCTCTGTGCGCTCTGCCCATGCCAGCCTTCATCCACACAAGGAGCGAAGCCGGCCCCAGCCGGGACAGGGATTGCAGCTCCCTGCCCAGGCATTGCAGCTCCCTGAGCCAGGCCCCGCTGCCAGCCCGCTGCCCTCACTCACCCTCACAGATGACCTGGAGCTCTCCTGGCTGCCCGATGAGAAGCACCCCGGCGATGCCTGTGAACACAGAGCCTGTCACGGCCCCAGCGGCACAGCTCCCTGCCAGCGGCGCTGCCGGCGCTGTGGCCGCACGGGCTGCTGGCCCGGCAGGGCTCAGCCCGGCCCTTGCCGCACGCTGCCGCCCCAGGGCACGGCTGCCAGAGGGCGGCAGCAGCAATGCCCAGGCCAGGCGGGGCTCCACGGCACTGGGCTTGGCTGGCGCTGCCAGGGCAGCAGGCAGGGCTGGGGCCGAGCTGCGGCGGGCCGGGCCGGACCGGGGAGGGAGCCCGCCTCGGGACTCACCCAAGAACCGGATGACCGCCTCTCGCAGGCGCTCCTGTGGGCTCTCCAGGTAGCGCAGGGCCTGGCGCAGGTGCTCGGCTGCTCTGTTTCTGTCCTGTGCCAGCTGCAGGGAGCGGCAGGAGGGAAGGGTTGGCGCGGGCTCAGCCCCTGGGCCGGGCACTGCCTGCGCTCAGCCCCGGCCTCCCCTGGCCGCACAGCCCGGAGGCGCGGCCAGCAGCCGCTGGCCAAGGGCTGCCGAGGGCAGGGGGCAGAGGGCCGGCTGCTGCCCGGGGAGCTGCAGTGCCGGCCCACAGCCCCGCCGGGCTGGGGCTCCATGGACAGCCGGCTCGGGCCCACAGGGGCCTGGAGAAGAGCCCACGCGGCCTCTGGCTGCAGCAGCGGGCAGGGGCACAGCTGCCCTGCCCGCACACTGAGCACCGCCCTCAGGGGCCTTCTCCAGGCTGAGGCTGGGGCTTGCAGGCCCTCCTTACCAGGACCTCGGGAAACGTCAACAGGTTCTCTGTCTCCAGCAGCTGCTTGAGTTCCCTCTTCTTCAGGAACCCGACCGCACAATGCAGCGTTTCCCGAGATGCCTGAAGAGCAGCAGAGAGGCACAGATGGCCCCACAAGCCAGGGCACAGGAGCATCCCAGTGCCACAGCCTGGATGAGGGTGCAGCCTGCAAGGTGCCAGGGCAGGAGGCAGCCCAGCTCCCTCCCAGGGGAACACCAGCAGCCGGCCATGATTCCTCACCTGTGCCACGTGCTGATTCTCATCATGGCAGTGGAAGAATAGTGGAGGTAGGCTCTGGCACACATATGACTTAAGGGGCTTTTTTCCCTTGTCTACTACCAAATCCATCACCTTGAAGAACAGGTTAAGGGAGAGTAGCTGTACATGGCTGTTGTCCTAGAGGAAAGGACAAAAAAGTCAGCACCAGCTACTCCAGGCCCCCCTGAACAGCACAAAAATCCACAGGGCCCAAAGTTTCTGGGCCATAAACAGTGCCCAAGACTGGGGACACAGAGCCTTACGTGGTCAAAGAGCTGCAGGAGCGTCTCAGCCAGCTTCGGGGCAGTGGTGTCAGATACCAGGATGTCTTTGTTCTTGAGCAAATTAGTCAAGACAGAGAGCGTCATTCTGACCACCTCTCCATCTGCATCACTCAGCAGCTCCAGAAGGCTTTGAACAACGCTGCATATACGCTTGGCCTGTGTGGAACCATAGGCGCTGTGCTAGGAAGCCATGGATGGCTGCACCGCAAACACCGCCAACTCCACCCTGGCACTGCAAGGCCACCCTGCTGCTGCAGGGCCCACAGGCCAAAGGGCTGACCCAAAGCACTGGGGCAGGTGAGGCAGGAGAGCTGGGAGCAGCTGCCTCAGCTCCTGAAGCCCTGCCAGCCCAAGGGACTGCTTTCCCCCGCACAGCTTCAGCCGCTGCCCTCTTCTCACCATCGAGGGATCCTTGCTGACCACCATGAGCCCTCTGAGCGCCAGGCGACGCCGCTCCTTGCACTCACTCTGCAGGTGCCTTGACATGATCTCCAGTGTGCTGTCAGCAGCTTCACTCCAATCCAGGCACTCAAGGACCTGCAAGGCACAGGGCAGTGACAGGGAGCCGGCCAGCAGGAGCCCGCAGTTGTACAGGGCTGGGCCCAGGCAGCAGCACAGGGCGTGGGCACCGTCCTGGCAGCTGTGGCTGTGAGAGGGCAGAGAGCGGGGAGGCAGCTCAGCCAGGCAGCGCTGGCCACCAGGCTCACCTCCACAAGGAATGCCAGGGCAGGCAGATCCCAGTGTGGCTCCTCCTTGCTGAGCAGCCCAAGCAGGCGGAGAGCAATCCCAGAACAAAAGGAGGGGGAGACACGGCACATCTCCCTGGAAGGGCAAAAAAGGCAGCCAGACCATGAGGTGGAGGGGCAAACTTCTTCCAGGAATGCCTCACAGAGGTCTGGTCTTTCCCCAGCATTCCTGGAGGGGATGTGAGCACTGTGGGAGGTCCCCCCTTCTGGGCACCCTCCTCTCCCAGCCTTTTCCAGTCTCCTTGGCTGTCCCTCAGGGACAAGGTTCTCTGGCCCATGACCAGAGGGACTGAGTGGGGCACAGGGCACAAATGCCAGGGGCAGTGGGGAGAAGGGGTCTCACCTGGCCAGCAGACCCACGGCAAAGTGCTGGGTGCCAGCACACAGCAGCGTGTCCCAGCAACGCTTGCGCTCCATAGCCACCACCTCATTGTCATACCACAGTCGGCAGAGCAGAGCCTTCATAGCCTGCACTGCAAACCTGTGTGCAGAGCAAAGCCCAGGTCACACTGGGAGCACTGGCCCTGGCCACAAGGGCTTGGGAAGGACAGGAGGACTGGGACCTGTTGGGCTTGCTGGGAACGCAGTGCTCCTGCCGGCATGCTCTCCAGAACTTATCAACTGCCAGCAATGGCATCTGCTGTGTGGTGATGGCAACATGGAAGAGCAGAGCCACAAACAGGCGGGAAGAATAAAGCAGCATTGCCTCGTGGCACTCAGGCACCCGGACAATCACCCAGATCACCAGAGTTGCCTGCAAAAGAAGCAGCCCAAGACAGCGCTCAGTGCCGAGCAGTGGGGCAGTCTGTGGGGCAGGGCCCAAGGGCAGATGCAGGAGGAGCAGCGGGCCTGGTGCCCCCTGAGCCTTCCTCTAGCCCAGGGTTCAGCTCAGTGACTGAGGCACAGAGTGGATGGAGAGCTGCTGGAGAGACGACTGAGTCGTAAGCAGTGGCCAGATCTAGAAACTCACAGCCAGGGCAAAAACGTCCCTGTCATCCCCATCAGAGGTGCATGCGCTGTGCAGAGGCCAATCCTCCATCACACAGAGCAGTGTTGCCAGCACTTTCTCCACGGCTGGTCGCGATGACCCTATGGTTCTCCACATCATAGCAGCAGCTCTGTGGGATCAGAGCTCTGTGTCAGGGGCATCTCAGTCCCAGTACCCTGCCCTGTGCAGCTGTGGGGGCCCAGGTGACAGAGCCCCAGTGCCCTGAGGGGCAGGGAGGGAGCATTAGCAGCAGGCTTGGGGAACAGAAGGGCCCCAGGATCCTGGATCTCTCTGCCTGTCTGACAGAGCCCATAGCACAGGCTGTGCAGGGCCATGGGCCCCAAAGGCTGGTGGGCCCTGAGCTGTGCAGGCACGTGGGCCCCGTACCTGTCACACGTTGGGGCACAGCGCAGGAGGGTCAGCACCACGTCAGCAGGGTGTTCTTCAGCCAGCCTCACCATGTCACTTTGCAGCCTGGCATCCACAGTGACATAGGACACCAGCCTCTGGTGAATGCTGCCTACAATGGCTGGCACCTGGAGGAGGCATGGGGAAGACTTGGAGCGCTCTCCGGGGGAGCAACTTCTCCAGCTCCCCCCAAGAAGTGCTTCCCTTCCTGCCACACTGTGCTGGCCTCAAAGGCTGAGGGGGCCCAGTGACCATGGCTTGAGGGGACACACGGTCCTGGCAGGCCTCCAGGCCTGGCCCCAGGCTGCTTACCTGCTGCTGAGAAGGAACAGAACTCTCTTCGAAAAAATCCTTAGTGGGAACGGGTGTTGTGTCAGTATTTGTGATTCCCTGAGTCTCTCCAGTGTTGGCGGTTGTGATGACATCCTCAGTCACTGCCATGTCATCCTTTGCCCTCTGATCACTGGAATTCATTGCAGCATCAGGGTCTTCTGAGCACTCAGCTGAATCTGGTTTGGTGTCAGTATTTGCAATGCCCTGAGTCTCTCCATGGTTGGTGTTTGTGATGGCCACATCCTCGGTCATTGATGTGGGAACAGCCTTCTCCCAGATTTCAGTCACTGAGGTGTCAGAGTCCTGTGAGCGCTCATCCAAATCTGGGCTGACATCAGGCTCTGCCTGGAGCTCGGTCAGCCCCGAGTCAGGCTGGGCTGTGCCCTCAGCTGCTGCAGTGCTGGTCTTCCTACGCGGAATGCGCAGGAATTTCTGGAACCTCTGCAGGAGAATAAAGGACAGGGAAGGCAGGGATGCTCCAAGCCTGGTGCTCGGCTGAGCAGGGACAGCAGGTGGGGGTGGGTGCAGGTACCTCAGGTTTTTGCGCAAGCGACCACGGCTGCTCTTGTGTGCGCTCCAGGGCTGCATCTGGCAAAGAGCGAGCGCAGCCAGAGCTGAGGGGCTGCGGGAGAGGCCGGAGAGCACGACCCAGCCCTATGCTGCCCAGGCAGGGAGAGCCCCGGGATGGACCAGGGGATGGAGCAGGGCAACTGCGGGGTGTCTGCCCGGCCCCTCTTCTGTCCATGGTCATGTCCCCAGGGCGTGGATTGGCATGGCATGGGATGGCATTGGATGGCATGGCATGGAATGGCATGGCATGGCATGGCATGGGTAGGGGCCCAACTGGCTGCCACCATCAGCTCTGTGGCCCAGCTCTGCCACTCACCCTCCTGCAGTGGCTGGAATGGCTCTTCAGGCTGTTTTCCTGGGACAGCTCCAGGGCCTTTGGCTTTTCTCCTCTGGGAGACTTTAAACAGGCTGAGAAATCTGCCTGCCATGCTAGAGTCTGTCCTTGAGGGCCCCTTAGAGAGATATGCCTTGTGAAAGTTCTGAGTAAGAAAGTCCTTTAGTTGTGCCTTGAAAGCATCTGAGACAGAGAAGCCTCAGGAAGACTGCAGGACAGCAAGTCCTGCACTTTGGTCTCGAGGGCTTCTGCCGCAAGGACAGGAGACACCTCGTAAACGGTTTTGGTCACTAAGTCCCAGGATCACTCCTTGAGTGCACAGGCCAGAAGGATGGGAGATGCCTCAGACAAGTTCTGAGTCACCAAGTCTGGCCTTGTGGACACCTGGAAAAGAGAAGCCTCGGGAAGGCCACGGGTCAGCAAGGCCCGCAGTCTTTCCACGAGGTCACCTTTGGGAATAACGCCTCAGAAAAGCTCCGGGTGGGACATGAACGAGCGCGCTGTGCGGGGGCTCCTCACGGCACTGCTCTGTCCCGTCCTGTCCCGTCTCGTGCTCCGAGCACTGTGGCCTGCTCCCGTCACCGGCAGCTCCTTTGTCACTACGTGTCACAAAGGGCCCTTGGACAGCCGTTCCATGTCACAGTGACCGTGCGGCAGCGTGTCACCAAGGGCCCTTGCACACACTGCCGCCCTCCCTGGGGCCGCCCCCAGCCCAGCCAAAGTGGCCCAGGCTGGAAGGAATGCCTGGCCCCACGTGTCCAAGGCAGCCCCACAGCATCTTTAGGAAGGGCTCAGAGCATCAGCAAACGCTGCCCTGCTCTGCGGGCTCAGGGCAGCAGAAGGAGCCCCCAGGGCTGCCGACACAGCCGCGCTGGGAAGGGCACAGGCCCTTCCAGGGACGGTGGCACGGCCTCCTTGGGACACGTCCCGGCCCGTGGCCATCCTAAACCCGCGGGTGTGACTCGCACAAGGAACGTGTGGGCCCGGGCACCAATGCTGCTGTGAGCCCTGGGGCCCGGGCAGCGCTGCCATCAGCAGCTGGGGCAGAGTCCCTGCCCAAGCAGAGCTGCCACCCCCCGAGCCCTCGCAGTGCTGGTGCCCGTCTCCTGCCCCAGAGACCTGAACCCCCGGGGGGCTTCTGTGCCACAGGGAGCCAAAGCCCATGTGCACTGGGGACTGTGCTCTGTCCTGCAGGGGCTGATGGCCAGAGCACCTGGAAGAACTGCTGGAAAAACTTTGTCTCTGTACAGATGATTTTGCATTTTCCTGAAAGAAATTCTTCTCAACGAAGGGATTGGCAGTAGTACCACAACACCACCAGCTTCTGAGTTTCTCAGGACAATCAAATTTCAGTGGAACATTGTGCTTTTCTCACTCTCTTTCCTGCATTCTGGAAAAAATAGAATCTGCGCAGCCTCTGATATTCTTGGCTTCAGTTGCTGTCTGTCTGGCGGTGGCAGCTCATGTCCAAACAAAACTTTGTCCCTGCTGAGCACAGCAATGGGCAGCCACAAATAGAGAGGTTCCACAGTGAACATGAAGGCAGACACATGGAAGTACAGAGAATAAGGATATCTCTGGGAGGAAAAGCTGTTCTGTGTCTCTGATTATGGTGCCCACAGCCTGAAGCAGCAGCCAAGAGAAGCGCTGTAAGCAGACAGGTGCAGTTTTCGGCACCACAATATACAAATATATTAAGCCATTATCCAGAATGCAAAGGAGGACTGCAAGGATGAAGTGTGGTCTGGAGGGGAAGCCCTAGGTGCAGCTGAGGCCACTCTAGTCTGTTCAGCCTGGAAGAGAGTAAAGGGCATCGCTGTGGTCTTCAACATCCTCCCAAGGGCAATCAGAGGGGCTGCTGCAGCTCCCGTCACTGTTGGGACCAGTGACAGGACTGGAGAAAAGGGCAGGGAGCTGGGACAGGGCAAGTTTCATTTCCATATCAGGAAAAGGTTTTTCACCCAGAGCACGGTCGGCAGTGGCACAGGTGCCCCATTGACGCAGCCCAGCGGAGCCCAGGCTGGCTCTTGGGAAAACTGCGGCGCTGTGCCAGGAGTGGGGAACGGCCAAGGCATGGGTTCTGCCTGCGGCTGAAGCTGCCGAGCCACTGCTCAGTGGTTCGGTGTCTAGTAACTGCAGCACGGACCAGGCAGAAGAGAAGGAGGAGGCACTTCCATTGTGAGGTTCCACAGGCAAAGGTTTATTCCAAGGGAGGGATTTAGAAGGAAAGAGCCACGAGCACTTCGGTGCACGGGATTTTATAGGGGTACAGCTCAGGGGGTGGATACAAACGATTGAGCAAGAAGGAATCTGCAGGGGAGCAGCGAGGGGATTCCATCAGTTGCTTGGGACTAATTTGGACAGATGTGAGGAGAGGGTAGGTCCCATGGGCCAGTGGGGTTCCTGCAATAGGGGAATTCCAAAGGCGTGGTGCAGCCAGGGATTGGTCCAAGACAAAACTGACAGGGAAGGTTCAGGAATAAAGAGCTGGGTTACCTTGACAGGCAGGGAAGGAGCTGCAACAAAGAGTGGGGCATGGCATGAGGGACAGCTTTGAGGGAGGGAAAAACCTAGGGGTAAACCAACTTGGGGAAAACATCGGGTACATTAAAACAAACTATTATACCATAGCTGATAAATAAACATGAACTGCAACACCCCAGGGAAATGGGCACAGCACCAAGCCCATCTGAGGTTGAGAATTGTTTGAACAACATCGAGCAGTCACCCAAGCTTTTAGCCACTACATAAAAACTCAAGGGTTGTGAACTCTAGGTTTACATGAGCATCTACTCCTGAGTATTATTTTAGGCAGTGTTGTAAGAAACTTGTTTAATCTCTGATTATACCCCAGTTCCTTGTAGATTGTGTGGAACGTGTAATCCTTTTGTGTCCATTGCTTGTTAGGACTATAAAAAAGAACATTGGTGCTGGGTGACTCAGAGACACCCAGTATGTGTTAGGTGCAGTATACAGGGCATAAGGAGAAGGAAAAGAGAAGTACTAACACATACTGATAAGTTTGGAAATTTAGATAGCATTAAGAATGAATAACCTAAGAAGTAAAAATGTTATTAAAAAGACTCCACTAGAATGTATTTTAGCACATGAGAAAGATTTGGGGGGAATCCCAGAGGGTAATTTTTCAAAGAAAGCTAATCTGATTAAATACTCTACCCCATGGTAGCCTTGGTATCAGTTAGAAAGTGGTGAAAAGTGACCATCTAATGGAACTTTAAATTATCATACATTCTGACAGTTGATGTTATTTTGAAGAAAAGAAGAAAAATGAGATCAAGTGATATATGCAGACATGTTTTTTTCCCTGAAGAATAAACCTGAGTGGCAGAAAGAACGTGGCTTTGATTTGGTCCCACAGGACCCTTTAGTCCTAACTTTGGAAAGAGATAACAGGCAGGAAATAAAGCCATGTTGTTCTGCATGTAGCATAGGGCAGAGATGTTTGAAATTGGCTACAAAGCATGAGGAAATTGATTTCTAGGTGTCCAAGCCTTACAGCCGAGTTACCCCAGGCCGGCTCGGGTACATTCCCCCTCACCCAACCACTCCGCCCCCTGAATTAAACCCAAATGGCAGTGAGGATAAGATGAATAATCCTGGTGAGGGGACAATTTCAGAGACAACCAACACAAGGAATCAAACCAACAAAGCTGTGCCTTTAGTCACCCCCTTAAGGCAATTAGTGGGTCCCCCAGGTGAAGCCATGTGGGTGAACATCTGCTTTTCTACTAGTGACTTAAGAGTTGGCAGGAAAAAGTTAAAATGGATATTGAAAAGCCCTGCAAAGTAGCAAAATGATTTGAGTTCATAGTCAAGAATCAAGACCCAAACTGAGGTGATAGTGATTTCATGCTGATAGTGCTAAGAAAATCAACAAAAGAGTTGGCGATAAAGACAGTCAGAGCCCATGTGCAGGGACAAATTGCTAGTGGAGCCTGACAAGGTACAGTGCACCAGTTGTTTCCTACTGTAAATCCTTTGTGGGACCCAAATGTTGCAGGCAGCTGTGTAATGTTAACCAGATACCAGGAACTAGTCAAATTTGAATTAAAAAATACCATTCCAAAAGCAAGAAATTGGTCAGTAATACATAATGTTACACAGGGACAGCAGGAGTCACCCACTGACTTTGTTGAAAGGCTCTGAGCAGCTGCACGTCAACACACAGCCCTGGATCCCTGGTCGGATATGGGAAGCAGCAGTTCATTTCCCTGATGTTTGGGCAATCTAGCCCAGATGTCAGGCAGAAACTTCAGAAGCAGAAAGAGCCTGTAAAGAGAGACTTAAAGGCATTAATGAAAAAAGCATAGAGGGTGTATGATAATAAAGACACAGAAAAAGAAAAAGAAGAAGAACTCCCTGCAGCCATGGTGGCAGCTCTGGATCGGCATCAGGGAGAGGACGTGGGCATGGATGAAGCAGAGGCAGGGGCCAAGATAGCAGAGGCCGGGGAGGTTCAAAGCAGCCACAGACCAAGCTGGGGCCAAATCAAGGAGAAGGAGAGGGGACTCCAGCTGGGGGCAAAGTCCAGCTTTATTAGAGAGCTCCAAACATATCTGCAACCCCAGGGATCCAGCCAACTGCAGACAGAGAACTGGGCTGTGCAAGGTGTTATAAAGGGGCGAGTGAACAGGGGAGGGGATCGCCCATCTGCCAATGGAATTACAGGAGGGCTTGAGCAGCAGGGAAACAGACATATAGGGGAACCAATGGGGGTAAACGGGGGAGGGGCCCCAGTGCATGAACCTATCACTCGACACCCTTGGAAGAGTTTCTGGAGGGAAGGGATGGGCTGTGGACTGACAGACAGGACACAGGGGAGGGGTTGAGGGGATGACAAGGCAGTTTTCAGGGAACCAGGGGAGGAGGCAGCGAGATTGACATTAAAAAGGAGGGAGGAGGCAACGGGGGCAGAACCACTGTAACAGGGAGGAACTGCAGCAAACCAAACTACAGCTTAATGCAATACAACAGATCAGAGCACAAAAACAAGCAACAAGAGGATATGGGGTCTTGTGAGGACAACGGTCTTTGGCAACTGCCCGGAAGGAAGCAATTTGCCAGACACCTCGACCACAAACTGTAAGATAACTTCCTGCTTTCCTTGGAATGACAGCTTGCTGCCAACTGCACATATACAGCTACAGATTGATCATGAAACCTGTCCTGGGGTGACGTTATGATGCTTGTATCCCCATTCATGTGTTCTGTGTCTTTAAGAGTGTCTCTGACGAGTGGAAGTTTTGTTTGGGTTTCTCTTATCAGGGACACAGAGACGGGCAGTACATAGGGCTGTTTTCGCTTTTTGCTTTTAGCTTTTGGCTTTTCTGCTTTGCTTGCTGTCTCTCTGCTCTCGCTTTTGCTTTTGCTTCTGCTTATTAGCTAGTTTAGCTAAACAGTCCAAATTTCTTCCAAATTTCTCCTCTCCTGTTTCTGTGACCATCTCGAACCTGCTCCGGACTGGGACCTGGGAACACCGAGGGATTGCACCGTTTGGCTGCAGCAGCTGCCTCAGCGCCGGAGGGACTGAGAACAGAGCAACCACCCCCGAAAGAGACTTTCTGATTTTGTCATCTTTCTCAGAGCGGTGTCATCCGGTATTGTTCATTTTGTGTGCTGGGGGGTGCTGTGCCTGTCAAATAAACAGGTTCTTTCCCCTTCTCTCCGAGGAATTTTTTCCCGAACCGGTTGGGGGGAGGGGCCGTGTGGGTTTTCTTTCGGGAGGGGCCCTCCTTTGGAGGTTCTCTACCAAATTTGCCCTAAACCAGGACAAAATATTGGCGCCCAATCGTGGGGCTCGAGAGAGATTGGAAAAACCCTGTTTTGACTGCATTTTGGTTGCTATTACTCTGTGTTTGTTTAAATCAGCTAATAGCCATGCTTTTTGAATTCATAATGTCTGTTGGGGTGAAGGTTTGCATGCATTTCTGGTCCCTAGGGTTTTTTGAGATTTTAATACCTCTCTGGTCCCTAGGTTTATTTTCTTATCCAGAAATAGCTTTAGTATTGTCCCTAACACGTAGTTTTTACATCAGAGGGGCAGTGACCAGAGTAACTATCCTGCTGGGCTTGGTGGCAATGATGTGCAAGAAGTTTATAAACATGCTGGGGTCTGCTCCAGGTATGAATGGTTCATGGCTGTGATTATGCATCCAGTTTGTTAGAGGAGGAGTAGCAGGGAATGAGGTTTTTCAGCCTCTGCTTTCCTTCTTCTCCTATGAATCAGTTGCATCACTAGTGAAGGATGGTCAGTTTCCCCTCAATGTTAAAGAAACCATCTTTCTGGTATTCAATCTGGTAACCTTCCTCTATATAGCCTGCTGCTTCTCTAGAATGAGGGCTGAGATTTCTAGACAGGCTGATGAGACCCCTGACTCAGGAGTAAACCCTGGTGTGGAAAATCCTAAGTGGTGTGGGAAATGGGAGAATATGGGCCAAATCCTGAAGGAATTCTCTGACCCTATAGTCTGGGATTTTCCCCATGAACAAATTCAGAACCCAGCTGAGGTGGGGAAATATCTGAAAGAGAAGTACCAGGATGAGCCTAAGGAGAGGAAGGTCATTGCAGTGAGCTGGGCCCTGGCATATGCTTATTGCACACTGCTAGATACTGTCGGGCAGCAGACAGAGGCAGGGGGCCAGGGAGATAAATCAGCAACTATCCCGGTGATTCAGGCTGCAGCCAACAGTCCAGGCTCGAAGCCAGCAGCCAAACCAGATAGTGAGGCCAAGCCAGCATCTAAACCCATGGCTGTTGCTACCAGCACTAGAAGTGGGAAATGCATGGACAAGACCCATCGACCAGTGGATGATGATGATGATGATGAAGGAGAAGGGACCTCAATGCCTCCTGACATAAAATCAGGAGTCAAAGCAGCAGGTGCAAGATCAGATGCAAATATTGAGTCCTTTTCCCTGAAGGACCTTCGTGGCCCACAGAAAGATTACACTCAAATGTCTGATGAATCCATAATTAGTTGGCTGGTCCGTCTCTGCTGCAGGCGAGGCTACAATTCTGGACGGCACTGAAGCCAGGCATTTGGGATCCCTGTCACAGGATCCTGTCATAGACCAAGGAATGATGAGGGGTCTTACACTCACAGCCTCTGGGAACGGGTCCTAAGAAGTGTAGCAGAAAGATACCAGTGCGCAGACGATCTCTGTGTGCAGCAAACTCAGTGGGAGACAATAGAGCAAGGGATTCAACGCCTGAGAGAAATGACAGTGGCAGAGATTATCTTCTCAGATGATGTAACAACTAGAAACCCAGACTTAGCACTATGCACGTCTGTGATGTGGCGAAAACTTGTACAACTTGGGCCACATGAATATGCTTCTGCCTTAGCCATCATGAAGAGGGATGAGAGGGGTGAGACTGTGCTTGACATGGCAAGGAAGCTCAGAGCATATGCAGATGCTGTACATGGCCCGACACGTGCCAGAATCGCAGCGGTAGAAACACGTCTGCAGAACTTAGAGGATAAGATAGAGGAGAACCATAAGAAGCTTAGAGAGGAGATTAAAGAAGACCTTCTCCAAATTTCAGCAGTACAGATCCGAGGTTCTGGTATCCAAGGCAGACGTTTCCCAGATGGTGAGAGAAGGTACACCCCACGAGCTGAGCTGTGGTTTTACCTGCGTGATTGTGGGGAAAACATGAGAAGGTGGGATAGGAAACCTACTGCTGTTCTGGCATGACGGGTGCGTGAAGTGAAGGAAGCCACCAGAAGGAAAGCAGCACCAGTTGCCCGTAGCCAAACAGCCAGGTATGATGATGATGACATGTCTGATCCCCTCGAAGGAACATCCAAAACATACGCCCAGGGAAAGAAGGATAACCAGGCTTAGAGGGGCCCTGCCTCTAGCCAGGTAGAGGCCAGGGAAAATCGTGTTTTCTGGTCTGTGTGGATTCGTTGGCCTGGCACATCGGAACCACAAGAGCACAAAGCTTTGGTCCATACTGGTGCGCAATGCACATTAATGCCATCAAGACATGTGGGGACAGAGTCTGTTTCTACTGCTGGTGTGACAGGGGGATCCCAGGATTTCACTTTGGTGGAAGCTGATGTGAGCCTAATGGGAAATGAGTGGAAGAAGCATCCTATTGTGACTGGCCCAGAGGCCCCATGTATTTTGGGCATAGACTACCTTCAAAGTGGGTACTTCAAAGACCCAAAGGGACTCAGATGGGCATTTGGAATAGCTGCTGTAGAAACAGAGGGCATCCAGCAATTGAACACCTTGCCTGGGTTGTCTGAGAATCCATCTGCAGTAGGATGCCTGACGGGAGAAGAGCAACGAGTGCCAATTGCCACTTCCATAGTGCATCGACGACAGTATAGAACCACTCGAGATGCTGTGATCCCCATCCATAAGAGGATCCGAGAGCTGGAGAGCCAAGGGGTGGTCAGCAAGACCCACTCACCCTTCAACAGCCCCATTTGGCCTTTGCGAAAATCTGAAGGAGAATGGAGATTGACTGTGGACTACCATGCATTGAATGAAGTGACTCCACCACTGAGTGCTGCCGTGCCAGGCATATTAGAGCTCCAGTATGAGCTTGAGTCCAAGGCAGCAAAGTGGCACGCCACTATAGACATTGCCAGTGCATTTTTCTCCATTCCTCTGGCAGCCGAATGCAGGCCTCAGTTTGCTTTCACATGGAGGGGAGTGCAGTACACCTGGAACCGACTGCCCCAGGGGTGGAAGCACAGCCCCACCATCTGCCATGGACTGATCCAGGCTGCACTAGAAAGGGGAGAGGCTCCAGAACATCTGCAGTATATTGATGACATCATTGTGTGGGGGAACACAGCTGCGGAAGTGTTCGAGAAAGGGAAGGAAGTCATCCAGATCCTCCTGGGAGCTGGTTTCGCCATTAAAAAGAGTAAAGTAAAGGGACCAGCTCGTGAGATTCAATTCCTGGGAGTGAAGTGGCAAGATGGACGGCGTCAGATTCCTACAGATGTCATCAACAAGATCACAGCAATGTCTCCACCCACCAATAAGAAAGAGACACAAGCTTTCCTGGGTGCAATAGGTTTTTGGAGGATGCATATTCCTGAGTACAGTCAGATCGTGAGCCCTCTTTACCTGGTCACCCGCAAGAAGAACAATTTCCAGTGGGGCCCTGAGCAGCAACAAGCCTTTGTCCAGATCAAGCAGGAGATTGCTCATGCAGTAGCCCTTGGCTCGGTCAGGACGGACCAGAGGTAAAGAACATGCTCTACTCTGCAGCCGGGAACCATGGCTTGTCCTGGAGCCTTTGGCAGAAGGTGCCTGAGGAGACTTGGGGCCGACCACTGGGATTTTGGAGTTGAAGCTACAGAGGGTCTGAAGCCAACTCCTCTCCCACAGAGAAGGAAATCTTGGCTGCCTATGAAGGAGTCCAGGCTGCCTCGGAGGTAATAGGCACTGAAGCACAACTCCTCCTGGCAGCCCGATTGCCGGTGCTGGGGTGGATGTTCAAAGGCAAGGTTCCTTCCACTCACCATGCCACCAGTGCTACATGGAGCAAGTGGATTGCTCTTATCACTCAGCGCGCCCGTATAGGTAAACTGAATCGCCCTGGGATTTTGGAGGTCATTACAAATTGGCCCGAAGGTGAGAATTTTGGTGTCACAGATGAAGAGGAACAAGAACCAGTGACACATGCTGAAGAGGCTCCTCCCTATAACCAACTGCCACCAGGGGAAACACGCTACGCTCTTTTCACTGACGGTTCCTGTCGCATCGTAGGGATGAACCGGAAGTGGAAAGCAGCCGTATGGAGCCCCACACGACAGGTTGCACAAGCTACCGAAGGAGAAGGTGGATCAAGTCAACTTGCTGAACTCAAAGCTGTTCAGCTGGCCCTGGACATTGCTGAGAGAGAGGTGGCCAAAGCTCTACCTCTACACTGATTCATGGATGGTAGCCAATGCTCTGTGGGGATGGCTGGAGAGGTGGAAAAAGGCTAACTGGCAACATAGAGGGAAACCAATTTGGGCTGCTGAAGATTTGAAAGACATTGCTACCAGGGTAGGGAGGCTTCCTGTGAAAGTCCGCCATGTAGATGCCCATGTACCCAAGAGTAGGGCCAATGAGGAGCACCAAAACAATGAGAAGGTAGACCAGGCTGCAAAGATAGGGGTGTCCAAAATAGACCTAGATTGGGAACATAAGGGAGAGTTATTCCTAGCTCGATGGGCCCATGATGCCTCAGGCCATCAGGGCAGAGATGCCACCTATAAATGGGCACAAGACCGAGGGGTGGATTTAACCATGGACAGTATTTCTCAGGTTATCCATGACTGTGAGACATGTGCTGCCATCGAGCAGGCCAAGCAAGTGAAGCCCCTCTGGTACGGTGGGCAGTGGTCCAAGTACAAGTATGGGGAGGCCTGGCAGATTGACTACATCACACTGCCCCAGACACGCCAGGGCAAACACTACGTGCTGACCATGGTGGAAGCCACCACTGGATGGTTGGAAACCTACCCTGTGTCTCATGCTACAGCCCGGAACACCATCCTGGGCCTTGAAAAGCAAGTTCTGTGGAGACATGGCACCCCTGAGAGGATCGAGTCCGACAACGGGACTCATTTCAAGAACAGCCTTATCAACACCTGGGCTAGGGAGCATGGCATTGAGTGGGTGTACCATATCCCCTACCATGCACCAGCTGCAGGAAAAGTGGAGAGGTACAATGGATTACTAAAAACTCAGTTGAGAGCTTTGGGTGGGGGATCTTTCAAAAATTGGGAGCAGCATTTAGCAAAGGCCACCTGGCTAGTTAACACCCGAGGTTCCACCAACCGAGCAGGTCCTGCCCAGTCTGAGTCCCTGAACGTAATAGAAGGAGACAAAGTCCCAGTGGTACATATCGGAGGTTTGTTAGGGAAGACTGTGTGGATCAATTCTGCCTCGAGTACAGACAAACCCATTCGTGGGGTTGTCTTTGCTCAGGGACCAGGTTGCACATGGTGGATAATGCAAAGAGATGGAACAACACAATGTGTACCTCAGGGAGATCTGATTGTGAGGTAAGAATGATATGCAATATCACTGTTCATTGGATGTTACTGCCATTGTCTGTACATTAAACCATACAGACATGAGATAGAAGGAAATGTGTAAGTGTCGGAGGTCTGAGCAAGTGGAAGATGGAAAAGGAAATGTGTATGTGTTGAAGGCCTGAGAAAGTGATAGATGGAGCTGTAAGTGAGTAAAGTGAAAGGGGGGAATCCTGCAGCTCTGTAATATAGGGTCTGGATTCAGTGGCCCAGTGTGGGGATGTGATGAAGGCATGATGGGTATTGCTCGTAAATTTTGGGGAAACAGACGGAAATTTTGTATGAATAATGCATGATGTGTTGTAGTATGTTGATGATATGGGGATAAGGGGTGGAATGTCCTGGGGTGACATTATGATGCTTGTATCCCCATTCATGTGTTCTGTGTCTTTAAGAGTGTCTCTGACGAGTGGAAGTTTTGTTTGGGTTTCTCTTATCAGGGACACAGAGACGGGCAGTACATAGGGCTGTTTTCGCTTTTTGCTTTTAGCTTTTGGCTTTTCTGCTTTGCTTGCTGTCTCTCTGCTCTCGCTTTTGCTTTTGCTTCTGCTTATTAGCTAGTTTAGCTAAACAGTCCAAATTTCTTCCAAATTTCTCCTCTCCTGTTTCTGTGACCATCTCGAACCTGCTCCGGACTGGGACCTGGGAACACCGAGGGATTGCACCGTTTGGCTGCAGCAGCTGCCCCAGCGCCGGAGGGACTGAGAACAGAGCAACCACCCCCGAAAGAGACTTTCTGATTTTGTCATCTTTCTCAGAGCGGTGTCATCCGGTATTGTTCATTTTGTGTGCTGGGGGGTGCTGTGCCTGTCAAATAAACAGGTTCTTTCCCCTTCTCTCCGAGGAATTTTTTCCCGAACCGGTTGGGGGGAGGGGCCGTGTGGGTTTTCTTTCGGGAGGGGCCCTCCTTTGGAGGTTCTCTACCAAATTTGCCCTAAACCAGGACAAAACCTTCAGACAAATTGGTGAAAATTTCTAAAACTACCGTGATATGGACCCCCGAATTGAGAAGGGCCTTTGAAGGAGTGAAGTGCGAACTCATGAGGGCCCCTGCTGTGGGGCTGCCTGACAAGAGCAAGCCGTTATGGTTATTCCCAGTGAGAGAGAGAATAACTTTAGGGGTTCTGGCACAACAACTGGGTCCTAACAAAAGGGCAGTGGCCTGATTTCTAAACAACTCAATACTGTGAGAAAGGGCTGGCTTGCCTGCCTCAGGGCAGTAGCAGCAGTGATCATGAACATTGAAGAAGCATAGAAGTTTACACAGGACAAAAGATGAGTGTCTCAGTGTCACACACAGTGTCGGCTGTTTTAGATCAGAAAGGGAAACATTGGCTGTCTTCCTCGAGGTTCCTAAACTACCAAGCAGTCCTGGCCAAATCTGACGATACTGGAATCAAGTGACCAATCTTGTTAACCCTGCCTCTTTTCTGCCACGAAAATCCAAAGCTGAACCTGCAGTACACAACTGCCCAGAGACCATGGAAGCTGTGCGCTCCAGCCGCCAAAATCCAGAGGAACAGCCACTCCCAGATGCCATGAACTGGTTCAGCCATGAACTGCTGCTGTGATGGCAGCAGTTTTGGGAGACAGGGAGTGCGAATGGCGGGCTACACTGTGAGCACAGTCTCAGAGGTAATAGAGTCAAAGCCATTTCCAGCAGGAACCTCAGCACAAGAGGCTGAGCTGATAGCCCTCCCTCTGGCATTAGAAGTGGCAAAAGGAAGGGAAGTTAATGTTTGCACTGATTCCAAACATGCCTATGGAATTGTTCATGCCCACGCAGCCATATGGAGAGAAAGAGAACTCCTGACTGCACAAGAGAAGATGGCCAAATATGCAGCTGAAATCCTCAGGCTCCCCGAGGCGGTGGAGCTCCCATTGCACGTGGCAACTGTGCATTGCTGAGGGCACTCTAAAGGTAACACCCTCCTGGAAGCAGGTGACAGATTTGCAGATTATGAAGCTCGAATCGCTGCTGAAAGGAATGAACCACTTGTTGCAGCTCTAATACCTACTGCAGTATCAACTGAGCAGCCATAAGATACCAACCTTCTCATTGTAAATGGATTAATGAAAGTAAAGGAAAACGTTCAGAAAATGGTTGGGGACAATTAGAAACAGGTCAACTCATAATACCAGAGAAGTAAATGAGACAGTATGTGAAATCTGAACATGATAAGACTGGCTGGGGAGCAGAAACCAATACCTAAAGGTAAGAATTGCAGGCCCAGACATGCAGAACACTGTTAAAGAAGGATCATCACAATGTGTGACTTGTTTGAAGAATAATGCAAATCCAACAGTCAGGCTACAACAAGGGGTTTTGAGCAGAGGAGCTTTTCCTGGAGACTTGTGGCAAATAGACTTTGCTGGAGTCCCAAGAAAGGGAGGTTTCCAATATTTACTGGTACTTCCTGATACTTTCTTTGGGTGGCCAGAAGCGTTCCCTTGTAGGACAAAGAAAGCTAGTGAATTAATAAAAGTATTGTCGAATGAAGTCATACCTTGGTTTGGTGCACCTAGAGAAATGTCCTCTGACAGAGGATCTCATTCCTGTGCCATCTCAAATGGTGCAAGCTGTCAGCAATGCATTAGGAATCCAATGGCAGCTTCACATGCCCTGCAGAACACAATCTAGCGGTCAAGTAGAAAGGCTGAATCATATGATCAAAGAATGGATAGCTAAAATTTGGCAAGAAGTGCATTTATTTTGGTATCAAGCTCTACCTATTGCCTTTATCAGACTCAATAAAACATACCTCCAAAGTAAAAGCCCATTTGAAATGCTTTCTGGCAGACCTTAAGGATTAAATGTCACTCATGATGAAAATTTGCCTCAAGGTGGTAGTCAATACATCTATGACTATTTACTGGCTACAAGCAAACAATTGCACCAGAAGTTTAGTACGGTGTTTGAGAATCAATGTAAGCTGCCAGATCATGAATTGCATGCAATTGATCCGGGTGGCTGGATGTGTGTTAAGAATTTTACAGGTGATCCTCTGCAGGAAAAGTGGGATGGACGGTTCCAAGTGCTCCTGACTACCTTTATCCGTCTGAGTAAAGGAAAGACCTGCCTGGAATCACTACACCCCTTCAATCTTCTTGATTCAAGAAATCACCAACTAAACCCTGGACGAACAAACCTGTTGGGGATCATGGACTGAAACGGAAATTCACTCCTAAACCATGTAATTCACATTGTATTTCACTGTCTTTTTCATTGGTTACACTGTCAGTGCCTGTGTTGTTAACACCTGTGTAACACTAATAGGAAGCATAGCTCATTTTACAGGACTGAGGGATTGCAGGCTTTGCGGAGAGGTGCAACAATGGAATCTTCCCTTAACAGGGCTACCATCCAGCAATTGGTCAGATTTGAACCCCCACAGCTTCCACAATGCTAGTGCTCAGTGTAGACAGGCAGGATCTTCTTGGGAAAGCCCCTTTTCCAGTTACAGCCTCTCAACGAGCCAGTCCCAGATACACAGGCTGAAAAAGTCTGGAACAAATCTCAGCAGCTTTTCCAGTAACACAGCTGGGTGGGTCAGAGGCACTCAGCCAGTGAGTGATCATGGAAAAACTGTCTTTTTGATAGACATACGGGAAACAAGTCAGTGAGAATTAACACCAACTGCCTTCTTCCTGATGCATCTGGGTGCCTTTGCGGGAATGGAATAGCATTAAAACAATTAGCAGGTAACTGGACTGGCCGATGTACATGGGATCCCTAATCCCTTGGTTTCAGGTATAAATCAAACTCATAAAATGACAGGTATTATTGAAGGACTGTGGAAGAACAGGCTCACTAAGAGAACACCCCGTAACCCAGTGGTGTGATACAGCAACAGTTTTCACAGTTTTGTGAGGCTGTAGCTCCCATGTTTAGGAATTGCACAACTAGAAAACGCAATTTCAAACATCTCAGCCAAAACAGAACTAATTGATTGCTAATTCAACAGCAGATGCCTTAGGAAGACTACAAACTGAAACAGACTCACTAAAAGAAGTAGACTTTCAAAACCTCAGGGTGTTAGAAATGGTAACAGCCAAATGGGAGCAGTTTGTATTCTAATTAATGCCAGTTGTTGCACTGATACAGATCAATCAGGGCAAATAGCAATGGATATCCATGCCATTTGGCAACAGGCAAAAGTACTCCCTGCTGTAACCCAAGGCATTACATCTTGGAGCAAACATTTGAGGGAAACTCTGATATCTTGGCTACCTAATCTGAACTGGCCTGCACAACTTTTTGTAGGAATTTTAGGAACTGGAATACCATTCTTAGGAACCTGCATGATGAGCCAATGTTTTATATGGTATTGTAAACAAACTGCCACAACCTATCACAAATGGAAGCAAAATAAAATGAGATACAGGATCGAAACAGGTAAATATTTTGAGACCACAACAAGACTATAGTTGCCAAAGAATTTGCAAAGGATAAAAGAAATGGGGGACTTGATGCCTAGGCAGAGAATGCTTGAGCTGAACGAAAAGCTGTAGCTGTAAAGAAGGAAGCAGCTCTTTTGTAACAAGGTATGTGAATGAAGCACCTTTTGGAAATCAGCAAATTTAGCAGAACAAGCTACCTGCAAAAGCTGACCACTGGCTATTTGAGCAGACAATCCTATAGAGCATGCACAAGAAGCAGGCGTGGAGAGCTCAAGCCCGAGGAAGGCTTATGAGCCTTCATCCAAAACGACCACCAGAGGCTGATGACCAGCTTGTGCAGAAACCGTGCATGTGCGACAAGGGCTTGCATCATAATGGGATTAGAAAATATGTTGCAATGTGAAGTGAGGAAAGTATAATGTGCACATGAAGTAAAACACGAATAAAAGCCTGAACTGTTCAAAGAATGGATGAGTGAGTTTGTGGTGCAGCAATGCCCCTCACTCCTGGCACTGAATAAGCAAATACCAGCTGCATAGGCCTTGTACCATGGAGGGCTGTTTTCTTGCCTAGTTTTTGGGCATCAGCACCATAATCAGAGACACAGAATAGCTTCTCCTCCCAGAGTTATGCCTATCCACTGCACATCCCCAGGTGTTGGCCTTGATGTTCACTGGGGAACCTCCCTCTTTGTGGCCATCCATTGCCACGCTCAGCAGGGACGCAGTTTTGTTTGGACATGAGCTGCCACAGGCAGACAGGCAGTGACCGGAGCCTAGAATATCAGAGGCAGTGAAGATTCTATTTTTGCCAGAATGAAGGAAAGAGAGTGAGAAAAGCACAACGTTCCACTGAAATTTGATTGTCCTGGGAAACTCAGAGGCTGATGGTGTTGTGATGCTACTGCCAATGCCTTCCATGAGAAAAATTCCTTTCAGGAAGGAGCAGCATCATCTGACAGAGACAAAGTATTTCCAGCAGGTGCTCAGTCCATCAGCCCCTGCAGGAAGGAGCACAGCCCCCAATGCACGTGGGCTTTGGCTCCCTGTGGCACAGAAGCCCCCTGTGGGCACAGGTCTCTGGGGCAGGAGACGGGCACCAGCGCTGCCAGGGCTTGGGGGGTGGCAGCTCTGCTTGGGCAGGGACTCTGCCCCAGCTGCTGATGGCAGCGCTGCCCGGGCCCCAGGGCTCAGAGCAGCATTGGTGCCCGGGCCCACACGTTCCTTGTGCAAGTCACACCCGCGGGTTCAGGATGGCCACGGGCCGGGACGTGTCCCAAGGAGGCCGTGCCAGCGTCCCTGGAAGGGCCCGTGCCCTTCCCAGTGCGGCTGCGTCTGCAGCCCTGGGGGCTCCTTCTGCTGCCCTGAGCCCGCAGAGCAGGGCAGCGTTTGCTGATGCTCTGAGCCCTTCCTAAAGATCCTGTGGGGCTGCCTTAGACACCTGGGGCCAGGCATTCCTTCCAGCCTGGGCCACTTTGGCTGGGATGGGGGTGGCCCCAGGGCAGGCGGAAGCGTGTGCAAGGGCCCTTGGTGACACACTGCAGCACGGTCACTCATGGAAGGCGGTGTCCAAGGTGCCTTTGTGACACATGGGAAATAGAAGCGTGCCCGGTTGCTGGTAGAACGAAATGGGAGAGGACGGGACAGTGTGGTGCCGTGAGGAGCCCCCGCACCGCGCGCTCATTCGTGTCCCACCTGGAACTTTTCTGAGGCATTGTTCCTTTAGCTGAGCTCGAGGCCAGACCACAGGACTTGCTGACCCGTGGTCTCTCCGAGACTTCTCTTTCGCAGCTGCCCTTGAGGGCAGCGTGTGGGACTTCGTGCCCTTGGAGCATTTCCAGGGTATCTCTCCTGCAAGAAGCTCGTGTCACTGACATGAAGCAGAGAACCGCAGGAGTGCCCAAGCTGGCCTGGGGGGAAGAGAAGGAAGAAGGGCCTGGAGCTGCTTCACCACTGGTGACTAAACAGTTGGAGCCACTCCAGCCACCGCAGGAGGGTGAGTGGCAGAGCTGGAGGGCACAGGACTGGTGCCTGCAGCCGACTTGACCCCATGCCATGCCATGCCATGCCATGCCATGCCATGCCATGCCATGCCATGCCATGCCATCCCCTGGGGACAGGCCCAAGGACAGGACGGAAGAGGGGCCGGGCAGACACCACGCAGTCTCCCTGCTCCATCCCATGGGCCATCCCGGGGCTCTCCCTGCCTGGGCCGCGCAAGGCTGGGCTGTGTTCTCTGGCTTCTCCCGCAGCCCCTCAGCTCTGGCTGCGCTCGCTCTTTACCAGATGCAGCCCTGGAGCGCACACAAGAGCAGGAATCCAGCCGTGGCCGCTTCCGCAGCACAGCGCAGGTACCTGCAGCCACCCCCACCTGGGCTGGGGCTGCTGTCCCTGCTCAGCCCAGCACCGTGTGTGCCGCGTTCCATGCAACATGCCTGGCTTCCTGCCCTTCTCTTACAGTTGGTCTGCAGATTCATGAAAAGAATCCAGGAGGAAGAGACCATCGCCATGTGCACTGGGCTCAGAGCAGATTCAGAGCTCCTCGAACATGAGACCACCGCAGCCCTCCTGTGTATGCTTGTAGAGGAAGTTTTTTACAATCCAAAGCAAGTAAGGAGTCTGTGGCCAGGGTTTGATCCTCCCAGGAATTGCTTGGCCTCCTAAGCCACGTATGCTGGTTGCTGTGAGCCTTTGAGGCCATGGCAGTGCGCTGGGAAGGGAAGCACTCCTCTGGGGAAGCTGGGAACATTGCTCCCTCTGGCAGCTTTCCAAGTCTCCCTGTGCCTTCTCCAGGTGCCCGCCATGGTGAGGTTCATCCACCAGTGGCTCCTGGCCAATGATTGTGATGAGCACAGGCTGGACAAGGCCCTGCTGGATCTCACTGAAGCACAGCCACATGACGCAGTGATGACGCTCCTGCGTGTGGCCCCGTCCTGTGACAGGTATGGGGCCCACCTGCCCACAGGGCTCAGGCCCCCCCAGCCCATCACCCTGTACAGCCTGGCCCACGTGTCTGACCAACAGACACATCCAGGCCCCTCTGGCTGCTGCCTTTCCCTGCCCTGGCACGTCAGCCCCTGAGCCTTCTGCCATGCTCCCTCCCTGCCCCTCAGGCCTCTGTCCCCACAGGACTGGGCTGCCTGGCTGCTGCTGGCCAGGGCCAGTGGCCAGAGGCAGAACTGGCAGCCAGCTCAGCTCCCCCCGGGGCTGTGTCTGAGATGCCCCTGAGACAGAGCTCTGACCCCACAGAGCTGCCATGGCCATGTGGAAGACCATCATGGGCTCAGCCAGGACTGCGGAGCTGGCACAGCTGATCCTCCTGGATGTGCTGGAGAGCTGGCCAGAGCACAGCACATGCACCTCTGATGGGGACGAAACGGGTGTCTTTGCCCTGGCTGTGAGTTTCTGACACTGGCCTTTGCTGGCCCCAAGGCTGCCTCTCCAGCAGCTCTCCATCCTCCTTCCCCCACTGCATCTCCCTGGCCCAGGGGCAGCTTCAGGCCCACCAGGCGCCGTGCTCCCCCTGCCTCTCTCCGGGCTTCTCCCTGACATACTCGGGCCCTGCCACACGCACACCTCGGCACTGACACTTTCTCGGGGGCTTTGTCCTTTGCAGGCAACCATGGTGATGTGGAAGATCCTCCAGGAGTCCCCTGTCCCACGTATATTGAAGGTGTATTTCCCCCGCCTCTTTGTGCATCTGCTATTCCAAGTGTTTCTCAGCACAGAAGAGATGCCAGAGGAAGTCAATACACTCTGGAAGCGATGCCAGGAAGAGCACGACCTTGCCACCAGCCCCAACAGGTGCTCCATCCCACTCCTCCTGTCCCTGCCACATGGCCTGCCAAGGAGTCAGTGCTGCCAGTGTGACCTGGGCTTTGCTGTGCTCACAGGTTTGCAGTGCAGACCCTGAAGTCCCTGCTTTGCCGAAAGCAGTACAACGATGTGGTGGTGGCAATGGAACGCAGGTGTGGCTGGGACACGCTGCTCTCTGTTGACACCCGCCACTATGCAGTGGGTCTGCTGGCCAGGTGAGACCCCCTTCTCCCCACTGCCTCTGACATTTGTGCTCTGTGCCCAGAGTGACCCACACAGTCCCCGTGCTCATGGGCCAGAGGGCCTTGTCACTGAGGGAGCGCCAAGCAGACTGGAAAGGCTGGGGGAGAAGAGTGGCCAAAAGAGCCACCTCTGAAGTAGCCCAAGTGCGCTTGCAGGCTGCTGGACAAAGACCTGACCTGTGTGAGTCACTCCTGTGACAGGTTTTATTCTCCTGCCTCACAGTCTTGCTGACTTTTTCTCCTGCCAGGGAGATGTCCTGCATCTCCATACCCTCCTGTTCCCGGATCCTTCACTACCTGCTCCGGCTGCTCAGAACACGGGAGCCACGCTGGGATCTGCCCGCCCTGGCGTTCCTCGTGGAGGTGAGCCTCAAGGCCAGCGCTGCCTGGCTGAGCTGCCTCCCAGCTCTCTGCCCTCTCACAGCCACAGCTGTCAGGACAGTGCCCGTGCCCTGTGCTGCTGCATGGGCCCAGCCCTGTGCGGCTCCGGGCTCCTGCGGCCAGCTCCCTGTCACTGCCCTGTGCCTTGCAGGTCCTCGAGTGCCTGGACTTGAGGGAACGTGATGCTGAGAGAGTCCTGCAAATCTTCTCAAGGTACCTGCAAAGCGAGTGCAGCGAGAGGCGTCGCCTGGCGTTCAAGGCCCTTCTCAAACTCACTGACGATCCCTCGATGGTGAGAAGGGGGCGGTGGCTGAAGCAGTGCAGGCAGCGTGGGGCTGGGCAACTCAGTCGCTTGGCCTTGCCTGGGCTTTGGGCGCTGGGGCAGCTGCTCCCAGCTCTCCTGCCTCCCGCTTCAGCTGCCCCAGTGCTTCGGGACAGGCCTTTGGCCTGTGGGCCCTGCAGCAGCAGGGTAGTGTTTCACAAAATTGCGTTCCACACAGACCAAAAAAATGTGGAGCCTGACTAAAAGACTTGTGGCGCTCCTGCGGGATGAAGATGGAGAGATAGTTAAGATAACAGTCATGGTGCTCAGCTTTATAATCTTGGAGAAGGCTACGCCAATACCCACCCCCATCACCCTGCAGCTGGCTGAGGGGCTCCTGCCACTCTTTGACCATGTAAGGCTCTGTACCCACAGCCCTGGCCACTGGCTGCTGCCCTGGCACTTGGTGCCCTGTGCAAATGCAGGCCTGCACCCAGGTGAGCCCCTCACAGCCCATGCAAAGATCTTCTTTTCTTCTCTTCCTACAGGATAATAGCCAGGTGAAGCAGCTCTCCATATTGCTCTTCCAAACATTGCTGAGTCTTCCACTGGAAAAGAAAACAAAGGACCTGAAGACACAAGTGCGGCACAGCCTGCTCCCACTTTTCTTCCACTGCCATGATGGGAATCGGCGTGTGGCACAGGTGAGGACTTATGGGCTGCTGGTGTGCCCCTGGGAGGGGACTCAGCTGCCTCCTGCTCTGGTCACCTCCCAGGCTGCATCCTCCCCCAGGCTGTGGCACTGGGACATGTGTCCTGCACCCTGGGCTGTGTGGCCATATCTGGGACTCTGCTGCTCTCCAGGTTTCTCGGGAATCGCTACATCGTGTGGTCAAGTTCCTGAAGAGGAAAGATCTAGAAAAACTGGTGAAGAAGGAGAAACTCTGGATTTTCGCCAATTACCTAGTAAGGACAGCCTGCAAGCCCCAGCCTCAGCCTGGAGAAGGCCCCTGAGGGCGGTGCTCAGTGTGCAGACCGGGCAGCTGTGCCCCTGCCCGCTGCTGCAGCCAGAGGCCCCGCGGGCTCTTCTCCAGGCTCCCATGGGCCCGAGCCGGGTGCCCATGGAACCCCAGCCCGGTGGGGCTGCGGGCCGGCACCGCGGCTCCCCGGGCAGCAGCCGGCCCTCTGCCCCCTGCCCTCGGGAGCCCTTGGCCAGCGGCTGCTGGCCGCGCCTCAGGGCACTGTGGCCAGGGGAGGCCGGGGCTGGGCGCAGGCAGCACCCAGCCCAGGGGCTGAGCCCCCGCCAACTCTTCCCTCCTGCCGCTCTCTGCAGCTGGCAGACGACAAGCGCCGAGCGGCCGAGTACCTGCACCAGGCCCTGCGCTACCTGGAGAGCCCACAGGAGCCCCTGCGAGAGGCGGCCGTCAGGTTCATGGGTGAGCCACGAGCCCGGGCTGCCCTTCCCCTCCCCGGCCCGGCCCGCCGCAGCTCGGCCCCAGCCCCGCCTGCTGCCCCGGCAGCGCCAGCCGGGCCCGGCGCCCTGGAGCCCCGCCTTGCCTGGGCATTGCTGCTGCCGCCCTCTGGCAGCCGTGCCCTGGGGCGGCAGCGTGCGGCAAGGGCCGGGCTGAGCCCTGCCGGGCCAGCAGCCCGTGCGGCCACAGCGCCGGCAGCACCGCTGGCAGGGAGCTGTGCCGCTGGGGCCGTGACAGGCTCTGTGTTCACAGGCATGGCAGGGCGGCACCTGAGGGGGAAGCAGCGAGAGTTCCAGCTGATCTGCACTGGTGAGTGAGGGCATCGGGCTGACAGCGGGGGCTGCCGGGAGGAGCTGCAAGCCCTGCCCTGGCTGCTCACACACAGAGAGATTTCAGGGCCACGTGGGGGATTCGTGGCTGCTCTTTGGGCTGATCCCCTTGCTCCCTGCTGTCTCCTGGCCATGGCAAGAGCCGGCTGGGATGGCCCTGGCAGGGGGCTCTCCTCAGCTCCCCACAGATCTGGGATCTGACCTTGGCTCTGTTCCTCTGTCTTGCAGCCCTGGAAGACATGGCAAATGACATCAGCCTCTCTGTGAGAAGCCTGACAATTCAAACTTTGCATATTCTCAGGGCACTACACAGAACTCAATATTTCACTTTTACGAATCTGCCCGACCTACTTTGCAGGGTGTGGAAGACAGGGCCACAACTGCTGGGGCTCAGCTGGCTGTGCTGCTGGAGCTCTGCAGAGAGATGATCCCTGCTGGTGCCACCAGAGCCAGCATGGATTTTTTCAGTTTGTTCAAGACTGTTCTTTCCTTCTTTTTATTTTTCTTTTGTATGTAAATATAGAATGTGTTAGTATAGAGAGAATCCCAGGATCTTTCTTTTGCGGCCCAGGGTCCGTAGCGCATAGAAGAAGAAGGGAAAAAGGTGCTTGTGCTCAGCCAGCTGCCCAGACGTGCAGTGCTACAGGGAAAATGGCCAGAAGGCCCTTGGCCTTTGGTGGTTCTGCTGAAGCCTTTGTGCTGCCCACAGTGCGGCTGGGCAGGGGCCCCAGCTGTGGGGATCACTGCCAGAGCCGTGCCTGGCGATGGCCACAAGCCCTGGGCCAGGCAGGAAGCGCCGTCCGTGTCCTCCTGCCCGTGTGCTGCTGGCTGCCTTGCTGAGGGCTCCCAGGTGCCTCTGGATGGGGCTGCTCTGGAGCTGCTGTGGGGCTGCGGCGCTGCTGCTGGGCAGCTTGGCCGGGCTGGGGCAGCCCCTGAGGGGATAGGGCGCTGGCAAGCCCTGAGCAATGGGCTGTCAGAGGCCATTGGCAGCCCCCTGTTAGCCCCCTTGATCCTGAGTGCCGGCTGCTCTGGCGCTTTAGCCCCCTTATCCTGAGAGCCAGCTGCTTCCTCAGTGGGTGGTTGGAGGGATCCCCTGAAATCAGGCGTGGAACCCTGGTCCCAGCCTTTGAGGCCTGTGAGGGCAGGAGTTTTGGGGCTGGGCATGTGCCCTCCCTGTGCTCCAGACTGGAGCCCCCGGCCCCTCAGGCTTAGGCGTTGGGCTCCACTGCCTGCTTGCTGTGTCTTGTTCCTGTCACTGTGGGGGAGGCCAAGCTTTGTGGCTTTAGGCCCCATTGAGCCAGAAGAGCAGCAGCTTTGAGCCCAGAGGGGCCACAGAAAGGCCCTCTGCACAAAGGGCATTCCTGACTTTCCCAGGACAGGGACACATGAGAGTGCGATGGGCACCTTCAGTGTGCCTCGCTGCCCTTGCCCTGGGCCACCTCCATGTGTGCAGGGCTGGCTCTTTGCTTTGCTGTCTTCGGCCTGTTTTGAAGTGAGGGGAGAACGACCATCCTTTGATGCATCAAACTCAGGTTTATTGATTGATCAGCCAGTTTAAATAATAGTGTTAACGAACTTCATGCATATTCCAAAATCCAGGTTCATGATAGGCTAACAGAGAAAACTCTAACCACTCCTTTTGTTTTACAATTCCGTTGATTGTTTACACAAAATAAAACCAGTGTTCCCACTGTGATATGAAAGGTTCCCAAAGCTTCCATATCTGTCCCCAGGGTGCCATCTTTTCCCAGAGAGGGTGTTTCGCTTGTTATGGGAAGACTGCCTGAGAACCTTATTGTTTATAAAGTGATGCCTGAGAGAGTCTAATGGTTTATAGAAATCAGGCTGGGAACTGCTTTTGGAACTGCTTCACAACTACCTTTTACTTTTCTCTCAATTGCATGGCTTCATGGCCTTTTTCTTTAAGTCATGCTTGAACTAAACTCTCCACACTTCCCTCGCTTTTTTCTTTAAGAGAAAGGAGGTTAGTTTGCCAGGTTTTCTCTATCATCTTACTAACTATCTTTTGGATACAGCTACAAAAGCAAGGTAATATAAGTAAAAGCAATAAGAGTACACTTAATATCTCTCTAGCATATATTATAAGGTTTCTTAACTATTGTCTCAATCTGAAACTTTTAAGCCACTCATCAATACTCAATCCTTCTTCTCCCTTAAGGCTATTAAGCTCTAGCCGTAGCTCTTTTAACTTAGCATGAATAGATACAGAATGATCAGATAAGTTCATGAAACACATCTCTTCAAACTCTTCACACCTATGGCTCTGTGCTAATAGTAAGAAATCTATGGCAGCTCTATTTTGCAATACAGCATGATTAACACTCTGTACATCTGCAGTTAACATATTTGATATCTGTGATGTTTTATTCAATTCACCCTTAGTCTAACATCTTATTTGTTTTGCTAAAGTCAATGCTTTGCTTGCAGCACCCCATGGTAGGAGAGCTGAAACTATCACTTGTTTAAATTTACTCCAGAACTATGGATCTCTTATTTGACTACAGTCTAAATTATGTAAGCTACGCTTTTGCTTGTTTATCTTATGACTTAATTGCATTAACACAGATATACTAGGGTGGAATAGTGATAACTTCCTTTAATAACAAGGTCTACTCTGAGGTTGGGCAGGTATGCCATTCTAGGCTCTATCTCCGCAAATTAGAAATATCTCTGTAGGTATTTTCTTAGGTGTCATGATGCTAGAGCCTTTACATTGGTTGTAAAGTTGTTTAGACACTATATCCGGGCTTAGAGATGAATCCAGAGTAGCCCATGTCTGTTTATGCTGATTCATCTTTTGAGGATTAGAGTAATCAAAGCTGAACCACCCACCATTGGAAGTGCTGGTCATCCTAGCATTTGCACTTCCGAAAAGCTCTAACTCCTCAGGTGGGGAATGCAAAGGAGTATTAAGTGATCGAATTAACAGGCATTGATGGTAGCCGTCACTCTGACTGGCAGTATACCCTTTTTGTGCGGGCAATTTAATATTTACCATACTGCGCATACATAAGGCACGGTTGTTAATAAGACTGCAGAATTCTTGAGGAGACTATACTGGAAGCCCTACCAAACATGTTCGAAAAGGGTTAGTAACTCTTCCAATGCTGAGACAAAGCGACGACTGATTAATCTGCTTAGCAAGTGTTATCTATACATTATCTCTAGGTTGACTAAAATGTGTTACTTTTAATTCTTCAGCTACCACTACACTAAGCAATATAACAAAAGTAAACTTCATTTTTCTGGTTTTACTTTGACTTTCTTTTTCTTATCAGTTTTTAACCTTACTGTTCCTGAGACCTGAAGACCACACCTTTGTAACTTTCTAATGCAGTTATCTAATGCCTGATTGGGATCTCCTTTTATAGGCCCTACAACGGAATGTTGTGTTAAAGGCACCAGTTTTCTACACCTTACAGAGGTTATATATGATGCACTTTGAGCTTTAACCCTTTTCAAAATACACTGTACCTCCCACCGACAATAAGCTAAGATTTTCTGCTCATGCGATTCATAAAGATCTAAAGCTGAGGCAGTGTTTAGTCTTGTTTTATTCTGTAGTGCCCACTCCCAATTATGTTCCTAGGTATGTCTATGATTACAGGTATTACACCATAAATGAAAAAGTGACAACTGATCTATAAAGGTCTTATCACAACCTCCACAACACAGTGCAACTTAAGCAGCACAATTGGGGCTGTGACATTCAAGGCAGTTCTCTTTTGCCGGTCCTTTTATATGGAAAGATGATAATGATTCAATAATGTCAATGAGTTCCCTGGTCTTCCGGCAACGTCGTTTTATCTCAAAGGGTTAAAAGCACCCCCAGCTGAGCCACAATGTCTGGCCTTATCAGGCATTGCAAGGTAGGTGGTAATTGGACTAAGAAAAGAAAACTGTTAGCTGTTTTCATTCATGGGAACTTGGAGAGGAGGTGAACGGCAAGTCTGAAAACGATCCTTTCTGTCTTTGAGATTTTCACATCTACCTTTTCTTTGGGTTTCTCAGAAAAGTTCAAAATCAGTTTTACAGTCTGGTTCAAAATCAGTTTTACAGTCTGTAATCCTTTAGTCATTTGGCTGAAATGGCATCAGCTGGGCGATTCTCAGTCTTTTGTTGATTTGGAGTGGTGAGAAAGCACTTAAAATATTTAACTTAGCAGACTTATTTGTAAATTAACAAAACTTAACTGGCTTCAAAATTCTATGGGCTAACTGTGTTACACTCTTTGCAACATAAGAATAGGCAATTCTAATAACTAAACAGTATTTTCAGCTAGCAAGGTTTCTCTGATGTTCACAACAACACTTTGCCCACAAGTCATAAAATAAACGCCTATCGTAAAAGCATAAATCTATCTAACATCACTTAAACTTAATAGCACTTATACTTAAAATACTTAAAATATTTAAACTTAATAGAACTTAACATTACTTAAACTTAATAGATTTTTAAATCAACAGAACTTACATGTAAAATCTTTCAATTCTAACAAAACTTAACTATAAAAAAACTTAACTGACTTTAAATTTTACATAACTTAAACCTAATATAATTTAAACTTAACAGACCTCGAACTTAACAGAAAATAAACCTAACAAACTTAACCTTAATAGTATTCAGCATTTAATAAATAATTTAACTTAAACTACTTAATAACAGATAACTTACTATAGACATAAAATATAGCATTCACTATAACTTACTTACAGGCCTGATTCTAAAATACTAAGCTAAAATAACTTTGTTCACGTGTTTGCTATAGCATTTCTATACTAAAAAGCACACTCAGAACATCTCACTCATACAATCAGTCTAACACATCTGAACATTTTTAAACTTTTCAAAATATAATTTAAGAGTCTGATGTTCCCCCGACTGAGCCATCCGGGCTTCTGATGGTAAAGTCTCTGCCAATACAGGTGATTTCAAGACAGCATAACCAATGCTGAGCCAAACCGGCCGAAATTTGACTCATGCATACAGTACGCTGATTCTTGTTTCAGTCTCTGCCAGGAAGAACAAAAGTTCTTTTAACTTCTCTTGTTTATCATCACTGGTTTCTCAATTTCAACAGGGATCTTTTCCTTTTGTTGACAAAAGTTACATCTATTAGGCTGTTAGGTCTTAAACTGAAGCTTTTGTCGGCTGTGGGGGGAGGGAGAAACGCTCCCGCTGCAAAAAGCGCTCCAGTCCCGCGGCACGTGTGTCGGAGCGGGCGAAAACCCTCCCCCTGCGCTGGGCTCTTTGTTTACTCGCCGGCAGGCTGACTCCGCTGCAGGCACCACTGCAGCGGCTTCGCTCTCCCCCTGCGGCGGCTTCGCTCTCCCCCCGCGGTGGCGGCTCCGCTCCCTCTCAGGGCGGCGCGGCTCGGCTCCCGCGGCGGCGGCTCCGCTCTCTCCGCCGCTGCCTCCGCTCCCGCCGCTACAGCGCAGCATTTCAGGCGGTCGCTCACCGCGGCTGCTCGCCATGGCGGAGCGCCCGTACCGAGTTTGGAGTAGCACAGCGCTGCAGGCGCCACGAGCTGTGGCCGCTGTCTTGCACTCAGAGAGATAGTAAAACAGTGCACTATATATCACTCGCCATGGCTTGCTTAGCTTTTTGGCAGTTTTACTACTCTCTAAAGCAGCCTCTGACAATAAATCACTGAATTCACGCAATTCTGTTAACTCGTAAACTGTGTGGGGATTCACAAAGACTCCCCGTTCCAGACCATAAGTTAAAACACTTTGCAATTCTTTCTGTAAGTCTATTCTCTTAATTTGCTTTTTTTGCAAAAACATAATAAAAAGTTCATATGCGGCTTGTCTTTCTATACTTCTTTAAGTGCACACTTTCACTTTGCAGCTTTTTCAGGCGTCGTGCCGCACGTATCGGCTGGTCTCGTCTATAAAGTCTCCAGGGCACGGCGCGTATCGGCGGCCTTTCTTCTGCTTTGGTTTCGCGCTTATTTGCCGTTCCGGCTGCTTCGGAACCCGAACCAGTCCTCACTTCTCGTGGTGTTCGCAATCCCCGTGGTGTTCGCGATCGTCGTGGTGTCCGCTATCACGTCCGGGTGTCACTATTTGTTGAAGTGAGGAGAGAACGACTATCTTTTGATGCATCGAACTCAAGTTTATTGATCGATCAGCCAGTTTAAATAATAGTGTTAACGAACTTCATGCATATTCCAAAATCCAGGTTCATGATAGGCTAACAGAGAAAACTCTAACCAATCCTTTTGTTTTACAATACCGTTGATTGTTTACACAAAATAAAACCAGTGCTTTTTCTTTAAGCCATACTTGAACTAAACTCTCCACAGGCCTGTTCCTGTCGTGCTCCTTCGGCTGCCTGCAGAGAGGGGCAGCCCTATTAGGAGGGTGAAAGGCCTGTCTCCAACATCACAAGGCGGAAATGGAGCTCTCCTGGTCCTCAGCCCATGCTGTATGCAGAGCAGAGCCTTTTCCCGAGCACTGGTGGATTTCTGCCTGCGGCTGGCCCCTGGCAACCATGACCCACTGCACTCGGTCTGAGTCACCTACAGGATGGCTGGTGCCTCTTGATTTGCTGATGGGACGTGAGGGGCACTGAGGGAAAGGTGAGTGTCCCAATGCTGAGGGCACACGGGAGGTCAATGAGCAGACTTGAGGCATCCCCAGATGTATGCAGATGCCCCCTGTGTTGCTGAGGTGTCATGATGGTCTCTGAATGGGATGCAGAAGCCCTGCATGCCACTGAGACCAGCGAGAGTCCCTGAGGGGAGGCGGGTGTCTATCGTGTCCCTCAGGGTACGGCGGTGTCACTGAGGGAACGGGAGCGTCACTTGAGGGGGACACAGGCACGCCGTGTGTGGCTGAACGCACATGCCGCTGGCTGAAGGGATGCCAGGGCCGCTGAGGGGCCGTGGGCTCGCCCTGAGGGACACGGCAGGGCCGGGCCGGTCCCCGCTGCGCCGCCGCCGCCCGCTCCCCTCAGCCGCAAGGAGCGTTTCCCGCCCAGGCGCGGGCGGCCCCGCCCCGCCGCTCCCCTCAGCCGCGGGCGGCAACTCGAACCCGCTGGGGCCGCCCCGCGGGGCCGGGCACCGGGTGGCCTTCCAGAAGCCCCGGGGGAGCTGCCCCGGGGCTGCCCTGCGCTCAGACACACCGAGGAGCATGGGGCAGCGTTGGCTCAGCGCCAGGGAGTGTTTCACTTTGCCAGGGGTGAAGCTGCAGTAGCTTAGAGGGACAGAACTTCCTAGCACAGGAATGCTGGAATTACCTGGTGTCACCTATAGGGCACGGAATGAACATTTGGGCTTTCAAGTTGAGGTAATCACTGGACTGTGAGAATAATGAAATTGGAGGTGATCTGTCGAGTACATGTAGTGGATATTTGAGCAGGAAGATCTGAGGTGATCTCTTGGGGAATAAATTACTTTTGAGGAAAAGTCTGAGTAATTTCTAGAGGGCACATAGAGATCATTTTGTGACAAATCCTGAGGTAAATGTTAGGGCAAAGCCAGAACATTTGGGGGTAAAATCTCAGGTTCTCGGCCTTCCCACTCCCTCATGCCATGCCCCAGCAGGGCAGCTTTGCCCTCCCTGTGCCCAGCCAGCCCAGCCTGGGCACCTCAGGGGTGCCCCCACCCTCCTGCTGAGGCCCGGCCTCCAGGGCTTCTGCCGCAGGCCTGGGAGATGCTCTGGGCAAGCGCCAGAGCAGCCGGGTGCCAGGGACAAGGCGGCTGCCTGGGGGCTGCTTGTGCCCTCTGACACACAATTCCTCAGGGCTTCCCAGCACCCCAGCTGCGCAGGGGCCTCCTGGTGTTCTGCCAATTGACTGAGGCGATTTAAAGGACACAGCAGTGGAAATAATGATCTTCTTTTACTGTGAATGTGAAGGAACCACAGTAGAAGATGATACATTCAATGAAACAGTGCGTTTGGTTTTAGTGACAAGCACAAACAAGCAAGGTAGTGCACCAAAACCAGTACTAGAATGTTGTAAATGAGAAGCTTGACGTGGTCATTATTCAAGCATTAATCAATTTATAAATATTTTGGTAATGTATGAGCCATACAGCACTGAGTACAGTGGGGGAACTTTACCCTCCAACTGCACACCAATAGTTGAGGCTTACAGGTATTTATAGGGGCACTCATGAGCTTTCTCAGCAGATTCTATTCCAAATTTTTACTCACCAGCAGTTTCCCTTCTCAATTTTTACATCACATTTCTATACAGTATTGTGGTTTAGTTTTTCTCAGGATGTATCCCAGAAAAGGAGTATCCCAGGTGGTGGAGAGTCCAACTTCTGAACGAACAAAGAAGTCTCCCAGCTCGTGGGGTCCAGATTCCAGACATGGCTTTTCCTTTTGATTGCAAGGACTATAAATCTCATTACAGTGATGTCCAGCTTCCCTTAATCAAAACTATTAGTCCCTGAGTTGATGTTCATATTCCTTTCTCAAGCTGCTTTTTGCTGTTTTGTCAAGGTGCGAGATAAGCATATTTCCTTTTCATATATTCTAAAGCTGTAGTTTCAAAGATCCTTACTGCAAGCAATATTCTGAAATTATACTTCAAAAGGTTATTATTGCAAAACTCTTTAAGGCTTAACCACAAGCAGAAAGTTCCTGTCAAAAAGGAACATCCTCAAAACTTTCATTCAAATGCTCCTAAATCAACTTAAGACTTATAAAAGTTAATTGCGAACAAAGGATAGGTTCAAAGGCCTTTTTTGCATGCTTTACTTTCCTCAGTTATTATTAGAATTTGTCTTTATAAGTGTCCCATGGTTGGTTTCCACACATATCACAATCACAAATACTAGCGTTGCCTGTATGTACCTGACACGAAACACACCTTTGTATTTCACAAAAGGAGAGAAAGTAGAGCGATTTAGAAAGATGCATCACCAATTGCCTAAATTGTTTATCATCTTACAGATTGCATTTGCTGGGGAGCCCCATTTAGCACCAGGGATCTGGGGAACCATTTCCCAGCAACTGGGAAAATCCGAGGTCATCAATCCACTCAGAGATGAGGTCTCCAAATTTGCCCCAAAAGTGGGTCTAGCTTTTATAGACCAAAAAGAGCAAGTCCAAGTGACTTAATTACATTTTTAGCCCAGAAACCCCTATGCAGCTGATGGCACACTTCACAATCAGCAGGGGACACAGCTAGGCCAAAGCCCAGACCTCTGCTGGGAGGGTTTCCCCTCAAATACCCTTCAAACCAACCTCTATTCAAGTCAGGTGGGAAAGTTCCTTTAAATGATCCATTTCTGGCACCTAACCCCACAGTGTTATGTGAAAGTTTCTAAATCAAATGTTATGGAGTCAAACAGCCAACACTAAGAGTCCTTGTCATCTATTTGTAGCTAAATCACACGTAGGGGGATTTGAAGGAGTTTGGAACGAGCGAGAGAAAAGACCTCTGAGCTTTTTAGATTATGCCATTTCTTTTTCTCATCTTCTACATAGATAGGAAGGGTGAGTTTGGCTCACATCTCCACCGAATGGCTCAGAAGGTCACAAGACTTGAACTTACAAGACATTTAAAGGATTTATTGGCCAATAAAACATTGCCAACAAGGATATGTATGTTTCTGACCCAATTCTTATATATTTCATCTTATGGACTCTTGCTACAGTGTAAGCTTTCTTAGGCAATCATGTTCTGACACACAAACCTACAGCACTGCAGTCTAAACTTCGTGTTCAGCGATTCAACTACTTTCATTTTTTCTATATCTTAAACTCTAAAATGCTAAACTTTCCTCCACTTAGCTTAAGGTTTCTCTGCTTTATACTAGAAATCTACACTCTCGCTTCTAGCATCTGAGTTTGGAAGCCCTTTCCAAGGCCTCAGCTCAAATCCCGTGTTTAACTCTAGGCCTTGGCTAACAGGCCCAAAGATCTGAGAAGCCCCTGCATTTCTGTTTCCAACAACACTGATGCTATTAATTCCAGAGTGCCCAGGAACCATCTTGCAAGTCACTCAGGCAGGATCAAGGCAGCTGCCAGGGGGCTGCTTGTGGCCTCTGACAGCCCATTGCCCAGGGCTTGCCAGCGCCCCAGCCCCTCAGGGGCTGCCCCAGCCCGGCCAAGCTGCCCAGCAGCAGCGTCGCAGCCCCACAGCAGCTCCAGAGCAGCCCCATCCAGAGGCACCTGGGAGCCCTCAGCAAGGCAGCCAGCAGCACACGGGCAGGAGGACACGGATGCTTCCTGCCTGGCCCAGGGCTCGTGGCCATCTCCAGGCACGGCTCTGGCAGGGATCCCCGCAGCTCGGGCCCCTGCCCAGGCGCTCTGTGGGCAGCACAAAGGCTTCAGCAGAACCACCAAAGGCCAAGGGCCTTCTGGCCATTTTCCCTGCAGCACTGCACGTCTGGGCAGCTGGCTGAGCACAAGCACCCTTTTCATCCTCCTCCCCAAAGCCCTGCCGATACTGGCAAGGAAAAGATCCTGGTAGTCTGTTTACTATACATATTTTTATTTACATACAAAAGAAAAATTAAAATATGAAAACAAAAATCTTGATTAAAAAGAAAATCCCTGCTGGCTCAAGTGGCCCCAGCAGACAAGAGTCTTCCAGATCAACTTTACACAGACTTCCAGCAGAACAGCAAGGCTCTGTGGCACAGGCGAGGCCGTTTCTTCCATGCGCTGCGGAACTCATCTCGCAGCTTACACCACGTGGAGTAGGGAGCCCTCTGTACAGCCCGGAGAACAAAACCAGCTTCAGCTGACAGATTTCTGATGGCAGGACTGCTGTCATATGCCATTTCTTCCAGGGCTTCAAGAGAGAGGAACAGAGTCAAGGTCAGGTGCCAGATCTGCGAGGAGCTGACGAGAGGCCCCTGCCAGGTTCATCCCAGTCGGCTCTTGCCATGGCCAGGAGGGAGCAGGGAGCAAGGGGATCAGCCTGAAGTTGCAACCAACAAATCCCACATGTGGCCCTGAAATGTCAGTGTGCTCTGCCCACGGGAGCAGAGCCCTCCGCAGCCGGGCCAGGGCTTGCAGCTCCCCCCGGCAGCCTTCGCTGTCAGCCCGCTGCCCTCACTCACCAGTGCAGATCAGCTGCAGCTCTTGCTGCCGCCCCCTCAGGTGCCGCCCGGCGATGCCTGTGAACACAGAGCCTGTCACGGCCCCAGCGGCACAGCTCCCTGCCAGCGGTGCTGCCGGCGCTGTGGCCGCACGGGCTGCTGGCCCGGCAGGGCTCAGCCCGGCCCTTGCCGCACGCTGCCGCCCCAGGGCACGGCTGCCAGAGGGCGGCAGCAGCAATGCCCAGGCCAGGCGGGGCTGCACGGCGCCGGGCTCGGCTGGCACTGCCGGGGCAGCAGGCGGGGCTGGGGCCGAGCTGCGGCGGGCTGGGCCGGGGAGGGAGCCCGGGATCGTTGCTCACCTATGAACCTGATGGCCGCCGCTCGCAGGTGCTCCTGTGGGCTCTCCAGGTAGCGCAGGGCCCGGCGCAGGTGCTCGGCTGCTCTGCTCCTGTCCTGTGCCAGCTGCAGAGAGCGGCAGGAGGGAAGGGTTGGCGCGGGATCAGCCCCTGGGCCGGGCGCTGCCTGCGCCCAGCCCTGGCCTCCCCTGGCTCCCGAGGGCAGGGGGCAGAGGACCGGCTGCTGCCCGGGGAGCCGCAGTGCCGGCCCGCAGACCCGCCGGGCCAGGGCTCCATGGGCACCCGGCTCGGGCCCACGGGAGCCTGGAGAAGAGCCCGCGGGGCCTCTGGCTGCAGCAGCGGGCGGGGGCATAGCTGCCCGGCCCGCACACTGAGCATCGCCCTCAGGGGCCTTCTCCAGGCTGAGGCTGGGGATTTGCGGCAGCTCTTACCAGGCCCTCGCCGAACCTCCATGTCTGATCCACCTGGAGCATTTGTTCAATATCCCTCCTTTTCAGCAGTCTGGCTGCAGAATGCAGTGTTTCCCGAGAGGCCTGGAGAGCACCAGAGAAGCACAGTTGGCCCCACAGTCCATGGCACAGAAGCATCTCAGTGCCACACCCAGGAGGAGGCTGCAGCCCCCAAGGTGCCAGGGCAGGAGGCAGCCCAGCCCCCTCCCAGGGGGACCACAGCCGGCCACAAGTCCTCACCTCAGCAACCATCGGATTCTCATCATGGCAGTGAAAGGACAGTGGGACCAGGCTCTGGCACACATGGGACTTCAAGGCCTTTCTTCCATCTTCTGTTAATAACTCCAGCATCTCTTGAAAGACACACATGCAGCTCAGCTGCACCTGGCTATCATCTTGTATGAAAAGAAAGGCAAAAGACCTCAGCATCAGCTGCTTCAGGCCCCCAGGGCACAGGCCTGCATCTCCACAGGGCACCAAGTGTCAGGGTAGCAGCAAGTGGCCGTGGCTGTGGGCACAGAGCCTTACATGGTCAAAGAGCGGCAGGAGCGCTTCAGCCAGCTGCAGGGCGATGGGGGTGGGTATTGGGGCACCATTATCCAGCAGCAAATATCTCAGTAGAAGAATGGTCATCCTGATCATGTTGCTTTCATTTTCCTGCAGGAGCTCCACAAGACTTTCAGTCAGGCGCCACATTTTTTCCGCCTGTGTGGAACACAAGTTTGTGAAAGGCCACCCTGCTGCCACAGGGCCCAGAGGCCAAAGGCCTGTCCCGAAGCACTGGGGCAGCTGAAGCGGGAGGCAGGAGAGCTGGGAGCAGCTGGCCCAGCGCCCAAAGCCCAGGCAAGGCCAAGCAACTGCGTTGCCCAGCCCCACGCTGCCTGCACTGCTTCAGCCATCGCCCACTTCTCACCAAGGAGGGATTATTTCCCAGCACTACGAAGCCTCTGAGTGCCAAGTGACGCCTCTCCCTGTGCTCACTCTGCAAGTTCTCTGACATGATGTCCAGAACACTGTCACTGCATTCCCTCAAGTCCAGGCATTTGAGCACCTGCAAGGCACAGGGCAGTGACAGGGAGCTGGCCGGCAGGAGCCCGGAGCCGCACAGGGCTGGGCCCAGGCAGCAGCACAGGGCACGGGCACTGTCCTGGCAGCTGTGGCTGTGAGAGGGCAGAGAGCTGGCAGACAGCTCAGGGAGGTAGTGCACCTGGAGAAGGCATGAGGGGACTTGGAAAGCTGCCAGATGGAGCAAAGTTTCCAGCTTCCCCAGAGAAATGCTTCCCTTCCCACTGCACTGCCATGGCCTCAAAGGCACCCAGGGACCAGCAGGCGTGGCTCGGGAAGCCATGTGATTCATGGCAGAATTGAAGCCTGGCCACAGGCTGCTTACTTGTTCTGGCCTGAAAACACCCTTCTCCACAAGCAAATGCGTCAGGGTGACGCTGGTCTTAAGTTTGAGGAGCTCCGAGTGTGCTCGGAGCCCAGTGCCCATAGTGCTGGTGTCTTCCTGCTGAATGCTCTTGGTGAATTTGCAAACGAGCTGTAGGAGAAGGGCAGGAAGCCGGGGATGTTGCATGGAGTGCTGCACACACGGTGCTGGGCTGAGCAGGGACAGCAGGCCCAGCCCAGGTGGGGGTGGCTGCAGGTACCTGCGCTGTGCTGCGGAAGTGGCCACGGCTGGATTCCTGCTCTTGTGTGTGCTCCAGGGCTGCATCTGGCAAAGAGTGAGCGCAGCCAGAGCTGAGGGGCTGCGGGAGAGGCTGGAGAACACAGCCCAGCCCTGCGCTGCCCAGGCAGGGAGAGCCCCGGGATGGCCCAGGGGATGGAGCAGGGCGACTGCAGGGTGTCTGCCCGGCCCCTCTTCCGTCCTGTCCTTGGGCCTGTCCCCAGGGGATGGCATGGCATGGCATGGCATGGCATGGCATGGCATGGCATGGCATGGCATGGCATGGCATGGGGTCAAGCTGGCTGCAGGCACCATTCCTGTGGCCCAGCTCTGCCACTCACCCTCCTGCAGTGGCTGGAATGGCACCACCTCCTCGGCCTCCAGTGCTGCGGCGGTTCCAGGGCCTTCTTCCTTCTCCTCCTTCACCCAGGCGATGTTTCGCACTCTCGGCACTCTCTGCTCCATATCTCTGATTGGATTTGTGGCAACTTGCAGGAGAGATGCCTTGGAAAAGCTCCAAGTCACCAAGTCCTGCACTTGTGCCTGGGACGCACCTTCAAGAGAGAAGCCTCAGGAAGGCTGCAGGACAGCAAGTCCTGCACTCGGTCTAAAGGGCTCCTGCCACAAGGACAGGAGACTCCTGTCAAGGATTGTGGTCTTTCCTCGAGGGTGCCAGCAGCAGTGATGAGAAATGCTTCAGAAAAGTTCTGAGTCACCAAGTCCCACAGTCTGGCCTCGCCGGCTCCTGCAAAAGAGAACCTCGGGAAGGCCACAGATCAGCAAGGCCCGCAGTCTTTCCACGAGGTCACCTTTGGGAATAACGCCTCAGAAAAGCTCCAGGTGGGACATGAACGAGCGTGCGGTGCAGGGGCTCTTCACAGCACCGCTCTGTCCCGTCCTGTCCCGTCACGTGCTCCGAGCACTGTGGCCTGCTCTTGTCACCGCCAGCTCCTATGTCACCACGTGTCACAAAGGGCCCTTGGACACCCGGTACCATGTCACAGTGACTGTGCGGCAGCGTGTCACCAAGGGCCCTTGCACACACTGCCGCCCTCCCTGGGGCCGCCCCCAGCCCAGCCAAAGTGGCCCAGGCTGGAAGGAATGCCTGGCCCCACGTGTCCAAGGCAGCCCCACAGCATCTTTAGGAAGGGCTCAGAGCATCAGCAAACGCTACCCTGCTCTTTGGGCTCAGGGCAGCAGAAGGAGCCCCCAGGGCTGCTGACGCAGCTGCTCTGGGAAGGGCACGGGCCCTTCCAGGGACGCTGGCACGGCCTCCTTGGGACACGTCCCGGCCCGTGGCCATCCTAAACCCGCGGGTGTGACTCGCACAAGGAACGTGTGGGCCCGGGCACCAATGCTGCTGTGAGCCCTGGGGCCCGGGCAGCGCTGCCATCAGCAGCTGGGGCAGAGTCCCTGCCCAAGCAGAGCTGCCACCCCCCGAGCCCTGGCAGCGCTGGTGCCCGTCTCCTGCCCCAGAGACCTGTGCCCCCGGGGGGCTTCTGTGCCACAGGGAGCCAAAGCCCACGTGCATTGGGGGCTGTGCTCCTTCCTGCAGGGGCTGATGGCCGGAGCACCTGGAGCAACTGCTGGCAGCACTTGGTCTCTGTCAGAGGGCAGAAGCTGTTAGTCAGTCCTGAAAGGATTTTTTCATGGAAGGCATTGGCAGTAGCACCACAACACCATCAGCTGCTGAGTTTCCCTGGACGATTTGATTGTACAGAGGCACTGTCATGTTTCATGTGATCTTCTGTCAGTTCTTCTGCGAAAAACACTAGCCCAGTCTGTGATGTTCAACGCTCCAGTTGCTGCCCGTCTGTCTGTGTCGTAGCTGATGCAAGGCAAATATTTCCTCCAGACCCAAAGAGTTGTGCCTGAAAAGTCACAGGGCTACATCTCTTTTTGATTTTTTATTTAATGCTTTCCCGAGCCTGCTGACCATTTTAGAGGATTTCTCCCTATCTCTAGGGCACCCTCTCCAGAAATTCTGCTGTTCCATCCTTTTGCATTTAGTAAAAGCTACCTGCAGTGACCAGTCGATCAAAGCCCTGGGAAAACCTGAACTCCTGGGTGAAGCCAGGCTAAACTTTTCTCTCCCAGATCTGAAGCCATTAAGTGCCAAGCACTGTCCCCAGTGTCATACCCTGTCCCTTGGAAGTGTTCTGATGCAATTTAAAAGGGGTTGAAAACACCCAACTTTTAACATTTTTGTCATTTCTGCATTAGCATTCAAATCCTTGACCAGAAAAATCACATGTAGACATTTCTGGGATTCTTAAATACCAAAGCTGTCCTTTTCATCCTGGATTTCAGAGTCTCTGAATGGAGTCTCTCACACAAGGATTTAGTTTGAAACACTACAGAAAAACACCCTGGTGTTGAGCTGTACCTTTACATTGGCATATACTCCTAATGATTACTTTAGGCAGGAGCAGCAAACCCAAGAATGAGCCAAAGAGGTGATTCCTCTCTTCTCATGCGCTGCACAGCCCTAACTGGGAATTCGAGAATGGACTCAGGAGCCTCAGGGTGCACAGGAAGCCCCAAAGGCTTTGGGATGCTGAAATGGACCAGCCTGCTGTTTGTGCCTGGGCTGCACAGGGCTGAGCTCCATGTGGATGGTCTAACAAAGGCTGAATGGACATACCATGGCCCACTGGAGACTCCAGATCCTATGAGCTACATAATTCAGTTGTAACCAGCTGAATTTTTCATGTTAACCTGATACCCAGGAGAGGAAATGGTAAACATGGAAAAGTGTTCTTCCAGTTCTAGTGACAGCTGTACCTGCACAGCACCTGTGCCCACGGCAGGGTGGTGGGAACTGGATGATCTTTATGATACTTTGCACCACAGAGTCTTCTGGCATTCTGTGATTCCCCAAGCAGAGAAGAAAACTTGAATTCTCCTCATGTTGTCCACTGCTGAGCAAACATAAGAGCATCAAAGGAAGCATGGGACTCTAATGTGTCCTTCCTTTGCCACCATTCCAACTGCGCAACCCCTACTGCCACTGCAGACCTTGGAATTGGTGGAAGTTCCTGGTCCAAGCATTAGACACTCCCAAGAGAGCAAAACAAGCACTGACAGAGTCAGAGGAGCTCTTTCTTCCTAAAGGAAGCCACATATTTGAACTGAAAGATTCTATATTTAGTTTAGAGGCTCTTGCCAGAACCTTCCAGGTCTCTCTGCTGTGCACGCAGCGCTTTTCATGCCCGCTCCCAACAGGCTTTGGAACACAGAGCCCAACCTGGCTGGCTCTGCCACCAGCACAGCCCAAACACAGGCGGAGGAAGAAGCAGCAGGGGCTGTTTTGCGGCCATGCCCAAGAGAGACTGGCAGGGTGCCCTCCCTCTGCTTTCTCTTGCTTGCCTTTCTGACTGGCTCTGAGCCTGGGGCTGCCATTCCTCACTTGTGGGGAGCAGAAGCACGGCTGGGATCCCGGCACTGCCTGACAGCGCTCCGGGCACCGGCACGGCCGCGAGTCCGAGTCTCGGGCGCCGTGCTGCTGCTTCATTTGCCCTTAGGCACACCCAGAGCTCCCTGCTAAGCCAGGATGCTCTCTGCTTGTGCCCTCTTCCTCATCCTGTGCAGGGATGGAGCACTGCTGTGCTTTCAGGAAGATATTCCTGAAAACTTCCACCATTCCAAGCTCCTTTGCCCTCCATGGATGCTTGCCATGGATTCCCTCTCAGCTGGGTTCAGTGCATACTCAGGTTGGCTCTTTCAAAATTCAGGGGCTCTGAGGTGCTCAGCAAGATCTGGAAGTTCACAGTGCTGTGGAACTGCACCTTCAGCACAGGGACCTTTCCAGCCTGACCTGCCCTCGTTCCTCTGTGTCCGTGCACAAAACACAGCAAGCGAGAGAACGGCAGCAGGGGCCTGTGTGTCCCAGGGCCCCAGATTTGCTTCAGCTCCACAGAGATGCGGGCAAAGTGAAGAAGCCAAACTGTTTATTGATGGAAGGCAAAGCAAAGAGATGAGCCGGGAGAGAAAAAAGGGGATCAGCAGGATCTGAGGGCTAAAGGGAAAGAGTTGTCCACAGGGAGGGAGAGTGGAGGGAAAAAGAAGGGCTGGGCAGAACCAGAGGGCTAAAGGGAAAAAGTTGTCCACAGGGAAGGAGAGTGGAGGGAAAAAGAAGAGCTCGGCAAAACCAGAGGGCTAAAGGGAAAGAGTTGTCCACAGGGAGGGAGAGTGGAGGGGAAAAGAAGGGCTGGGCAGAGGCTGAGGGCTAAAGGGAAAAAGTTGTCCACAGGGAGGGAGAGTGGAGGGAAAAAGAAGGGCTGGGCAGAGGCTGAGGGCTGGAGGGAGGGAGCTATCTATAAGCAGGGAGAGGGCTGAAGCAAGGTAAGTTTCCCGCAGGCTCAGGTGTGCCAATCATCAGCTGTGTCTGGAGCTCCAGCTGGTCTCTTCTGGTCTCAGAGTAGTCTCATCTTCCATTGCATTTGGAGGTCTTAAAGAAATACTGGTTCTTCTGAGCCATTTCTGCAGCTGTTTTACTGAATATCTGTTGAACAACTATGTTTGTCTGTGAAGGCTTGTCATCTCTCCTCAGGGCTTGAAGGGCTGGAAGAGAGAGGAACAGAGGCAGGGTAAGAGCCTGGATCTGTGGGAATCCTAGGAGACCTTCCTGCGAGGGCCATCCCACCCAGCTCTTGCCATGGCCACAAGAGCGGGGGTGTCAACTGGATCCACTGGCCACTGAATCTGCTGCCCTGCGTCCCTGAAATCTCTGTGCGCTCTGCCCATGCCAGCCTTCATCCACACAAGGAGCGAAGCCGGCCCCAGCCGGGACAGGGATTGCAGCTCCCTGCCCAGGCATTGCAGCTCCCTGAGCCAGGCCCCGCTGCCAGCCCGCTGCCCTCACTCACCCTCACAGATGACCTGGAGCTCTCCTGGCTGCCCGATGAGGAGCACCCCGGCGATGCCTGTGAACACAGAGCCTGTCACGGCCCCAGCCGCACAGCTCCCTGCCAGCGGCGCTGCCGGCGCTGTGGCCGCACGGGCTGCTGGCCCGGCAGGGCTCAGCCCGGCCCTTGCCGCACGCTGCCGCCCCAGGGCACGGCTGCCAGAGGGCGGCAGCAGCAATGCCCAGGCCAGGCGGGGCTCCACGGCGCTGGGCTTGGCTGGCGCTGCCAGGGCAGCAGGCGGGGCTGGGGCCGAGCTGCGGCGGGCCGGGCCGGACCGGGGAGGGAGCCCGCCTCGGGACTCACCCAAGAACCGGATGACCGCCTCTCGCAGGCGCTCCTGTGGGCTCTCCAGGTAGCGCAGGGCCCGGCGCAGGTGCTCGGCCGCTCTGTTTCTGTCCTGTGCCAGCTGCAGGGAGCGGCAGGAGGGAAGGGTTGGCGCGGGCTCAGCCCCTGGGCCGGGCACTGCCTGCGCTCAGCCCCGGCCTCCCCTGGCCGCACAGCCCTGAGGCGCGGCCAGCAGCCGCTGGCCAAGGGCTGCCGAGGGCAGGGGGCAGAGGGCCGGCTGCTGCCCGGGGAGCTGCAGTGCCGGCCCACAGCCCCGCCAGGCTGGGGCTCCGTGGGGACCCGGCTCGGGCCCACAGGGGCCTGGAGAAGAGCCCACGCGGCCTCTGGCTGCAGCAGCGGGCAGGGGCACAGCTGCCCTGCCCGCACACTGAGCACCGCCCTCAGGGGCCTTCTCCAGGCTGAGGCTGGGGCTTGCAGGCCCTCCTTACCAGGACCTCGGGAAACGTCAACAGGTTCTCTGTCTCCAGCAGCTGCTTGAGTTCCCTCTTCTTCAGGAACCCGACCGCACAATGCAGCGTTTCCCGAGATGCCTGAAGAGCAGCAGAGAGGCACAGATGGCCCCACAAGCCAGGGCACAGGAGCATCCCAGTGCCACAGCCTGGATGAGGGTGCAGCCTGCAAGGTGCCAGGGCAGGAGGCAGCCCAGCTCCCTCCCAGGGGAACACCAGCAGCCGGCCATGATTCCTCACCTGTGCCACGTGCTGATTCTCATCATGGCAGTGGAAGAATAGTGGAGGTAGGCTCTGGCACACATATGACTTAAGGGGCTTTTTTCCCTTGTCTACTACCAAATCCATCACCTTGAAGAACAGGTTAAGGGAGAGTAGCTGTACATGGCTGTTGTCCTAGAGGAAAGGACAAAAAAGTCAGCACCAGCTACTCCAGGCCCCCCTGAACAGCACAAAAATCCACAGGGCCCAAAGTTTCTGGGCCATAAGCAGTGCCCAAGACTGGGGACACAGAGCCTTACGTGGTCAAAGAGCTGCAGGAGCGTCTCAGCCAGCTTCGGGGCAGTGGTGTCAGATACCAGGATGTCTTTGTTCTTGAGCAAATTAGTCAAGACAGAGAGCGTCATTCTGACCACCTCTCCATCTGCATCACTCAGCAGCTCCAGAAGGCTTTGAACAACGCTGCATATACGCTTGGCCTGTGTGGAACCATAGGCGCTGTGCTAGGAAGCCATGGATGGCTGCACCGCAAACACCGCCAACTCCACCCTGGCACTGCAAGGCCACCCTGCTGCTGCAGGGCCCACAGGCCAAAGGGCTGACCCAAAGCACTGGGGCAGGTGAGGCAGGAGAGCTGGGAGCAGCTGCCTCAGCTCCTGAAGCCCTGCCAGCCCAAGGGACTGCTTTCCCCCGCACAGCTTCAGCCGCTGCCCTCTTCTCACCATCGAGGGATCCTTGCTGACCACCATGAGCCCTCTGAGCGCCAGGCGACGCCGCTCCTTGCACTCACTCTGCAGGTGCCTTGACATGATCTCCAGTGTGCTGTCAGCAGCTTCACTCCAATCCAGGCACTCAAGGACCTGCAAGGCACAGGGCAGTGACAGGGAGCCGGCCAGCAGGAGCCCGCAGTTGTACAGGGCTGGGCCCAGGCAGCAGCACAGGGCGTGGGCACCGTCCTGGCAGCTGTGGCTGTGAGAGGGCAGAGAGCGGGGAGGCAGCTCAGCCAGGCAGCGCTGGCCACCAGGCTCACCTCCACAAGGAATGCCAGGGCAGGCAGATCCCAGTGTGGCTCCTCCTTGCTGAGCAGCCCAAGCAGGCGGAGAGCAATCCCAGAACAAAAGGAGGGGGAGACACGGCACATCTCCCTGGAAGGGCAAAAAAGGCAGCCAGACCATGAGGTGGAGGGGCAAACTTCTTCCAGGAATGCCTCACAGAGGTCTGGTCTTTCCCCAGCATTCCTGGAGGGGATGTGAGCACTGTGGGAGGTCCCCCCTTCTGGGCACCCTCCTCTCCCAGCCTTTTCCAGTCTCCTTGGCTGTCCCTCAGGGACAAGGTTCTCTGGCCCATGACCAGAGGGACTGAGTGGGGCACAGGGCACAAATGCCAGGGGCAGTGGGGAGAAGGGGTCTCACCTGGCCAGCAGACCCACGGCAAAGTGCTGGGTGCCAGCACAAAGCAGCGTGTCCCAGCAACGCTTGCGCTCCATAGCCACCACCTCATTGTCATACCACAGTCGGCAGAGCAGAGCCTTCATAGCCTGCACTGCAAACCTGTGTGCAGAGCAAAGCCCAGGTCACACTGGGAGCACTGGCCCTGGCCACAAGGGCTTGGGAAGGACAGGAGGACTGGGACCTGTTGGGCTTGCTGGGAACGCAGTGCTCCTGCCGGCATGCTCTCCAGAACTTATCAACTGCCAGCAATGGCATCTGCTGTGTGGTGATGGCAACATGGAAGAGCAGAGCCACAAACAGGCGGGAAGAATAAAGCAGCATTGCCTCGTGGCACTCAGGCACCCGGACAATCACCCAGATCACCAGAGTTGCCTGCAAAAGAAGCAGCCCAAGACAGCGCTCAGTGCCGAGCGGTGGGGCAGTCTGTGGGGCAGGGCCCAAGGGCAGATGCAGGAGGAGCAGCGGGCCTGGTGCCCCCTGAGCCTTCCTCTAGCCCAGGGTTCAGCTCAGTGACTGAGGCACAGAGTGGATGGAGAGCTGCTGGAGAGACGACTGAGTCGTAACCAGTGGCCAGATCTAGAAACTCACAGCCAGGGCAAAAACGTCCCTGTCATCCCCATCAGAGGTGCATGCGCTGTGCAGAGGCCAATCCTCCATCACACAGAGCAGTGTTGCCAGCACTTTCTCCACGGCTGGTCGCGATGACCCTATGGTTCTCCACATCATTGCAGCAGCTCTGTGGGATCAGAGCTCTGTGTCAGGGGCATCTCAGTCCCAGTACCCTGCCCTGTGCAGCTGTGGGGGCCCAGGTGACAGAGCCCCAGTGCCCTGAGGGGCAGGGAGGGAGCATTAGCAGCAGGCTTGGGGAACAGAAGGGCCCCAGGATCCTGGATCTCTCTGCCTGTCTGACAGAGCCCATAGCACAGGCTGTGCAGGGCCATGGGCCCCAAAGGCTGGTGGGCCCTGAGCTGTGCAGGCACGTGGGCCCCGTACCTGTCACACGTTGGGGCACAGCGCAGGAGGGTCAGCACCACGTCAGCAGGGTGTTCTTCAGCCAGCCTCACCATGTCACTTTGCAGCCTGGCATCCACAGTGACATAGGACACCAGCCTCTGGTGAATGCTGCCTACAATGGCTGGCACCTGGAGGAGGCATGGGGAAGACTTGGAGCGCTCTCCGGGGGAGCAACTTCTCCAGCTCCCCCCAAGAAGTGCTTCCCTTCCTGCCACACTGTGCTGGCCTCAAAGGCTGAGGGGGCCCAGTGACCATGGCTTGAGGGGACACACGGTCCTCGAAGGCCTCCAGGCCTGGCCCCAGGCTGCTTACCTGCTGCTGAGAAGGAACAGAACTCTCTTCGAAAAAATCCTTAGTGGGAACGGGTGTTGTGTCAGTATTTGTGATTCCCTGAGTCTCTCCAGTGTTGGCGGTTGTGATGACATCCTCAGTCACTGCCATGTCATCCTTTGCCCTCTGATCACTGGAATTCATTGCAGCATCAGGGTCTTCTGACCACTCAGCTGAATCTGGTTTGGTGTCAGTATTTGCAATGCCCTGAGTCTCTCCATGGTCGGTGTTTGTGATGGCCACATCCTCGGTCATTGATGTGGGAACAGCCTTCTCCCAGATTTCAGTCACTGAGGTGTCAGAGTCCTGTGAGCGCTCATCCAAATCTGGGCTGACATCAGGCTCTGCCTGGAGCTCGGTCAGCCCCGAGTCAGGCTGGGCTGTGCCCTCAGCTGCTGCAGTGCTGGTCTTCCTACGCGGAATGCGCAGGAATTTCTGGAACCTCTGCAGGAGAGTAAAGGACAGGGAAGGCAGGGATGCTCCAAGCCTGGTGCTCGGCTGAGCAGGGACAGCAGGTGGGGGTGGGTGCAGGTACCTCAGGTTTTTGCGCAAGCGACCACGGCTGCTCTTGTGTGCGCTCCAGGGCTGCATCTGGCAAAGAGCGAGCGCAGCCAGAGCTGAGGGGCTGCGGGAGAGGCCGGAGACCACGACCCAGCCCTGTGCTGCCCAGGCAGGGAGAGCCCCGGGATGGACCAGGGGATGGAGCAGGGCAACTGCGGGGTGTCTGCCCGGCCCCTCTTCTGTCCATGGTCATGTCCCCAGGGCGTGGATTGGCATGGCATGGGATGGCATTGGATGGCATGGCATGGAATGGCATGGCATGGCATGGCATGGGTAGGGGCCCAACTGGCTGCCACCATCAGCTCTGTGGCCCAGCTCTGCCACTCACCCTCCTGCAGTGGCTGGAATGGCTCTTCAGGCTGTTTTCCTGGGACAGCTCCAGGGCCTTTGGCTTTTCTCCTCTGGGAGACTTTAAACAGGCTGAGAAATCTGCCTGCCATGCTAGAGTCTGTCCTTGAGGGCCCCTTAGAGAGATATGCCTTGTGAAAGTTCTGAGTAAGAAAGTCCTTTAGTTGTGCCTTGAAAGCATCTGAGACAGAGAAGCCTCAGGAAGACTGCAGGACAGCAAGTCCTGCACTTTGGTCTCGAGGGCTTCTGCCGCAAGGACAGGAGACACCTCGTAAACGGTTTTGGTCACTAAGTCCCAGGATCACTCCTTGAGTGCACAGGCCAGAAGGATGGGAGATGCCTCAGACAAGTTCTGAGTCACCAAGTCTGGCCTTGTGGACACCTGGAAAAGAGAAGCCTCGGGAAGGCCACGGGTCAGCAAGGCCCGCAGTCTTTCCACGAGGTCACCTTTGGGAATAACGCCTCAGAAAAGCTCCGGGTGGGACATGAACGAGCGCGCTGTGCGGGGGCTCCTCACGGCACTGCTCTGTCCCGTCCTGTCCCGTCTCGTGCTCCGAGCACTGTGGCCTGCTCCCGTCACCGGCAGCTCCTTTGTCACTACGTGTCACAAAGGGCCCTTGGACACCCGGTACCATGTCACAGTGACCGTGCGGCAGCGTGTCACCAAGGGCCCTTGCACACACTGCCGCCCTCCCTGGGGCCGCCCCCAGCCCAGCCAAAGTGGCCCAGGCTGGAAGGAATGCCTGGCCCCACGTGTCCAAGGCAGCCCCACAGCATCTTTAGGAAGGGCTCAGAGCATCAGCAAACGCTGCCCTGCTCTGCGGGCTCAGGGCAGCAGAAGGAGCCCCCAGGGCTGCCGACACAGCCGCGCTGGGAAGGGCACAGGCCCTTCCAGGGACGGTGGCACGGCCTCCTTGGGACACGTCCCGGCCCGTGGCCATCCTAAACCCGCGGGTGTGACTCGCACAAGGAACGTGTGGGCCCGGGCACCAATGCTGCTCTGAGCCCCGGGGCCCGGGCAGCGCTGCCATCAGCAGCTGGGGCAGAGTCCCTGCCCAAGCAGAGCTGCCACCCCCCGAGCCCTCGCAGTGCTGGTGCCCGTCTCCTGCCCCAGAGACCTGAACCCCCGGGGGGCTTCTGTGCCACAGGGAGCCAAAGCCCATGTGCACTGGGGACTGTGCTCTGTCCTGCAGGGGCTGATGGCCAGAGCACCTGGAAGAACTGCTGGAAAAACTTTGTCTCTGTACAGATGATTTTGCATTTTCCTGAAAGAAATTCTTCTCAACGAAGGGATTGGCAGTAGTACCACAACACCACCAGCTTCTGAGTTTCTCAGGACAATCAAATTTCAGTGGAACATTGTGCTTTTCTCACTCTCTTTCCTGCATTCTGGAAAAAATAGAATCTGCGCAGCCTCTGATATTCTTGGCTTCAGTTGCTGTCTGTCTGGCGGTGGCAGCTCATGTCCAAACAAAACTTTGTCCCTGCTGAGCACAGCAATGGGCAGCCACAAATAGAGAGGTTCCACAGTGAACATGAAGGCAGACACATGGAAGTACAGAGAATAAGGATATCTCTGGGAGGAAAAGCTGTTCTGTGTCTCTGATTATGGTGCCCACAGCCTGAAGCAGCAGCCAAGAGAAGCGCTGTAAGCAGACAGGTGCAGTTTTCGGCACCACAATATACAAATATATTAAGCCATTATCCAGAATGCAAAGGAGGACTGCAAGGATGAAGTGTGGTCTGGAGGGGAAGCCCTAGGTGCAGCTGAGGCCACTCTAGTCTGTTCAGCCTGGAAGAGAGTAAAGGGCATCGCTGTGGTCTTCAACATCCTCCCAAGAGCAATCAGAGGGGCTGCTGCAGCTCCCGTCACTGTTGGGACCAGTGACAGGACTGGAGAAAAGGGCAGGGAGCTGGGACAGGGCAAGTTTCATTTCCATATCAGGAAAAGGTTTTTCACCCAGAGCACGGTCGGCAGTGGCACAGGTGCCCCATTGACGCAGCCCAGCGGAGCCCAGGCTGGCTCTTGGGAAAACTGCGGCGCTGTGCCAGGAGTGGGGAACGGCCAAGGCATGGGTTCTGCCTGCGGCTGAAGCTGCCGAGCCACTGCTCAGTGGTTCAGTGTCTAGTAACTGCAGCACGGACCAGGCAGAAGAGAAGGAGGAGGCACTTCCATTGTGAGGTTCCACAGGCAAAGGTTTATTCCAAGGGAGGGATTTAGAAGGAAAGAGCCACGAGCACTTCGGTGCACGGGATTTTATAGGGGTACAGCTCAGGGGGTGGATACAAACGATTGAGCAAGAAGGAATCTGCAGGGGAGCAGCGAGGGGATTCCATCAGTTGCTTGGGACTAATTTGGACAGATGTGAGGAGAGGGTAGGTCCCATGGGCCAGTGGGGTTCCTGCAATAGGGGAATTCCAAAGGCGTGGTGCAGCCAGGGATTGGTCCAAGACAAAACTGACAGGGAAGGTTCAGGAATAAAGAGCCGGGTTACCTTGACAGGCAGGGAAGGAGCTGCAACAAAGAGTGGGGCATGGCATGAGGGACAGCTTTGAGGGAGGGAAAAACCTAGGGGTAAACCAACTTGGGGAAAACATCGGGTACATTAAAACAAACTATTATACCATAGCTGATAAATAAACATGAACTGCAACACCCCAGGGAAATGGGCACAGCACCAAGCCCATCTGAGGTTGAGAATTGTTTGAACAACATCGAGCAGTCACCCAAGCTTTTAGCCACTACATAAAAACTCAAGGGTTGTGAACTCTAGGTTTACATGAGCATCTACTCCTGAGTATTATTTTAGGCAGTGTTGTAAGAAACTTGTTTAATCTCTGATTATACCCCAGTTCCTTGTAGATTGTGTGGAACGTGTAATCCTTTTGTGTCCATTGCTTGTTAGGACTATAAAAAAGAACATTGGTGCTGGGTGACTCAGAGACACCCAGTATGTGTTAGGTGCAGTATACAGGGCATAAGGAGAAGGAAAAGAGAAGTACTAACACATACTGATAAGTTTGGAAATTTAGATAGCATTAAGAATGAATAACCTAAGAAGTAAAAATGTTATTAAAAAGACTCCACTAGAATGTATTTTAGCACATGAGAAAGATTTGGGGGGAATCCCAGAGGGTAATTTTTCAAAGAAAGCTAATCTGATTAAATACTCTACCCCATGGTAGCCTTGGTATCAGTTAGAAAGTGGTGAAAAGTGACCACCTAATGGAACTTTAAATTATCATACATTCTGACAGTTGATGTTATTTTGAAGAAAAGAAGAAAAATGAGATCAAGTGATATATGCAGACATGTTTTTTTCCCTGAAGAATAAACCTGAGTGGCAGAAAGAATGTGGCTTTGATTTGGTCCCACAGGACCCTTTAGTCCTAACTTTGGAAAGAGATAACAGGCAGGAAATAAAGCCATGTTGTTCTGCATGTAGCATAGGGCAGAGATGTTTGAAATTGGCTACAAAGCATGAGGAAATTGATTTCTAGGTGTCCAAGCCTTACAGCCGAGTTACCCCAGGCCGGCTCGGGTACATTCCCCCTCACCCAACCACTCCGCCCCCTGAATTAAACCCAAATGGCAGTGAGGATGAGATGAATAATCCTGGTGAGGGGACAATTTCAGAGACAACCGACACAAGGAATCAAACCAACAAAGCTGTGCCTTTAGTCACCCCCTTAAGGCAATTAGTGGGTCCCCCAGGTGAAGCCATGTGGGTGAACATCTGCTTTTCTACTAGTGACTTAAGAGTTGGCAGGAAAAAGTTAAAATGGATATTGAAAAGCCCTGCAAAGTAGCAAAATGATTTGAGTTCATAGTCAAGAATCAAGACCCAAACTGAGGTGATAGTGATTTCATGCTGATAGTGCTAAGAAAACCAACAAAAGAGTTGGCGATAAAGACAGTCAGAGCCCATGTGCAGGGACAAATTGCTAGTGGAGCCTTACAAGGTACAGTGCACCAGTTGTTTCCTACTGTAAATCCTTTGTGGGACCCAAATGTTGCAGGCAGCTGTGTAATGTTAACCAGATACCAGGAACTAGTCAAATTTGAATTAAAAAATACCATTCCAAAAGCAAGAAATTGGTCAGTAATACATAATGTTACACAGGGACAGCAGGAGTCACCCACTGACTTTGTTGAAAGGCTCTGAGCAGCTGCACGTCAACACACAGCCCTGGATCCCTGGTCGGATATGGGAAGCAGCAGTTCATTTCCCTGATGTTTGGGCAATCTAGCCCAGATGTCAGGCAGAAACTTCAGAAGCAGAAAGAGCCTGTAAAGAGAGACTTAAAGGCATTAATGAAAAAAGCATAGAGGGTGTATGATAATAAAGACACAGAAAAAGAAAAAGAAGAAGAACTCCCTGCAGCCATGGTGGCAGCTCTGGATCGGCATCAGGGAGAGGACGTGGGCGTGGATGAAGCAGAGGCAGGGGCCAAGATAGCAGAGGCCGAGGAGGTTCAAAGCAGCCACAGACCAAGCTGGGGCCAAATCAAGGAGAAGGAGAGGGGACTCCAGCTGGGGGCAAAGTCCAGCTTTATTAGAGAGTTCCAAACAGATCTGCAACCCCAGGGATCCAGCCAACGGCAGACAGAGAACTGAGCTGTGCAAGGTGTTATAAAGGGGCGAGTGAACAGGGGAGGGGATCGCCCATCTGCCAATGGAATTACAGGAGGGCTTGAGCAGCAGGGAAACAGACATATAGGGGAACCAATGGGGGTAAACCGGGGGAGGGGCCCCAGTGCATGAACCTATCACTCGACACCCTTGGAAGAAGTTTCTGGAGGGAAGGGATGGGCTGTGGACTGACAGACAGGACACAGGGGAGGGGTTGAGGGGATGACAAGGCAGTTTTCAGGGAACCAGGGGAGGAGGCAGCGAGATTGACATTAAAAAGTAGGGAGGAGGCAACGGGGGCAAAACCACTGTAACAGGGAGGAACTGCCGCAAACCAAACTACAGCTTAATGCAATACAACAGATCAGAGCACAATAGAACAAGCAACAAGAGGATATGGGGTCTTGTGAGGACAACGGTCTTTGGCAACTGCCCGGAAGGAAGCAATTTGCCAGACACCTCGACCACAAACTGTAAGATAACTTCCTGCTTTCCTTGGAATGACAGCTTGCTGCCAACTGCACATATACAGCTACAGATTGATCATGAAACCTGTCCTGGGGTGACGTTATGATGCTTGTATCCCCATTCATGTGTTCTGTGTCTTTAAGAGTGTCTCTGACGAGTGGAAGTTTTGTTTGGGTTTCTCTTATCAGGGACACAGAGACAGGCAGTACATAGGGCTGTTTTCGCTTTTTGCTTTTAGCTTTTGGCTTTTCTGCTTTGCTTGCTGTCTCTCTGCTCTCGCTTTTGCTTTTGCTTCTGCTTATTAGCTAGTTTAGCTAAACAGTCCAAATTTCTTCCAAATTTCTCCTCTCCTGTTTCTGTGACCATCTCGAACCTGCTCCGGACTGGGACCTGGGAACACCGAGGGATTGCACCGTTTGGCTGCAGCAGCTGCCCCAGCGCCGGAGGGACTGAGAACAGAGCAACCACCCCCGAAAGAGACTTTCTGATTTTGTCATCTTTCTCAGAGCGGTGTCATCCGGTATTGTTCATTTTGTGTGCTGGGGGGTGCTGTGCCTGTCAAATAAACAGGTTCTTTCCCCTTCTCTCCGAGGAATTTTTTCCCGAACCGGTTGGGGGGAGGGGCCGTGTGGGTTTTCTTTCGGGAGGGGCCCTCCTTTGGAGGTTCTCTACCAAATTTGCCCTAAACCAGGACAAAATATTGGCGCCCAATCGTGGGGCTCGAGAGAGATTGGAAAAACCCTGTTTTGACTGCATTTTGGTTGCTATTACTCTGTGTTTGTTTAAATCAGCTAATAGCCATGCTTTTTGAATTCATAATGTCTGTTGGGGTGAAGGTTTGCATGCATTTCTGGTCCCTCGGGTTTTTTGAGATTTTAATACCTCTCTGGTCCCTAGGTTTATTTTCTTATCCAGAAATAGCTTTAGTATTGTCCCTAACACGTAGTTTTTACATCAGAGGGGCAGTGACCAGAGTAACTATCCTGCTGGGCTTGGTGGCAATGATGTGCAAGAAGTTTATAAACATGCTGGGGTCTGCTCCAGGTATGAATGGTTCATGGCTGTGATTATGCATCCAGTTTGTTAGAGGAGGAGCAGCAGGGAATGAGGTTTTTCAGCCTCTGCTTTCCTTCTTCTCCTATGAATCAGTTGCATCACTAGTGAAGGATGGTCAGTTTCCCCTCAATGTTAAAGAAACCATCTTCCTGGTATTCAATCTGGTAACCTTCCTCTATATAGCCTGCTGCTTCTCTAGAATGAGGGCTGAGATTTCTAGACAGGCTGATGAGACCCCTGACTCAGGAGTAAACCCTGGTGTGGAAAATCCTAAGTGGTGTGGGAAATGGGAGGATATGGGCCAAATCCTGAAGGAATTCTCTGACCCTATAGTCTGGGATTTTCCCCATGAACAAATTCAGAACCCAGCTGAGGTGGGGAAATATCTGAAAGAGAAGTACCAGGATGAGCCTAAGGAGAGGAAGGTCATTGCAGTGAGCTGGGCCCTGGCATATGCTTATTGCACACTGCTAGATACTGTCAGGCAGCAGACAGAGGCAGGGGGCAGGGAGATAAATCAGCAACTATCCCGGTGATTCAGGCTGCAGCCAACAGCCCAGGCTCGAAGCCAGCAGCCAAACCAGATAGTGAGGCCAAGCCAGCATCTAAACCCATGGCTGTTGCTACCAGCACTAGAAGTGGGAAATGCATGGACAAGACCCATCGACCCGTGGATGATGATGATGATGATGATGATGAAGGAGAAGGGACCTCAATGCCTCCTGACATAAAATCAGGAGTCAAAGCAGCAGGTGCAAGATCAGATGCAAATATTGAGTCCTTTTCCCTGAAGGACCTTCGTGGCCCACAGAAGGATTACACTCAAATGTCTGATGAATCCATAATTAGTTGGCTGGTCCGTCTCTGCTGCAGGCGAGGCTACAATTCTGGACGGCACTGAAGCCAGGCATTTGGGATCCCTGTCACAGGATCCTGTCATAGACCAAGGAATGATGAGGGGTCTTACACTCACAGCCTCTGGGAACGGGTCCTAAGAAGTGTAGCAGAATGATACCAGTGCGCAGACGATCTCTGTGTGCAGCAAACTCAGTGGGAGACAATAGAGCAAGGGATTCAACGCCTGAGAGAAATGACAGTGGCAGAGATTATCTTCTCAGATAATGTAACAACTAGAAACCCAGACTTAGCACTATGCACGTCTGTGATGTGGCGAAAACTTGTGCAACTTGGGCCACATGAATATGCTTCTGCCTTAGCCATCATGAAGAGGGATGAGAGGGGTGAGACTGTGCTTGACATGGCAAGGAAGCTCAGAGCATATGCAGATGCTGTACATGGCCCGACACGTGCCAGAATCGCAGCGGTAGAAACACGTCTGCAGAACTTAGAGGATAAGATAGAGGAGAACCATAAGAAGCTTAGAGAGGAGATTAAAGAAGACCTTCTCCAAATTTCAGCAGTACAGATCCGAGGTTCTGGTATCCAAGGCAGACGTTTCCCAGATGGTGAGAGAAGGTACACCCCACGAGCTGAGCTGTGGTTTTACCTGCGTGATTGTGGGGAAAACATGAGAAGGTGGGATAGGAAACCTACTGCTGTTCTGGCATGACTGGTGCGTGAAGTGAAGGAAGCCACCAGAAGGAAAGCAGCACCAGTTGCCCGTAGCCAAACAGCCAGGTATGATGATGATGACATGTCTGATCCCCTCGAAGGAACATCCAAAACATACGCCCAGGGAAAGAAGGATAACCAGGCTTAGAGGGGCCCTGCCTCTAGCCAGGTAGAGGCCAGGGAAAATCGTGTTTTCTGGTCTGTGTGGATTCGTTGGCCTGGCACATCGGAACCACAAGAGCACAAAGCTTTGGTCCATACTGGTGCGCAATGCACATTAATCCCATCAAGACATGTGGGGACAGAGTCTGTTTCTACTGCTGGTGTGACAGGGGGATCCCAGGATTTCACTTTGGTGGAAGCTGATGTGAGCCTAATGGGAAATGAGTGGAAGAAGCATCCTATTGTGACTGGCCCAGAGGCCCCATGTATTTTGGGCATAGACTACCTTCAAAGTGGGTACTTCAAAGACCCAAAGGGACTCAGATGGGCATTTGGAATAGCTGCTGTAGAAACAGAGGGCATCCAGCAATTGAACACCTTGCCTGGGTTGTCTGAGAATCCATCTGCAGTAGGATGCCTGACGGGAGAAGAGCAACGAGTGCCAATTGCCACTTCCATAGTGCATCGACGACAGTATAGAACCACTCGAGATGCTGTGATCCCCATCCATAAGAGGATCCGAGAGCTGGAGAGCCAAGGGGTGGTCAGCAAGACCCACTCACCCTTCAACAGCCCCATTTGGCCTTTGCGAAAATCTGAAGGAGAATGGAGATTGACTGTGGACTACCATGCATTGAATGAAGTGACTCCACCGCTGAGTGCTGCCATGCCAGACATATTAGAGCTCCAGTATAAGCTTGAGTCCAAGGCAGCAAAGTGGCACGCCACTATAGACATTGCCAGTGCATTTTTCTCCATTCCTCTGGCAGCCGAATGCAGGCCTCAGTTTGCTTTCACATGGAGGGGAGTGCAGTACACCTGGAACCGACTGCCCCAGGGGTGGAAGCACAGCCCCACCATCTGCCATGGACTGATCCAGGCTGCACTAGAAAGGGGAGAGGCTCCAGAACATCTGCAGTATATTGATGACATCATTGTGTGGGGGAACACAGCTGCGGAAGTGTTCGAGAAAGGGAAGGAAGTCATCCAGATCCTCCTGGGAGCTGGTTTCGCCATTAAAAAGAGTAAAGTAAAGGGACCAGCTCGTGAGATTCAATTCCTGGGAGTGAAGTGGCAAGATGGACGGCGTCAGATTCCTACAGATGTCATCAACAAGATCACAGCAATGTCTCCACCCACCAATAAGAAAGAGACACAAGCTTTCCTGGGTGCAATAGGTTTTTGGAGGATGCATATTCCTGAGTACAGTCAGATCGTGAGCCCTCTTTACCTGGTCACCCGCAAGAAGAACAATTTCCAGTGGGGCCCTGAGCAGCAACAAGCCTTTGTCCAGATCAAGCAGGAGATTGCTCATGCAGTAGCCCTTGGCTCGGTCAGGACGGACCAGAGGTAAAGAACATGCTCTACTCTGCAGCCGGGAACCACGGCTTGTCCTGGAGCCTTTGGCAGAAGGTGCCTGAGGAGACTTGGGGCCGACCACTGGGATTTTGGAGTTGAAGCTACAGAGGGTCTGAAGCCAACTCCTCTCCCACAGAGAAGGAAATCTTGGCTGCCTATGAAGGAGTCCAGGCTGCCTCGGAGGTAATAGGCACTGAAGCACAACTCCTCCTGGCAGCCCGATTGCCGGTGCTGGGGTGGATGTTCAAAGGCAAGGTTCCTTCCACTCACCATGCCACCAGTGCTACATGGAGCAAGTGGATTGCTCTTATCACTCAGCGCGCCCGTATAGGTAAACTGAATCGCCCTGGGATTTTGGAGGTCATTACAAATTGGCCCGAAGGTGAGAATTTTGGTGTCACAGATGAAGAGGAACAAGAACCAGTGACACATGCTGAAGAGGCTCCTCCCTATAACCAACTGCCACCAGGGGAAACACGCTACGCTCTTTTCACTGACGGTTCCTGTCGCATCGTAGGGATGAACCGGAAGTGGAAAGCAGCCGTATGGAGCCCCACACGACAGGTTGCACAAGCTACCGAAGGAGAAGGTGGATCAAGTCAACTTGCTGAACTCAAAGCTGTTCAGCTGGCCCTGGACATTGCTGAGAGAGAGAAGCGGCCAAAACTCTACCTCTACACTGATTCATGGATGGTAGCCAATGCTCTGTGGGGATGGCTGGAGAGGTGGAAAAAGGCTAACTGGCAACATAGAGGGAAACCAATTTGGGCTGCTGAAGATTTGAAAGACATTGCTACCAGGGTAGGGAGGCTTCCTGTGAAAGTCCGCCATGTAGATGCCCATGTACCCAAGAGTAGGGCCAATGAGGAGCACCAAAACAATGAGAAGGTAGACCAGGCTGCAAAGATAGGGGTGTCCAAAATAGACCTAGATTGGGACATAAGGGAGAGTTATTCCTAGCTCGATGGGCCCATGATGCCTCAGGCCATCAGGGCAGAGATGCCACCTATAAATGGGCACGAGACCGAGGGGTGGATTTAACCATGGACAGTATTTCTCAGGTTATCCATGACTGTGAGACATTGTGCTGCCATCAAGCAGGCCAAGCGAGTGAAGCCCCTCTGGTACGGTGGGCAGTGGTCCAAGTACAAGTATGGGGAGGCCTGGCAGATTGACTACATCACACTGCCCCAGACACGCCAGGGCAAACACTACGTGCTGACCATGGTGGAAGCCACCACTGGATGGTTGGAAACCTACCCTGTGTCTCATGCTATGGCCTGGAACACCATCCTGGGCCTTGAAAAGCAAGTTCTGTGGAGACATGGCACCCCTGAGAGGATCGAGTCCGACAACGGGACTCATTTCAAGAACAGCCTTATCAACACCTGGGCTAGGGAGCATGGCATTGAGTGGGTGTACCATATCCCCTACCATGCACCAGCTGCAGGAAAAGTGGAGAGGTACAATGGATTACTAAAAACTCAGTTGAGAGCTTTGGGTGGGGGATCTTTCAAAAATTGGGAGCAGCATTTAGCAAAGGCCACCTGGCTAGTTAACACCCGAGGTTCCACCAACCGAGCAGGTCCTGCCCAGTCTGAGTCCCTGAACGTAATAGAAGGAGACAAAGTCCCAGTGGTACATATCGGAGGTTTGTTAGGGAAGACTGTGTGGATCAATTCTGCCTCGAGTACAGACAAACCCATTCGTGGGGTTGTCTTTGCTCAGGGACCAGGTTGCACATGGTGGATAATGCAAAGAGATGGAACAACACAATGTGTACCTCAGGGAGATCTGATTGTGAGGTAAGAATGATATGCAATATCACTGTTCATTGGATGTTACTGCCATTGTCTGTACATTAAACCATACAGACATGAGATAGAAGGAAATGTGTAAGTGTCGGAGGTCTGGAAAGTGGAAGATGGAAAAGGAAATGTGTATGTGTTGAAGGCCTGAGCAAGTGATAGATGGAGCTGTAAGTGAGTAAAGTGAAAGGGGGGAATCCTGCAGCTCTGTAATATAGGGTCTGGATTCAGTGGCCCAGTGTGTGGATGTGATGAAGGCATGATGGGTATTGCTCGTAAATTTTGGGGAAACAGACGGAAATTTTGTATGAATAATGCATGATGTGTTGTAGTATGTTGATGATATGGGGATAAGGGGTGGAATGTCCTGGGGTGACATTATGATGCTTGTATCCCCATTCATGTGTTCTGTGTCTTTAAGAGTGTCTCTGACGAGTGGAAGTTTTGTTTGGGTTTCTCTTATCAGGGACACAGAGACGGGCAGTACATAGGGCTGTTTTCGCTTTTTGCTTTTAGCTTTTGGCTTTTCTGCTTTGCTTGCTGTCTCTCTGCTCTCGCTTTTGCTTTTGCTTCTGCTTATTAGCTAGTTTAGCTAAACAGTCCAAATTTCTTCCAAATTTCTCCTCTCCTGTTTCTGTGACCATCTCGAACCTGCTCCGGACTGGGACCTGGGAACACCGAGGGATTGCACCGTTTGGCTGCAGCAGCTGCCCCAGCGCCGGAGGGACTGAGAACAGAGCAACCACCCCCGAAAGAGACTTTCTGATTTTGTCATCTTTCTCAGAGCGGTGTCATCCGGTATTGTTCATTTTGTGTGCTGGGGGGTGCTGTGCCTGTCAAATAAACAGGTTCTTTCCCCTTCTCTCCGAGGAATTTTTTCCCAAACCGGTTGGGGGGAGGGGCCGTGTGGGTTTTCTTTCGGGAGGGGCCCTCCTTTGGAGGTTCTCTACCAAATTTGCCCTAAACCAGGACAAAACCTTCAGACAAATTGGTGAAAATTTCTAAAACTACCGTGATTTGGACCCCGAATTGAGAAGGGCCTTTGAAGGAGTGAAGTGCGAACTCATGAGGGCCCCTGCTGTGGGGCTGCCTGACAAGAGCAAGCCGTTATGGGTATTCCCAGTGAGAGAGAGAATAACTTTAGGGGTTCTGGCACAACAACTGGGTCCTAACAAAAGGGCAGTGGCCTGATTTCTAAACAACTCGATACTGTGAGAAAGGGCTGGCTTGCCTGCCTCAGGGCAGTAGCAGCAGTGATCATGAACATTGAAGAAGCATAGAAGTTTACACAGGACAAAAGATGAGTGTCTCAGTGTCACACACAGTGTCGGCTGTTTTAGATCAGAAAGGGAAACATTGGCTGTCTTCCTCGAGGTTCCTAAACTACCAAGCAGTCCTGGCCAAATCCGATGATACTGGAATCAAGTGACCAATCTTGTTAACCCTGCCTCTTTTCTGCCAGGAAAATCCAAAGCTGAACCTGCAGTACACAACTGCCCAGAGACCATGGAAGCTGTGCGCTCCAGCTGCCAAAATCCAGGGGAACAGCCACTCCCAGATGCCATGAACTGGTTCAGCCATGAACTGCTGCTGTGATGGCAGCAGTTTTGGGAGACAGGGAGTGCGAATGGCGGGCTACACTGTGAGCACAGTCTCAGAGGTAATAGAGTCAAAGCCATTTCCAGCAGGAACCTCAGCACAAGAGGCTGAGCTGATAGCCCTCCCTCTGGCATTAGAAGTGGCAAAAGGAAGGGAAGTTAATGTTTGCACTGATTCCAAACATGCCTATGGAATTGTTCATGCCCACGCAGCCATATGGTGAGAAAGAGAACTCCTGACTGCACAAGAGAAGATGGCCAAATATGCAGCTGAAATCCTCAGGCTCCCCGAGGCGGTGGAGCTCCCATTGCACGTGGCAACTGTGCATTGCTGAGGGCACTCTAAAGGTAACACCCTCCTGGAAGCAGGTGACAGATTTGCAGATTATGAAGCTCGAATCGCTGCTGAAAGGAATGAACCACTTGTTGCAGCTCTAATACCTACTGCAGTATCAACTGAGCAGCCATAAGATACCAACCTTCTCATTGTAAATGGATTAATGAAAGTAAAGGAAAACGTTCAGAAAATGGTTGGGGACAATTAGAAACAGGTCAACTCATAATACCAGAGAAGTAAATGAGACAGTATGTGAAATCTGAACATGATAAGACTGGCTGGGGAGCAGAAACCAATACCTAAAGGTAAGAATTGCAGGCCCAGACATGCAGAACACTGTTAAAGAAGGATCATCACAATGTGTGACTTGTTTGAAGAATAATGCAAATCCAACAGTCAGGCTAGAACAAAGGGTTTTGAGCAGAGGAGCTTTTCTTGGAGACTTGTGGCAAATAGACTTTGCTGGAGTCCCAAGAAAGGGAGGTTTCCAATATTTGCTGGTACTTCTTGATACTTTCTCTGGGTGGCCAGAAGCGTTCCCTTGTAGGACAAAGAAAGCTAGTGAATTAATAAAAGTATTGTCGAATGAAGTCATACCTAGGTTTGGTGCACCTAGAGAAATATCCTTTGACAGAGGATCTCATTCCTGTGCCATCTCAAATGGTGCAAGCTGTCAGCAATGCATTAGGAATCCAATGGCAGCTTCACATGCCCTGCAGAACACAATCTAGCGGTCAAGTAGAAAGGCTGAATCATATGATCAAAGAATGGATAGCTAAAATTTGGCAAGAAGTGCATTTATTTTGGTATCAAGCTCTACCTATTGCCTTTATCAGACTCAATAAAACATACCTCCAAAGTAAAAGCCCATTTGAAATGCTTTCTGGCAGACCTTAAGGATTAAATGTCACTCATGATGAAAATTTGCCTCAAGGTGGTAGTCAATACATCTATGACTATTTACTGGCTACAAGCAAACAATTGCACCAGAAGTTTAGTACGGTGTTTGAGAATCAATGTAAGCTGCCAGATCATGAATTGCATGCAATTGATCCGGGTGGCTGGATGTGTGTTATGAATTTTACAGGTGATCCTCTGCAGGAAAAGTGGGATGGACGGTTCCAAGTGCTCCTGACTACCTTTATCCGTCTGAGTAAAGGAAAGACCTGCCTGGAATCACTACACCCCTTCAATCTTCTTGATTCAAGAAATCACCAACTAAACCCTGGACGAACAAACCTGTTGGGGATCATGGACTGAAACGGAAATTCACTCCTAAACCATGTAATTCACATTGTATTTCACTGTCTTTTTCATTGGTTACACTGTCAGTGCCTGTGTTGTTAACACCTGTGTAACACTAATAGGAAGCATAGCTCATTTTACAGGACTGAGGGATTGCAGGCTTTGCGGAGAGGAGCAACAATGGAAGCTTCCCTTAACAGGGCTACCATCCAGCAATTGGTCAGATTTGAACCCCCACAGCTTCCACAATGCTAGTGCTCAGTGTAGACAAGCAGGATCTTCTTGGGAAAGCCCCTTTTCCAGTTACAGCCTCTCAACGAGCCAGTCCCAGATACACAGGCTGAAAAAGTCTGGAACAAATCTCAGCAGCTTTTCCAGTAACACAGCTGGGTGGGTCAGAGGCACTCAGCCAGTGAGTGATCATGGAAAAACTGTCTTTTTGATAGACATACGGGAAACAAGTCAGTGAGAATTAACACCAACTGCCTTCTTCCTGATGCATCTGGGTGCCTTTGCGGGAATGGAATAGCATTAAAACAATTAGCAGGTAACTGGACTGGCCGATGTACATGGGATCCCTAATCCCTTGGTTTCAGGTATAAATCAAACTCATAAAATGACAGGTATTATTGAAGGACTGTGGAAGAACAGGCTCACTAAGAGAACACCCTGTAACCCAGTGGTGTGATACAGCAACAGTTTTCACAGTTTTGTGAGGCTGTAGCTCCCATGTTTAGGAATTGCACAACTAGAAAACGCAATTTCAAACATCTCAGCCAAAACAGAACTAATTGATTGCTAATTCAACAGCAGATGCCTTAGGAAGACTACAAACTGAAACAGACTCACTAAAAGAAGTAGACTTTCAAAACCTCAGGGTGTTAGAAATGGTAACAGCCAAATGGGAGGAGTTTGTATTCTAATTAATGCCAGTTGTTGCACTGATACAGATCAATCAGGGCAAATAGCAATGGATATCCATGCCATTTGGCAACAGGCAAAAGTACTCCCTGCTGTAACCCAAGGCATTACATCTTGGAGCAAACATTTGAGGGAAACTCTGATATCTTGGCTACCTAATCTGAACTGGCCTGCACAACTTTTTGTAGGAATTTTAGGAACTGGAATACCATTCTTAGGAACCTGCATGATGAGCCAATGTTTTATATGGTATTGTAAACAAACTGCCACAACCTATCACAAATGGAAGCAAAATAAAATGAGATACAGGATCGAAACAGGTAAATATTTTGAGACCACAACAAGACTATAGTTGCCAAAGAATTTGCAAAGGATAAAAGAAATGGGGGACTTGATGCCTAGGCAGAGAATGCTTGAGCTGAACGAAAAGCTGTAGCTGTAAAGAAGGAAGCAGCTCTTTTGTAACAAGGTATGTGAATGAAGCACCTTTTGGAAATCAGCAAATTTAGCAGAACAAGCTACCTGCAAAAGCTGACCACTGACTATTTGAGCAGACAATCCTATAGAGCATGCACAAGAAGCAGGCGTGGAGAGCTCAAGCCCGAGGAAGGCTTATGAGCCTTCATCCAAAACGACCACCAGAGGCTGATGACCAGCTTGTGCAGAAACCGTGCATGTGCTACAAGGGCTTGCATCATGATGGGATTAGAAAATATGTTGCAATGTGAAGTGAGGAAAGTATAATGTGCACATGAAGTAAAACACGAATAAAAGCCTGAACTGTTCAAAGAATGGATGAGTGAGTTTGTGGTGCAGCAATGCCCCTCACTCCTGGCACTGAATAAGCAAATACCAGCTGCATAGGCCTTATACCATGGAGGGCTGTTCTCTTGCCTAGTTTTCAGGCATCAGCACCATAATCAGAGACACAGAATAGCTTCTCCTCCCAGAGTTATGCCTATCCACTGCACATCCCCAGGTGTCTGCCTTGATGTTCACTGGGGAACCTCCCTCTTTGTGGCCATCCATTGCCACGCTCAGCAGGGACGCAGTTTTGTTTGGACATGAGCTGCCACAGGCAGACAGGCAGCGACCGGAGCCTAGAATATCAGAGGCAGTGAAGATTCTATTTTTGCCAGAATGAAGGAAAGAGAGTGAGAAAAGCACAACGTTCCACTGAAATTTGATTGTCCTGGGAAACTCAGAGGCTGATGGTGTTGTGATGCTACTGCCAATGCCTTCCATGAGAAAAATTCCTTTCAGGAAGGAGCAGCATCATCTGACAGAGACAAAGTATTTCCAGCAGGTGCTCAGTCCATCAGCCCCTGCAGGAAGGAGCACAGCCCCCAATGCACGTGGGCTTTGGCTCCCTATGGCACAGAAGCCCCCCGGGGGCACAGGTCTCTGGGGCAGGAGATGGGCACCAGCGCTGCCAGGGCTTGGGGGGTGGCAGCTCTGCTTGGGCAGGGACTCTGCCCCAGCTGCTGATGGCAGCGCTGCCCGGGCCCCAGGGCTCAGAGCAGTATTGGTGCCCAAGCCCATACGTTCCTTGTGCAAGTCACACCCGCGGGTTCAGGATGGCCACGGGCCGGGACGTGTCCCAAGGAGGCCGTGCCAGCGTCCCTGGAAGGGCCCGTGCCCTTCCCAGCGCGGCTGCGTCTGCAGCCCTGGGGGCTCCCTCTGCTGCCCTGAGCCCGCAGAGCAGGGCAGCGTTTGCTGATGCTCTGAGCCCTTCCTAAAGATCCTGTGGGGCTGCCTTAGACACCTGGGGCCAGGCATTCCTTCCAGCCTGGGCCACTTTGGCTGGGATGGGGGTGGCCCCAGGGCAGGCGGAAGCGTGTGCAAGGGCCCTTGGTGACACACTGCAGCACGGTCACTCATGGAAGGCGGTGTCCAAGGTGCCTTTGTGACACATGGGAAATAGAAGCGTGCCCGGTTGCTGGTAGAACGAAATGGGAGAGGACGGGACAGTGTGGTGCCGTGAGGAGCCCCCGCACCGCGTGCTCATTCGTGTCCCACCTGGAACTTTTCTGAGGCATTGTTCCTTTAGCTGAGCTCGAGGCCAGACCACAGGACTTGCTGACCCGTGGTCTCTCCGAGACTTCTCTTTCGCAGCTGCCCTTGAGGGCAGTGTGTGGGACTTCGTGCCCTTGGAGCATTTCCAGGGTATCTCTCCTGCAAGAAGCTTGTGTCACTGACATGAAACAGAGAACCGCAGGAGTGCCCAAGCTGGCCTGGGGGGAAGAGAAGGAAGAAGGGCCTGGAGCTGCTTCACCACTGGTGACTAAACAGTTGGAGCCACTCTAGCCACCGCAGGAGGGTGAGTGGCAGAGCTGGAGGGCACAGGACTGGTGCCTGCAGCCGGCTTGACCCCATGCCATGCCATGCCATGCCATGCCATGCCATGCCATGCCATGCCATGCCATGCCATCACCTGGGGACAGGCCCAAGGACAGGACGGAAGAGGGGCCGGGCAGACACCACGCAGTCTCCCTGCTCCATCCCATGGGCCATCCCGGGGCTCTCCCTGCCTGGGCCGCGCAAGGCTGGGCTGTGTTCTCTGGCTTCTCCCGCAGCCCCTCAGCTCTGGCTGCGCTCGCTCTTTACCAGATGCAGCCCTGGAGCGCACACAAGAGCAGGAATCCAGCCGTGGCCGCTTCCGCAGCACAGCGCAGGTACCTGCAGCCACCCCCACCTGGGCTGGGGCTGCTGTCCCTGCTCAGCCCAGCACCGTGTGTGCCGCGTTCCATGCAACATGCCTGGCTTCCTGCCCTTCTCTTACAGTTGGTCTGCAGATTCATGAAAAGAATCCAGGAGGAAGAGACCATCGCCATGGGCACTGGGCTCAGAGCAGATTCAGAGCTCCTCGAACATGAGACCACCGCGGCCCTCCTGTGTATGCTTGTAGAGGAAGTTTTTTACAATCCAAAGCAAGTAAGGAGTCTGTGGCCAGGGTTTGATCCTCCCAGGAATTGCTTGGCCTCCTAAGCCACGTATGCTGGTTGCTGTGAGCCTTTGAGGCCATGGCAGTGCGCTGGGAAGGGAAGCACTTCTCTGGGGAAGCTGGGAACATTGCTCCCTCTGGCAGCTTTCCAAGTCTCCCTGTGCCTTCTCCAGGTGCCCGCCATGGTGACGTTCATCCACCAGTGGCTCCTGGCCAATGATTGTGATGAGCACAGGCTGGACAAGGCCCTGCTGGATCTCACTGAAGCACAGCCACATGACGCAGTGATGACGCTCCTGCGTGTGGCCCCGTCCTGTGACAGGTATGGGAACCACCTGCCCACAGGGCTCAGGCCCCCCCAGCCCATCACCCTGTACAGCCTGGCCCAGGTGTCTGACCAACAGACACATCCAGGCCCCTCTGGCTGCTGCCTTTCCCTGCCCTGGCACGTCAGCCCCTGAGCCTGCTGCCATGCTCCCTCCCTGCCCCTCAGGCCTCTGTCCCCACAGGGCTGGGCTGCCTGGCTGCTGCTGGCCAGGGCCAGTGGCCAGAGGCAGAACTGGCAGCCAGCTCAGCTCCCCCTGGGGCTGTGTCTGAGATGCCCCTGAGACAGAGCTCTGACCCCACAGAGCTGCCATGGCCATGTGGAAGACCATCATGGGCTCAGCCAGGACTGCGGAGCTGGCACAGCTGATCCTCCTGGATGTGCTGGAGAGCTGGCCAGAGCACAGCACATGCACCTCTGATGGGGACGAAACGGGTGTCTTTGCCCTGGCTGTGAGTTTCTGACACTGGCCTTTGCTGGCCCCAAGGCTGCCTCTCCAGCAGCTCTCCATCCTCCTTCCCCCACTGCATCTCCCTGGCCCAGGGGCAGCTTCAGGCCCACCAGGCGCCGTGCTCCCCCTGCCTCTCTCCGGGCTTCTCCCTGACATACTCGGGCCCTGCCACACGCACACCTCGGCACTGACACTTTCTCGGGGGCTTTGTCCTTTGCAGGCAACCATGGTGATGTGGAAGATCCTCCAGGAGTCCCCTGTCCCACGTATATTGAAGGTGTATTTCCCCCGCCTCTTTGTGCATCTGCTATTCCAAGTGTTTCTCAGCACAGAAGAGATGCCAGAGGAAGTCAATACACTCTGGAAGCGATGCCAGGAAGAGCACGACCTTGCCACCAGCCCCAACAGGTGCTCCATCCCACTCCTCCTGTCCCTGCCACATGGCCTGCCAAGGAGTCAGTGCTGCCAGTGTGACCTGGGCTTTGCTGTGCTCACAGGTTTGCAGTGCAGACCCTGAAGTCCCTGCTTTGCCGAAAGCAGTACAACGACGTGGTGGTGGCAATGGAACGCAGGTGTGGCTGGGACACGCTGCTCTCTGTTGACACCCGCCACTATGCTGTGGGTCTGCTGGCCAGGTGAGACCCCCTTCTCCCCACTGCCTCTGACATTTGTGCTCTGTGCCCAGAGTGACCCACACAGTCCCCGTGCTCATGGGCCAGAGGGCCTTGTCACTGAGGGAGCGCCAAGCAGACTGGAAAGGCTGGGGGAGAAGAGTGGCCAAAAGAGCCGCCTCTGAAGTAGCCCAAGTGCGCTTGCAGGCTGCTGGACAAAGACCTGACCTGTGTGAGTCACTCCTGTGACAGGTTTTATTCTCCTGCCTCACAGTCTTGCTGACTTTTTCTCCTGCCAGGGAGATGTCCTGCATCTCCATACCCTCCTGTTCCCGGATCCTTCACTACCTGCTCCAGCTGCTCAGAACACGGGAGCCACGCTGGGATCTGCCCGCCCTGGCGTTCCTCGTGGAGGTGAGCCTCAAGGCAAGCGCTGCCTGGCTGAGCTGCCTCCCAGCTCTCTGCCCTCTCACAGCCACAGCTGTCAGGACAGTGCCCGTGCCCTGTGCTGCTGCATGGGCCCAGCCCTGTGCGGCTCCAGGCTCCTGCGGCCAGCTCCCTGTCACTGCCCTGTGCCTTGCAGGTCCTCGAGTGCCTGGACTTGAGGGAACGTGATGCTGAGAGAGTCCTGCAAATCTTCTCAAGGTACCTGCAAAGCGAGTGCAGCGAGAGGCGTCGCCTGGCGTTCAAGGCCCTTCTCAAACTCACTGACGATCCCTCGATGGTGAGAAGGGGGCAGTGGCTGAAGCCGTGCAGGCAGCGTGGGGCTGGGCAACTCAGTCGCTTGGCCTTGCCTGGGCTTTGGGCGCTGGGGCAGCTGCTCCCAGCTCTCCTGCCTCCCGCTTCAGCTGCCCCAGTGCTTCGGGACAGGCCTTTGGCCTGTGGGCCCTGCAGCAGCAGGGTAGTGTTTCACAAAATTGCGTTCCACACAGACCAAAAAAATGTGGAGCCTGACTAAAAGACTTGTGGCGCTCCTGCGGGATGAAGATGGAGAGATAGTTAAGATAACAGTCATGGTGCTCAGCTTTATAATCTTGGAGAAGGCTACGCCAATACCCACCCCCATCACCCTGCAGCTGGCTGAGGGGCTCCTGCCACTCTTTGACCATGTAAGGCTCTGTACCCACAGCCGTGGCCACTGGCTGCTGCCCTGGCACTTGGTGCCCTGTGCAAATGCAGGCCTGCACCCAGGTGAGCCCCTCACAGCCCATGCAAAGATCTTCTTTTCTTCTCTTCCTACAGGATAATAGCCAGGTGAAGCAGCTCTCCATATTGCTCTTCCAAACATTGCTGAGTCTTCCACTGGAAAAGAAAACAAAGGACCTGAAGACACAAGTGCGGCACAGCCTGCTCCCACTTTTCTTCCACTGCCATGATGGGAATCGGCGTGTGGCACAGGTGAGGACTTGTGGGCTGCTGGTGTGCCCCTGGGAGGGGACTCAGCTGCCTCCTGCTCTGGTCACCTCCCAGGCTGCATCCTCCCCCAGGCTGTGGCACTGGGACATGTGTCCTGCACCCTGGGCTGTGTGGCCATATCTGGGACTCTGCTGCTCTCCAGGTTTCTCGGGAATCGCTACATCGTGTGGTCAAGTTCCTGAAGAGGAAAGATCTAGAAAAACTGGTGAAGAAGGAGAAACTCTGGATTTTCGCCAATTGCCTAGTAAGGACAGCCTGCAAGCCCCAGCCTCAGCCTGGAGAAGGCCCCTGAGGGCGGTGCTCAGTGTGCGGGCCGGGCAGCTGTGCCCCTGCCTGCTGCTGCAGCCAGAGGCCCCGCGGGCTCTTCTCCAGGCTCCCATGGGCCCGAGCCGGGTGCCCATGGAACCCCAGCCCGGTGGGGCTGCGGGCCGGCACCGCGGCTCCCCGGGCAGCAGCCGGCCCTCTGCCCCCTGCCCTCGGGAGCCCTTGGCCAGCGGCTGCTGGCCGCGCCTCAGGGCACTGTGGCCAGGGGAGGCCGGGGCTGGGCGCAGGCAGCGCCCGGCCCAGGGGCTGAGCCCCCGCCAACCCTTCCCTCCTGCCGCTCTCTGCAGCTGGCAGACGACAAGCGCCGAGCGGCCGAGTACCTGCACCAGGCCCTGCGCTACCTGGAAAGCCCACAGGAGCCCCTGCGAGAGGCGGCCGTCAGGTTCATGGGTGAGCCACGAGCCCGGGCTGCCCTTCCCCTCCCCGGCCCGGCCCGCCGCAGCTCGGCCCCAGCCCCGCCTGCTGCCCCGGCAGCGCCAGCCGAGCTCGGCGCCCTGGAGCCCCGCCTTGCCTGGGCATTGCTGCTGCCGCCCTCTGGCAGCCGTGCCCTGGGGCGGCAGCGTGCGGCAAGGGCCGGGCTGAGCCCTGCCGGGCCAGCAGCCCGTGCGGCCACAGCGCCGGCAGCGCCGCTGGCAGGGAGCTGTGCCGCTGGGGCCGTGACAGGCTCTGTGTTCACAGGCATCGCCGGGCGGCACCTGAGGGGGCAGCAGCGAGAGTTCCAGCTGATCTGCACTGGTGAGTGAGGGCATCGGGCTGACGGTGGGGGCTGCCGGGAGGAGCTGCAAGCCCTGCCCTGGCTGCTCACACACAGAGAGATTTCAGGGCCACGTGGGGGATTCGTGGCTGCTCTTTGGGCTGATCCCCTTGCTCCCTGCTGTCTCCTGGCCATGGCAAGAGCCGGCTGGGATGGCCCTGGCACGGGGCTCTCCTCAGCTCCCCACAGATCTGGGATCTGACCTTGGCTCTGTTCCTCTGTCTTGCAGCCCTGGAAGACATGGCAAATGACATCAGCCTCTCTGTGAGAAGCCTGACAATTCAAACTTTGCATATTCTCAGGGCACTACACAGAACTCAATATTTCACTTTTACGAATCTGCCCGACCTACTTTGCAGGGTGTGGAAGACAGGGCCACAACTGCTGGGGCTCAGCTGGATGTGCTGCTGGAGCTCTGCAGAGAGATGATCCCTGCTGGTGCCACCAGAGCCAGCATGGATTTTTTCAGTTTGTTCAAGACTGTTCTTTCCTTCTTTTTATTTTTCTTTTGTATGTAAATATAGAATGTGTTAGTATAGAGAGAATCCCAGGATCTTTCTTTTGCGGCCCAGGGTCCGTAGCGCATAGAAGAAGAAGGGAAAAAGGTGCTTGTCCTCAGCCAGCTGCCCAGACGTGCAGTGCTGCAGGGAAAATGGCCAGAAGGCCCTTGGCCTTTGGTGGTTCTGCTGAAGCCTTTGTGCTGCCCACAGTGCGGCTGGGCAGGGGCCCCAGCTGTGGGGATCACTGCCAGAGCCGTGCCTGGCGATGGCCACAAGCCCTGGGCCAGGCAGGAAGCGCCGTCCGTGTCCTCCTGCCCGTGTGCTGCTGGCTGCCTTGCTGAGGGCTCCCAGGTGCCTCTGGATGGGGCTGCTCTGGAGCTGCTGTGGGGCTGCGGCGCTGCTGCTGGGCAGCTTGGCCGGGCTGGGGCAGCCCCTGAGGGGATAGGGCGCTGGCAAGCCCTGAGCAATGGGCTGTCAGAGGCCATTGGCAGCCCCCTGTTAGCCCCCTTGATCCTGAGTGCCGGCTGCTCTGGCGCTTTAGCCCCCTTATCCTGAGAGCCAGCTGCTTCCTCAGTGGGTGGTTGGAGGGATCCCCTGAAATCAGGCGTGGAACCCTGGTCCCAGCCTTTGAGGCCTGTGAGGGCAGGAGTTTTGGGGCTGGGCATGTGCCCTCCCTGTGCTCCAGACTGGAGCCCCCGGCCCCTCAGGCTTAGGCGTTGGGCTCCACTGCCTGCTTGCTGTGTCTTGTTCCTGTCACTGTGGGGGAGGCCAAGCTTTGTGGCTTTAGGCCCCATTGAGCCAGAAGAGCAGCAGCTTTGAGCCCAGAGGGGCCACAGAAAGGCCCTCTGCACAAAGGGCATTCCTGACTTTCCCAGGACAGGGACACATGAGAGTGCGATGGGCACCTTCAGTGTGCCTCGCTGCCCTTGCCCTGGGCCACCTCCATGTGTGCAGGGCTGGCTCTTTGCTTTGCTGTCTTCGGCCTGTTTTGAAGTGAGGGGAGAACGACCATCCTTTGATGCATCAAACTCAGGTTTATTGATTGATCAGCCAGTTTAAATAATAGTGTTAACGAACTTCATGCATATTCCAAAATCCAGGTTCATGATAGGCTAACAGAGAAAACTCTAACCACTCCTTTTGTTTTACAATTCCGTTGATTGTTTACACAAAATAAAACCAGTGTTCCCACTGTGATATGAAAGGTTCCCAAAGCTTCCATATCTGTCCCCAGGGTGCCATCTTTTCCCAGAGAGGGTGTTTCGCTTGTTATGGGAAGACTGCCTGAGAACCTTATTGTTTATAAAGTGATGCCTGAGAGAGTCTAATGGTTTATAGAAATCAGGCTGGGAACTGCTTTTGGAACTGCTTCACAACTACCTTTTACTTTTCTCTCAATTGCATGGCTTCATGGCCTTTTTCTTTAAGTCATGCTTGAACTAAACTCTCCACACTTCCCTCGCTTTTTTCTTTAAGAGAAAGGAGGTTAGTTTGCCAGGTTTTCTCTATCATCTTACTAACTATCTTTTGGATACAGCTACAAAAGCAAGGTAATATAAGTAAAAGCAATAAGAGTACACTTAATATCTCTCTAGCATATATTATAAGGTTTCTTAACTATTGTCTCAATCTGAAACTTTTAAGCCACTCATCAATACTCAATCCTTCTTCTCCCTTAAGGCTATTAAGCTCTAGCCGTAGCTCTTTTAACTTAGCATGAATAGATACAGAATGATCAGATAAGTTCATGCAACACATCTCTTCAAACTCTTCACACCTATGGCTTTGTGCTAATAGTAAGAAATCTATGGCAGCTCTATTTTGCAATACAGCATGATTAACACTCTGTACATCTGCAGTTAACATATTTGATATCTGTGATGTTTTATTCAATTCACCCTTAGTCTAACATCTTATTTGTTTTGCTAAAGTCAATGCTTTGCTTGCAGCACCCCATGGTAGGAGAGCTGAAACTATCACTTGTTTAAATTTACTCCAGAACTATGGATCTCTTATTTGACTACAGTCTAAATTATGTAAGCTACGCTTTTGCTTGTTTATCTTATGACTTAATTGCATTAACACAGATATACTAGGGTGGAATAGTGATAACTTCCTTTAATAACAAGGTCTACTCTGAGGTTGGGCAGGTATGCCATTCTAGGCTCTATCTCCGCAAATTAGAAATATCTCTGTAGGTATTTTCTTAGGTGTCATGATGCTAGAGCCTTTACATTGGTTGTAAAGTTGTTTAGACACTATATCCGGGCTTAGAGATGAATCCAGAGTAGCCCATGTCTGTTTATGCTGATTCATCTTTTGAGGATTAGAGTAATCAAAGCTGAACCACCCACCATTGGAAGTGCTGGTCATCCTAGCATTTGCACTTCCGAAAAGCTCTAACTCCTCAGGTGGGGAATACAAAGGAGTATTAAGTGATTGAATTAACAGGCATTGATGGTAGCCGTCACTCTGACTGGCAGTATACCCTTTTTGTGCGGGCAATTTAATATTTACCATACTGCGCATACATAAGGCACGGTTGTTAATAAGACTGCATAATTCTTGAGGAGACTATACTGGAAGCCCTACCAAACATGTTCGAAAAGGGTTAGTAACTCTTCCAATGCTGAGACAAAGCGACGACTGATTAATCTGCTTAGCAAGTGTTATCTATACATTATCTCTAGGTTGACTAAAATGTGTTACTTTTAATTCTTCAGCTACCACTACACTAAGCAATATAACAAAAGTAAACTTCATTTTTCTGGTTTTACTTTGACTTTCTTTTTCTTATCAGTTTTTAACCTTACTGTTCCTGAGACCTGAAGACCACACCTTTGTAACTTTCTAATGCAGTTATCTAATGCCTGATTGGGATCTCCTTTTATAGGCCCTACAACGGAATGTTGTGTTAAAGGCACCAGTTTTCTACACCTTACAGAGGTTATATATGATGCACTTTGAGCTTTAACCCTTTTCAAAATACACTGTACCTCCCACCGACAATAAGCTAAGATTTTCTGCTCATGCGATTCATAAAGATCTAAAGCTGAGGCAGTGTTTAGTCTTGTTTTATTCTGTAGTGCCCACTCCCAATTATGTTCCTAGGTATGTCTATGATTACAGGTATTACACCATAAATGAAAAAGTGACAACTGATCTATAAAGGTCTTATCACAACCTCCACAACACAGTGCAACTTAAGCAGCACAATTGGGGCTGTGACATTCAAGGCAGTTCTCTTTTGCCGGTCCTTTTATATGGAAAGATGATAATGATTCAATAATGTCAATGAGTTCCCTGGTCTTCCGGCAACGTCGTTTTATCTCAAAGGGTTAAAAGCACCCCCAGCTGAGCCACAATGTCTGGCCTTATCAGGCATTGCAAGGTAGGTGGTAATTGGACTAAGAAAAGAAAACTGTTAGCTGTTTTCATTCATGGGAACTTGGAGAGGAGGTGAACGGCAAGTCTGAAAACGATCCTTTCTGTCTTTGAGATTTTCACATCTACCTTTTCTTTGGGTTTCTCAGAAAAGTTCAAAATCAGTTTTACAGTCTGGTTCAAAATCAGTTTTACAGTCTGTAATCCTTTAGTCATTTGGCTGAAATGGCATCAGCTGGGCGATTCTCAGTCTTTTGTTGATTTGGAGTGGTGAGAAAGCACTTAAAATATTTAACTTAGCAGACTTATTTGTAAATTAACAAAACTTAACTGGCTTCAAAATTCTATGGGCTAACTGTGTTACACTCTTTGCAACATAAGAATAGGCAATTCTAATAACTAAACAGTATTTTCAGCTAGCAAGGTTTCTCTGATGTTCACAACAACACTTTGCCCACAAGTCATAAAATAAACGCCTATCGTAAAAGCATAAATCTATCTAACATCACTTAAACTTAATAGCACTTATACTTAAAATACTTAAACTTAAAATATTTAAACTTAATAGAACTTAACATTACTTAAACTTAATAGATTTTTAAATCAACAGAACTTACATGTAAAATCTTTCAATTCTAACAAAACTTAACTATAAAAAAACTTAACTGACTTTAAATTTTACATAACTTAAACCTAATATAATTTAAACTTAACAGACCTCGAACTTAACAGAAAATAAACCTAACAAACTTAACCTTAATAGTATTCAGCATTTAATAAATAATTTAACTTAAACTACTTAATAACAGATAACTTACTATAGACATAAAATATAGCATTCACTATAACTTACTTACAGGCCTGATTCTAAAATACTAAGCTAAAATAACTTTGTTCACGTGTTTGCTATAGCATTTCTATACTAAAAAGCACACTCAGAACATCTCACTCATACAATCAGTCTAACACATCTGAACATTTTTAAACTTTTCAAAATATAATTTAAGAGTCTGATGTTCCCCCGACTGAGCCATCCGGGCTTCTGATGGTAAAGTCTCTGCCAATACAGGTGATTTCAAGACAGCATAACCAATGCTGAGCCAAACCGGCCGAAATTTGACTCATGCATACAGTACGCTGATTCTTGTTTCAGTCTCTGCCAGGAAGAACAAAAGTTCTTTTAACTTCTCTTGTTTATCATCACTGGTTTCTCAATTTCAACAGGGATCTTTTCCTTTTGTTGACAAAAGTTACATCTATTAGGCTGTTAGGTCTTAAACTGAAGCTTTTGTCGGCTGTGGGGGGAGGGAGAAACGCTCCCGCTGCAAAAAGCGCTCCAGTCCCGCGGCACGTGTGTCGGAGCGGGCGAAAACCCTCCCCCTGCGCTGGGCTCTTTGTTTACTCGCCGGCAGGCTGACTCCGCTGCAGGCACCACTGCAGCGGCTTCGCTCTCCCCCTGCGGCGGCTTCGCTCTCCCCCCGCGGTGGCGGCTCCGCTCCCTCTCAGGGCGGCGCGGCTCGGCTCCCGCGGCGGCGGCTCCGCTCTCTCCGCCGCTGCCTCCGCTCCCGCCGCTACAGCGCAGCATTTCAGGCGGTCGCTCACCGCGGCTGCTCGCCATGGCGGAGCGCCCGTACCGAGTTTGGAGTAGCACAGCGCTGCAGGCGCCACGAGCTGTGGCCGCTGTCTTGCACTCAGAGAGATAGTAAAACAGTGCACTATATATCACTCGCCATGGCTTGCTTAGCTTTTTGGCAGTTTTACTACTCTCTAAAGCAGCCTCTGACAATAAATCACTGAATTCACGCAATTCTGTTAACTCGTAAACTGTGTGGGGATTCACAAAGACTCCCCGTTCCAGACCATAAGTTAAAACACTTTGCAATTCTTTCTGTAAGTCTATTCTCTTAATTTGCTTTTTTTGCAAAAACATAATAAAAAGTTCATATGCGGCTTGTCTTTCTATACTTCTTTAAGTGCACACTTTCACTTTGCAGCTTTTTCAGGCGTCGTGCCGCACGTATCGGCTGGTCTCGTCTATAAAGTCTCCAGGGCACGGCGCGTATCGGCGGCCTTTCTTCTGCTTTGGTTTCGCGCTTATTTGCCGTTCCGGCTGCTTCGGAACCCGAACCAGTCCTCACTTCTCGTGGTGTTCGCAATCCCCGTGGTGTTCGCGATCGTCGTGGTGTCCGCTATCACGTCCGGGTGTCACTATTTGTTGAAGTGAGGAGAGAACGACTATCTTTTGATGCATCGAACTCAAGTTTATTGATCGATCAGCCAGTTTAAATAATAGTGTTAACGAACTTCATGCATATTCCAAAATCCAGGTTCATGATAGGCTAACAGAGAAAACTCTAACCAATCCTTTTGTTTTACAATACCGTTGATTGTTTACACAAAATAAAACCAGTGCTTTTTCTTTAAGCCATACTTGAACTAAACTCTCCACAGGCCTGTTCCTGTCGTGCTCCTTCGGCTGCCTGCAGAGAGGGGCAGCCCTATTAGGAGGGTGAAAGGCCTGTCTCCAACATCACAAGGCGGAAATGGAGCTCTCCTGGTCCTCAGCCCATGCTGTAAGCAGAGCAGAGCCTTTTCCCGAGCACTGGTGGATTTCTGCCTGCGGCTGGCCCCTGGCAACCATGACCCACTGCACTCGGTCTGAGTCACCTACAGGATGGCTGGTGCCTCTTGATTTGCTGATGGGACGTGAGGGGCACTGAGGGAAAGGTGAGTGTCCCAATGCTGAGGGCACACGGGAGGTCAATGAGCAGACTTGAGGCATCCCCAGATGTATGCAGATGCCCCCTGTGTTGCTGAGGTGTCATGATGGTCTCTGAATGGGATGCAGAAGCCCTGCATGCCACTGAGACCAGCGAGAGTCCCTGAGGGGAGGCGGGTGTCTATCGTGTCCCTCAGGGTACGGCGGTTTCACTGAGGGAACGGGAGCGTCACTTGAGGGGGACACGGGCACGCCGCGTGTGGCTGAGTGCACATGCCGCTGGCTGAAGGGATGCCAGGGCCGCTGAGGGGCCGTGGGCTCGCCCTGAGGGACACGGCAGGGCTGGGCCGGTCCCCGCTGCGCCGCCGCCGCCCGCTCCCCTCAGCCGCAAGGAGCGTTTCACGCCCAGGCGCGGGCGGCCCCGCCCCGCCGCTCCCCTCAGCCGCGGGCGGCAACTCGAACCCGCTGGGGCCGCCTTGCGGGGCCGGGCACCGGGTGGCCTTCCAGAAGCCCCGGGGGAGCTGCCCCGGGGCTGCCCTGCTCTCAGACACACCGAGGAGCATGGGGCAGCGTTGGCTCAGCGCCAGGGAGTGTTTCACTTTGCCAGGGGTGAAGCTGCAGTAGCTTAGAGGGACAGAACTTCCTAGCACAGGAATGCTGGAATTACCTGGTGTCACCTATAGGGCACGGAATGAACATTTGGGCTTTCAAGTTGAGGTAATCACTGGACTGTGAGAATAATGAAATTGGAGGTGATCTGTCGAGTACATGTAGTGGATATTTGAGCAGGAAGATCTGAGGTGATCTCTTGGGGAATAAATTACTTTTGAGGAAAAGTCTGAGTAATTTCTAGAGGGCACATAGAGATCATTTTGTGACAAATCCTGAGGTAAATGTTAGGGCAAAGCCAGAACATTTGGGGGTAAAATCTCAGGTTCTCGGCCTTCCCACTCCCTCATGCCATGCCCCAGCAGGGCAGCTTTGCCCTCCCTGTGCCCAGCCAGCCCAGCCTGGGCACCTCAGGGGTGCCCCCACCCTCCTGCTGAGGCCCGGCCTCCAGGGCTTCTGCCGCAGGCCTGGGAGATGCTCTGGGCAAGCGCCAGAGCAGCCGGGTGCCAGGGACAAGGCGGCTGCCTGGGGGCTGCTTGTGCCCTCTGACACCCAATTCCTCAGGGCTTCCCAGCACCCCAGCTGCACAGGGGCCTCCTGGTGTTCTGCCAATTGACTGAGGCGATTTAAAGGACACAGCAGTGGAAATAATGATCTTCTTTTACTGTGAATGTGAAGGAACCACAGTGGAAGATGATGCATTCAATGAAACAGTGCGCTTGGTTTTAGTGACAAGCAAAAACAAGCAAGGTAGTGCACCAAAACCAGTACTAGAATGTTGTAAATGAGAAGCTTGACGTGGTCATTATTCAAGCATTAATCAATTTATTAAATATTTTGGTAATGTATGAGCCATACAGCGCTGAGTACAGTGGGGGAACTTTACCCTCCAACTGCACACCAATAGTTGAGGCTTACAGGTATTTATAGGGGCACTCATGAGCTTTCTCAGCAGATTCTATTCCAAATTTTTACTCACCAGCAGTTTCCCTTCTCAATTTTTACATCACATTTCTATACAGTATTGTGGTTTAGTTTTTCTCAGGATGTATCCCAGAAAAGGAGTATCCCAGGTGGTGGAGAGTCCAACTTCTGAACGAACAAAGAAGTCTCCCAGCTCGTGGGGTCCAGATTCCAGACATGGCTTTTCCTTTTGATTGCAAGGACTATAAATCTCATTACAGTGATGTCCAGCTTCCCTTAATCAAAACTATTAGTCCCTGAGTTGATGTTCATATTCCTTTCTCAAGCTGCTTTTTGCTGTTTTGTCAAGGTGCGAGATAAGCATATTTCCTTTTCATATATTCTAAAGCTGTAGTTTCAAAGATCCTTACTGCAAGCAATATTCTGAAATTATACTTCAAAAGGTTATTATTGCAAAACTCTTTAAGGCTTAACCACAAGCAGAAAGTTCCTGTCAAAAAGGAACATCCTCAAAACTTTCATTCAAATGCTCCTAAATCAACTTAAGACTTATAAAAGTTAATTGCGAACAAAGGATAGGTTCAAAGGCCTTTTTTGCATGCTTTACTTTCCTCAGTTATTATTAGAATTTGTCTTTATAAGTGTCCCATGGTTGGTTTCCACACATATCACAATCACAAATACTAGCGTTGCCTGTATGTACCTGACACGAAACACACCTTTGTATTTCACAAAAGGAGAGAAAGTAGAGCGATTTAGAAAGATGCATCACCAATTGCCTAAATTGTTTATCATCTTACAGATCTGCATTTGCTGGGGAGCCCCGTTTAGCACCAGGGATCTGGGGAACCATTTCCCAGCAACTGGGAAAATCCGAGGTCATCAATCCACTCAGAGATGAGGTCTCCAAATTTGCCCCAAAAGTGGGTCTAGCTTTTATAGACCAAAAAGAGCAAGTCCAAGTGACTTAATTACATTTTTAGCCCAGAAACCCCTATGCAGCTGATGGCACACTTCACAATCAGCAGGGGACACAGCTAGGCCAAAGCCCAGACCTCTGCTGGGAGGGTTTCCCCTCAAATACCCTTCAATCCAACCTCTATTCAAGTCAGGTGGGAAAGTTCCTTTAAATGATCCATTTCTGGCACCTAACCCCACAGTGTTATGTGAAAGTTTCTAAATCAAATGTTATGGAGTCAAACAGCCAACACTAAGAGTCCTTGTCATCTATTTGTAGCTAAATCACACGTAGGGGGATTTGAAGGAGTTTGGAACGAGCGAGAGAAAAGACCTCTGAGCTTTTTAGATTATGCCATTTCTTTTTCTCATCTTCTACATAGATAGGAAGGGTGAGTTTGGCTCACATCTCCACCGAATGGCTCAGAAGGTCACAAGACTTGAACTTACAAGACATTTAAAGGATTTATTGGCCAATAAAACATTGCCAACAAGGATATGTATGTTTCTGACCCAATCCTTCAGTACTTAATCTCATGGACTCTTGCTACAGTGTAAGCTTTCTTAGGAAATCATGTTCTGACACACAAACCTACAGCACTGCAGTCTAAACTTTGTCTTTACTGTTGCAACTACTTTTATTTTTTCTATATCTTAAAACTCTAAAATGCTAAACTCCTGCACTTAGCATAAGATGTCTCTGCTTCATACTAGAAATCTAAATTCTCACTTCTAGCATCTGAGTTTGGAAGCCCTTTCCAAGGCCTCAGCTCAAATCCCATGTTTAACTCTAGGCCTTGGCTAACAGGCCCAAAGATCTGAGAAGCCCCTGCATTTCTGTTTCCAACAACACTGATTCTATTAATTCCAGAGGGCCAGGAACCGTCTTGCAAGTCACTCAGGCAGGATCAAGGCAGCTGCCAGGGGGCTGCTTGTGGCCTCTGACAGCCCATTGCTCAGGGCTTGCCAGTGCCCCAGCCCCTCAGGGGCTGCCCCAGCCCGGCCAAGCTGCCCAGCAGCAGTGCCACAGCCCCACAGCAGCTCCAGAGCAGCCCCATCCAGAGGCACCTGGGAGCCCTCAGCAAGGCAGCCAGCAGCACACGGGCAGGAGGACACGGACGGCGCTTCCTGCCTGGCCCTGGGCTCGTGGCCATCTCCAGGCACGGCTCTGGCAGGGATCCCCGCAGCTCGGGCCCCTGCCCAGCCGCTCTGTGGGCAGCACAAAGGCTTCAGCAGAACCACCAAAGGCCAAGGGCCTTCTGGCCATTTTCCCTGCAGCACTGCACGTCTGGGCAGCTGGCTGAGCACAAGCACCCTTTTCATCCTCCTCCCCAAAGCCCTGCCGATACTGGCAAGGAAAAGATCCTGGTAGTCTGTTTACTATACATATTTTTATTTACATACAAAAGAAAAATTAAAATATGAAAACAAAAATCTTGATTAAAAAGAAAATCCCTGCTGGCTCAAGTGGCCCCAGCAGACAAGAGTCTTCCAGATCAACTTTACACAGACTTCCAGCAGAACAGCAAGGCTCTGTGGCACAGGCGAGGCCGTTTCTTCCATGCGCTGCGGAACTCATCTCGCAGCTTACACCACGTGGAGTAGGGAGCCCTCTGTACAGCCCGGAGAACAAAACCAGCTTCAGCTGACAGATTTCTGATGGCAGGACTGCTGTCATATGCCATTTCTTCCAGGGCTTCAAGAGAGAGGAACAGAGTCAAGGTCAGGTGCCAGATCTGCGAGGAGCTGACGAGAGGCCCCTGCCAGGTTCATCCCAGTCGGCTCTTGCCATGGCCAGGAGGGAGCAGGGAGCAAGGGGATCAGCCTGAAGTTGCAACCAACAAATCCCACATGTGGCCCTGAAATGTCAGTGTGCTCTGCCCACGGGAGCAGAGCCCTCCGCAGCCGGGCCAGGGCTTGCAGCTCCCCCCGGCAGCCCCCGCTGTCAGCCCGCTGCCCTCACTCACCAGTGCAGATCAGCTGCAGCTCTTGCTGCCGCCCCCTCAGGTGCCGCCCGGCGATGCCTGTGAACACAGAGCCTGTCACGGCCCCAGCGGCACAGCTCCCTGCCAGCGGTGCTGCCGGCGCTGTGGCCGCACGGGCTGCTGGCCCGGCAGGGCTCAGCCCGGCCCTTGCCGCACGCTGCCGCCCCAGGGCACGGCTGCCAGAGGGCGGCAGCAGCAATGCCCAGGCCAGGCGGGGCTCCACGGCGCCGGGCTCGGCTGGCACTGCCGGGGCAGCAGGCGGGGCTGGGGCCGAGCTGCGGCGGGCTGGGCCGGGGAGGGAGCCCGGGATCGTTGCTCACCTATGAACCTGATGGCCGCCGCTCGCAGGTGCTCCTGTGGGCTCTCCAGGAAGTGCAGGGCCCGGCGCAGGTGCTCGGCTGCTCTGCTCCTGTCCTGTGCCAGCTGCAGAGAGCGGCAGGAGGGAAGGGTTGGCGCGGGATCAGCCCCTGGGCCGGGCGCTGCCTGCGCCCAGCCCCGGCCTCCCCTGGCTCCCGAGGGCAGGGGGCAGAGGACCGGCTGCTGCCCGGGGAGCCGCAGTGCCGGCCCGCAGACCCGCCGGGCCAGGGCTCCATGGGCACCCGGCTCGGGCCCACGGGAGCCTGGAGAAGAGCCCGCGGGGCCTCTGGCTGCAGCAGCGGGCGGGGGCATAGCTGCCCGGCCCGCACACTGAGCATCGCCCTCAGGGGCCTTCTCCAGGCTGAGGCTGGGGATTTGCGGCAGCTCTTACCAGGCCCTCGCCGAACCTCCATGTCTGATCCACCTGGAGCATTTGTTCAATATCCCTCCTTTTCAGCAGTCTGGCTGCAGAATGCAGTGTTTCCCGAGAGGCCTGGAGAGCACCAGAGAGGCACAGTTGGCCCCACAGTCCATGGCACAGAAGCATCTCAGTGCCACACCCAGGAGGAGGCTGCAGCCCCCAAGGTGCCAGGGCAGGAGGCAGCCCAGCCCCCTCCCAGGGGGACCACAGCCGGCCACAAGTCCTCACCTCAGCAACCATCGGATTCTCATCATGGCAGTGAAAGGACAGTGGGACCAGGCTCTGGCACACATGGGACTTCAAGGCCTTTCTTCCATCTTCTGTTAATAACTCCAGCATCTCTTGAAAGACACACATGCAGCTCAGCTGCACCTGGCTATCATCCTGTATGAAAGGAAAGGCAAAAGACCTCAGCATCAGCTGCTTCAGGCCCCCAGGGCACAGGCCTGCATCTCCACAGGGCACCAAGTGTCAGGGTAGCAGCAAGTGGCCGTGGCTGTGGGCACAGAGCCTTACATGGTCAAAGAGCGGCAGGAGCGCTTCAGCCAGCTGCAGGGCGATGGGGGTGGGTATTGGGGCACCATTATCCAGCAGCAAATATCTCAGTAGAAGAATGGTCATCCTGATCATGTTGCTTTCATTTTCCTGCAGGAGCTCCACAAGACTTTCAGTCAGGCGCCACATTTTTTCCGCCTGTGTGGAACACAAGTTTGTGAAAGGCCACCCTGCTGCCACAGGGCCCAGAGGCCAAAGGCCTGTCCCGAAGCACTGGGGCAGCTGAAGCGGGAGGCAGGAGAGCTGGGAGCAGCTGGCCCAGCGCCCAAAGCCCAGGCAAGGCCAAGCAACTGCGTTGCCCAGCCCCACGCTGCCTGCACTGCTTCAGCCATCGCCCACTTCTCACCAAGGAGGGATTATTTCCCAGCACTACGAAGCCTCTGAGTGCCAAGTGACGCCTCTCCCTGTGCTCACTCTGCAAGTTCTCTGACATGATGTCCAGAACACTGTCACTGCATTCCCTCAAGTCCAGGCATTTGAGGACCTGCAAGGCACAGGGCAGTGACAGGGAGCTGGCCGGCAGGAGCCCGGAGCCGCACAGGGCTGGGCCCAGGCAGCAGCACAGGGCACGGGCACTGTCCTGGCAGCTGTGGCTGTGAGAGGGCAGAGAGCTGGCAGACAGCTCAGGGAGGTAGTGCACCTGGAGAAGGCATGAGGGGACTTGGAAAGCTGCCAGACGGAGCAAAGTTTCCAGCTTCCCCAGAGAAATGCTTCCCTTCCCACTGCACTGCCATGGCCTCAAAGGCACCCAGGGACCAGCAGGCGTGGCTCGGGAAGCCATGTGATTCATGGGAGAATTGAAGCCTGGCCACAGGCTGCTTACTTGTTCTGGCCTGAAAACACCCTTCTCCACAAGCAAATGCGTCAGGGTGACGCTGGTCTTAAGTTTGAGGAGCTCTGAGTGTGCTCGGAGCCCAGTGCCCATAGTGCTGGTGTCTTCCTGCTGAATGCTCTTGGTGAATTTGCAAACGAGCTGTAGGAGAAGGGCAGGAAGCCGGGGATGTTGCATGGAGTGCTGCACACACGGTGCTGGGCTGAGCAGGGACAGCAGGCCCAGCCCCGGTGGGGGTGGCTGCAGGTACCTGCGCTGTGCTGCGGAAGCGGCCACGGCTGGATTCCTGCTCTTGTGTGCGCTCCAGGGCTCCATCTGGCAAAGAGTGAGCGCAGCCAGAGCTGAGGGGCTGCGGGAGAGGCCGGAGAACACAGCCCAGCCCTGCGCTGCCCAGGCAGGGAGAGCCCCGGGATGGCCCAGGGGATGGAGCAGGGCGACTGCAGGGTGTCTGCCCGGCCCCTCTTCCGTCCTGTCCTTGGACATGTCCCCAGGGGATGGCATGGCATGGCATGGCATGGCATGGCATGGCATGGCATGGCATGGCATGGCATGGCATGGCATGGCATGGCATGGGGTCAAGCCGGCTGCAGGCACCATTCCTGTGGCCCAGCTCTGCCACTCACCCTCCTGCAGTGGCTGGAATGGCACCACCTCCTCGGCCTCCAGTGCTGCGGCGGTTCCAGGGCCTTCTTCCTTCTCCTCCTTCACCCAGGCGATGTTTCGCACTCTCGGCACTCTCTGCTCCATATCTCTGATTGGATTTGTGGCAACTTGCAGGAGAGATGCCTTGGAAAAGCTCCAAGTCACCAAGTCCTGCACTTGTGCCTGGGACGCACCTTCAAGAGAGAAGCCTCAGGAAGGCTGCAGGACAGCAAGTCCTGCACTCGGTCTAAAGGGCTCCTGCCACAAGGACAGGAGACTCCTGTCAAGGATTGTGGTCTTTCCTCGAGGGTGCCAGCAGCAGTGATGAGAAATGCTTCAGAAAAGTTCTGAGTCACCAAGTCCCACAGTCTGGCCTCGCCGGCTCCTGCAAAAGAGAACCTCGGGAAGGCCACAGATCAGCAAGGCCCGCAGTCTTTCCACGAGGTCACCTTTGGGAATAACGCCTCAGAAAAGCTCCAGGTGGGACATGAACGAGCGTGCGGTGCAGGGGCTCTTCACAGCACCGCTCTGTCCCGTCCTGTCCCGTCGCGTGCTCCGAGCACTGTGGCCTGCTCTTGTCACCGCCAGCTCCTATGTCACCATGTGTCACAAAGGGCCCTTGGACACCCGGTACCATGTCACAGTGACTGTGCGGCAGCGTGTCACCAAGGGCCCTTGCACACACTGCCGCCCTCCCTGGGGCCGCCCCCAGCTCAGCCAAAGTGGCCCAGGCTGGAAGGAATGCCTGGCCCCAGGTGTCCAAGGCAGCCCCACAGGATCTTTAGGAAGGGCTCAGAGCATCAGCAAACGCTGCCCTGCTCTGCGGGCTCAGGGCAGCAGAAGGAGCCCCCAGGGCTGCCGACGCAGCCGCGCTGGGAAGGGCACGGGCCCTTCCAGGGACACTGGCACGGACGGCCTCCTTGGGACACATCCCAGCCCGTGGCCATCCTAAACCCGCGGGTGTGACTCGCACAAGGAACGTGTGGGCCCGGGCACCAATGCTGCTCTGAGCCCTGGGGCCCGGGCAGCGCTGCCATCAGCAGCTGGGGCAGAGTCCCTGCCCAAGCAGAGCTGCCACCCCCCGAGCCCTGGCAGCGCTGGTGCCCGTCTCCTGCCCCAGAGACCTGTGCCCCCGGGGGCTTCTGTGCCACAGGGAGCCAAAGCCCACGTGCATTGGGGGCTGTGCTCCTTCCTGCAGGGGCTGATGGCCGGAGCACCTGGAGCAACTGCTGGCAGCACTTGGTCTCTGTCAGAGGGCAGAAGCTGTTAGTCAGTCCTGAAAGGATTTTTTCATGGAAGGCATTGGCAGTAGCACCACAACACCATCAGCTGCTGAGTTTCCCTGGACGATTTGATTGTACAGAGGCACTGTCATGTTTCATGTGATCTTCTGTCAGTTCTTCTGCGAAAAACACTAGCCCAGTCTGCGATGTTCAACGCTCCAGTTGCTGCCCGTCTGTCTGTGTCGTAGCTGATGCAAGGCAAATATTTCCTCCAGACCCAAAGAGTTGTGCCTGAAAAGTCACAGGGCTACATCTCTTTTTGATTTTTTATTTAATGCTTTCCCGAGCCTGCTGACCATTTTAGAGGATTTCTCCCTATCTCTAGGGCACCCTCTCCAGAAATTCTGCTGTTCCATCCTTTTGCATTTAGTAAAAGCTACCTGCAGTGACCAGTCGATCAAAGCCCTGGGAAAACCTGAACTCCTGGGTGAAGCCAGGCTAAACTTTTCTCTCCCAGATCTGAAGCCATTGAGTGCCAAGCACTGTCCCCAGTGTCATACCCTGTCCCTTGGAAGTGTTCTGATGCAATTTAAAAGGGGTTGAAAACACCCAACTTTTAACATTTTTGTCATTTCTGCATTAGCATTCAAATCCTTGACCAGAAAAATCACATGTAGACATTTCTGGGATTCTTAAATACCAAAGCTGTCCTTTTCATCCTGGATTTCAGAGTCTCTGAATGGAGTCTCTCACACAAGGATTTAGTTTGAAACACTACAGAAAAACACCCTGGTGTTGAGCTGTACCTTTACATTGGCATATACTCCTAATGATTACTTTAGGTAGGAGCAGCAAACCCAAGAATGAGCCAAAGAGGTGATTCCTCTCTTCTCATGCGCTGCACAGCCCTAACTGGGAATTCGAGAATGGACTCAGGAGCCTCAGGGTGCACAGGAAGCCCCAAAGGCTTTGGGATGCTGAAATGGACCAGCCTGCTGTTTGTGCCTGGGCTGCACAGGGCTGAGCTCCATGTGGATGGTCTAACAAAGGCTGAATGGACATACCATGGCCCACTGGAGACTCCAGATCCTATGAGCTACATAATTCAGTTGTAACCAGCTGAATTTTTCATGTTAACCTGATACCCAGGAGAGGAAATGGTAAACATGGAAAAGTGTTCTTCCAGTTCTAGTGACAGCTGTACCTGCACAGCACCTGTGCCCACGGCAGGGTGGTGGGAACTGGATGATCTTTATGATACTTTGCACCACAGAGTCTTCTGGCATTCTGTGATTCCCCAAGCAGAGAAGAAAACTTGAATTCTCCTCATGTTGTCCACTGCTGAGCAAACATAAGAGCATCAAAGGAAGCATGGGACTCTAATGTGTCCTTCCTTTGCCACCATTCCAACTGCGCAACCCCTACTGCCACTGCAGACCTTGGAATTGGTGGAAGTTCCTGGTCCAAGCATTAGACACTCCCAAGAGAGCAAAACAAGCACTGACAGAGTCAGAGGAGCTCTTTCTTCCTAAAGGAAGCCACATATTTGAACTGAAAGATTCTATATTTAGTTTAGAGGCTCTTGCCAGAACCTTCCAGGTCTCTCTGCTGTGCACGCAGCGCTTTTCATGCCCGCTCCCAACAGGCTTTGGAACACAGAGCCCAACCTGGCTGGCTCTGCCACCAGCACAGCCCAAACACAGGCGGAGGAAGAAGCAGCACGGGCTGTTTTGCGGCCATGCCCAAGAGAGACTGGCAGGGTGCCCTCCCTCTGCTTTCTCTTGCTTGCCTTTCTGACTGGCTCTGAGCCTGGGGCTGCCATTCCTCACTTGTGGGGAGCAGAAGCACGGCCGGGATCCCGGCACTGCCTGACAGCGCTCCGGGCACCGGCACGGCCGCGAGTCCGAGTCTCGGGCGCCGTGCTGCTGCTTCATTTGCCCTTAGGCACACCCAGAGCTCCCTGCTAAGCCAGGATGCTCTCTGCTTGTGCCCTCTTCCTCATCCTGTGCAGGGATGGAGCACTGCTGTGCTTTCAGGAAGATATTCCTGAAAACTTCCACCATTCCAAGCTCCTTTGCCCTCCATGGATGCTTGCCATGGATTCCCTCTCAGCTGGGTTCAGTGCATACTCAGGTTGGCTCTTTCAAAATTCAGGGGCTCTGAGGTGCTCAGCAAGATCTGGAAGTTCACAGTGCTGTGGAACTGCACCTTCAGCACAGGGACCTTTCCAGCCTGACCTGCCCTCGTTCCTCTGTGTCCGTGCACAAAACACAGCAAGCGAGAGAACGGCAGCAGGGGCCTGTGTGTCCCAGGGCCCCAGATTTGCTTCAGCTCCACAGAGATGCGGGCAAAGTGAAGAAGCCAAACTGTTTATTGATGGAAGGCAAAGCAAAGAGATGAGCCGGGAGAGAAAAAAGGGGATCAGCAGGATCTGAGGGCTAAAGGGAAAGAGTTGTCCACAGGGAGGGAGAGTGGAGGGAAAAAGAAGGGCTGGGCAGAACCAGAGGGCTAAAGGGAAAAAGTTGTCCACAGGGAAGGAGAGTGGAGGGAAAAAGAAGAGCTCGGCAAAACCAGAGGGCTAAAGGGAAAGAGTTGTCCACAGGGAGGGAGAGTGGAGGGGAAAAGAAGGGCTGGGCAGAGGCTGAGGGCTAAAGGGAAAAAGTTGTCCACAGGGAGGGAGAGTGGAGGGAAAAAGAAGGGCTGGGCAGAGGCTGAGGGCTGGAGGGAGGGAGCTATCTATAAGCAGGGAGAGGGCTGAAGCAAGGTAAGTTTCCCGCAGGCTCAGGTGTGCCAATCATCAGCTGTGTCTGGAGCTCCAGCTGGTCTCTTCTGGTCTCAGAGTAGTCTCATCTTCCATTGCATTTGGAGGTCTTAAAGAAATACTGGTTCTTCTGAGCCATTTCTGCAGCTGTTTTACTGAATATCTGTTGAACAACTATGTTTGTCTGTGAAGGCTTGTCATCTCTCCTCAGGGCTTGAAGGGCTGGAAGAGAGAGGAACAGAGGCAGGGTAAGAGCCTGGATCTGTGGGAATCCTAGGAGACCTTCCTGCGAGGGCCATCCCACCCAGCTCTTGCCATGGCCACAAGAGCGGGGGTGTCAACTGGATCCACTGGCCACTGAATCTGCTGCCCTGCGTCCCTGAAATCTCTGTGCGCTCTGCCCATGCCAGCCTTCATCCACACAAGGAGCGAAGCCGGCCCCAGCCGGGACAGGGATTGCAGCTCCCTGCCCAGGCATTGCAGCTCCCTGAGCCAGGCCCCGCTGCCAGCCCGCTGCCCTCACTCACCCTCACAGATGACCTGGAGCTCTCCTGGCTGCCCGATGAGGAGCACCCCGGCGATGCCTGTGAACACAGAGCCTGTCACGGCCCCAGCGGCACAGCTCCCTGCCAGCGGCGCTGCCGGCGCTGTGGCCGCACGGGCTGCTGGCCCGGCAGGGCTCAGCCCGGCCCTTGCCGCACGCTGCCGCCCCAGGGCACGGCTGCCAGAGGGCGGCAGCAGCAATGCCCAGGCCAGGCGGGGCTCCACGGCGCTGGGCTTGGCTGGCGCTGCCAGGGCAGCAGGCGGGGCTGGGGCCGAGCTGCGGCGGGCCGGGCCGGACCGGGGAGGGAGCCCGCCTCGGGACTCACCCAAGAACCGGATGACCGCCTCTCGCAGGCGCTCCTGTGGGCTCTCCAGGTAGCGCAGGGCCTGGCGCAGGTGCTCGGCCGCTCTGTTTCTGTCCTGTGCCAGCTGCAGAGAGCGGCAGGAGGGAAGGGTTGGCGCGGGCTCAGCCCCTGGGCCGGGCACTGCCTGCGCTCAGCCCCGGCCTCCCCTGGCCGCACAGCCCTGAGGCGCGGCCAGCAGCCGCTGGCCAAGGGCTGCCGAGGGCAGGGGGCAGAGGGCCGGCTGCTGCCCGGGGAGCTGCAGTGCCGGCCCACAGCCCCGCCAGGGTGGGGCTCCATGGACAGCCGGCTCGGGCCCACAGGGGCCTGGAGAAGAGCCCACGCGGCCTCTGGCTGCAGCAGCGGGCAGGGGCACAGCTGCCCTGCCCGCACACTGAGCACCGCCCTCAGGGGCCTTCTCCAGGCTGAGGCTGGGGCTTGCAGGCCCTCCTTACCAGGACCTCGGGAAACGTCAACAGGTTCTCTGTCTCCAGCAGCTGCTTGAGTTCCCTCTTCTTCAGGAACCCGACCGCACAATGCAGCGTTTCCCGAGATGCCTGAAGAGCAGCAGAGAGGCACAGATGGCCCCACAAGCCAGGGCACAGGAGCATCCCAGTGCCACAGCCTGGATGAGGGTGCAGCCTGCAAGGTGCCAGGGCAGGAGGCAGCCCAGCTCCCTCCCAGGGGAACACCAGCAGCCGGCCATGATTCCTCACCTGTGCCACGTGCTGATTCTCATCATGGCAGTGGAAGAATAGTGGAGGTAGGCTCTGGCACACATATGACTTAAGGGGCTTTTTTCCCTTGTCTACTACCAAATCCATCACCTTGAAGAACAGGTTAAGGGAGAGTAGCTGTACATGGCTGTTGTCCTAGAGGAAAGGACAAAAAAGTCAGCACCAGCTACTCCAGGCCCCCCTGAACAGCACAAAAATCCACAGGGCCCAAAGTTTCTGGGCCATAAACAGTGCCCAAGACTGGGGACACAGAGCCTTACGTGGTCAAAGAGCTGCAGGAGCGTCTCAGCCAGCTTCGGGGCAGTGGTGTCAGATACCAGGATGTCTTTGTTCTTGAGCAAATTAGTCAAGACAGAGAGCGTCATTCTGACCACCTCTCCATCTGCATCACTCAGCAGCTCCAGAAGGCTTTGAACAACGCTGCATATACGCTTGGCCTGTGTGGAACCATAGGCGCTGTGCTAGGAAGCCATGGATGGCTGCACCGCAAACACCGCCAACTCCACCCTGGCACTGCAAGGCCACCCTGCTGCTGCAGGGCCCACAGGCCAAAGGGCTGACCCAAAGCACTGGGGCAGGTGAGGCAGGAGAGCTGGGAGCAGCTGCCTCAGCTCCTGAAGCCCTGCCAGCCCAAGGGACTGCTTTCCCCCGCACAGCTTCAGCCGCTGCCCTCTTCTCACCATCGAGGGATCCTTGCTGACCACCATGAGCCCTCTGAGCGCCAGGCGACGCCGCTCCTTGCACTCACTCTGCAGGTGCCTTGACATGATCTCCAGTGTGCTGTCAGCAGCTTCACTCCAATCCAGGCACTCAAGGACCTGCAAGGCACAGGGCAGTGACAGGGAGCCGGCCAGCAGGAGCCCGCAGTTGTACAGGGCTGGGCCCAGGCAGCAGCACAGGGCGTGGGCACCGTCCTGGCAGCTGTGGCTGTGAGAGGGCAGAGAGCGGGGAGGCAGCTCAGCCAGGCAGCGCTGGCCACCAGGCTCACCTCCACAAGGAATGCCAGGGCAGGCAGATCCCAGTGTGGCTCCTCCTTGCTGAGCAGCCCAAGCAGGCGGAGAGCAATCCCAGAACAAAAGGAGGGGGAGACACGGCACATCTCCCTGGAAGGGCAAAAAAGGCAGCCAGACCATGAGGTGGAGGGGCAAACTTCTTCCAGGAATGCCTCACAGAGGTCTGGTCTTTCCCCAGCATTCCTGGAGGGGATGTGAGCACTGTGGGAGGTCCCCCCTTCTGGGCACCCTCCTCTCCCAGCCTTTTCCAGTCTCCTTGGCTGTCCCTCAGGGACAAGGTTCTCTGGCCCATGACCAGAGGGACTGAGTGGGGCACAGGGCACAAATGCCAGGGGCAGTGGGGAGAAGGGGTCTCACCTGGCCAGCAGACCCACGGCAAAGTGCTGGGTGCCAGCACAAAGCAGCGTGTCCCAGCAACGCTTGCGCTCCATAGCCACCACCTCATTGTCATACCACAGTCGGCAGAGCAGAGCCTTCATAGCCTGCACTGCAAACCTGTGTGCAGAGCAAAGCCCAGGTCACACTGGGAGCACTGGCCCTGGCCACAAGGGCTTGGGAAGGACAGGAGGACTGGGACCTGTTGGGCTTGCTGGGAACGCAGTGCTCCTGCCGGCATGCTCTCCAGAACTTATCAACTGCCAGCAATGGCATCTGCTGTGTGGTGATGGCAACATGGAAGAGCAGAGCCACAAACAGGCGGGAAGAATAAAGCAGCATTGCCTCGTGGCACTCAGGCACCCGGACAATCACCCAGATCACCAGAGTTGCCTGCAAAAGAAGCAGCCCAAGACAGCGCTCAGTGCCGAGCGGTGGGGCAGTCTGTGGGGCAGGGCCCAAGGGCAGATGCAGGAGGAGCAGCGGGCCTGGTGCCCCCTGAGCCTTCCTCTAGCCCAGGGTTCAGCTCAGTGACTGAGGCACAGAGTGGATGGAGAGCTGCTGGAGAGACGACTGAGTCGTAAGCAGTGGCCAGATCTAGAAACTCACAGCCAGGGCAAAAACGTCCCTGTCATCCCCATCAGAGGTGCATGCGCTGTGCAGAGGCCAATCCTCCATCACACAGAGCAGTGTTGCCAGCACTTTCTCCACGGCTGGTCGCGATGACCCTATGGTTCTCCACATCATTGCAGCAGCTCTGTGGGATCAGAGCTCTGTGTCAGGGGCATCTCAGTCCCAGTACCCTGCCCTGTGCAGCTGTGGGGGCCCAGGTGACAGAGCCCCAGTGCCCTGAGGGGCAGGGAGGGAGCATTAGCAGCAGGCTTGGGGAACAGAAGGGCCCCAGGATCCTGGATCTCTCTGCCTGTCTGACAGAGCCCATAGCACAGGCTGTGCAGGGCCATGGGCCCCAAAGGCTGGTGGGCCCTGAGCTGTGCAGGCACGTGGGCCCCGTACCTGTCACACGTTGGGGCACAGCGCAGGAGGGTCAGCACCACGTCAGCAGGGTGTTCTTCAGCCAGCCTCACCATGTCACTTTGCAGCCTGGCATCCACAGTGACATAGGACACCAGCCTCTGGTGAATGCTGCCTACAATGGCTGGCACCTGGAGGAGGCATGGGGAAGACTTGGAGCGCTCTCCGGGGGAGCAACTTCTCCAGCTCCCCCCAAGAAGTGCTTCCCTTCCTGCCACACTGTGCTGGCCTCAAAGGCTGAGGGGGCCCAGTGACCATGGCTTGAGGGGACACACGGTCCTGGCAGGCCTCCAGGCCTGGCCCCAGGCTGCTTACCTGATGCTGAGAAGGAACAGAACTCTCTTCGAAAAAATCCTTAGTGGGAACGGGTGTTGTGTCAGTATTTGTGATTCCCTGAGTCTCTCCAGTGTTGGCGGTTGTGATGACATCCTCAGTCACTGCCATGTCATCCTTTGCCCTCTGATCACTGGAATTCATTGCAGCATCAGGGTCTTCTGACCACTCAGCTGAATCTAGTTTGGTGTCAGTATTTGCAATGCCCTGAGTCTCTCCATGGTCGGTGTTTGTGATGGCCACATCCTCGGTCATTGATGTGGGAACAGCCTTCTCCCAGATTTCAGTCACTGAGGTGTCAGAGTCCTGTGAGCGCTCATCCAAATCTGGGCTGACATCAGGCTCTGCCTGGAGCTCGGTCAGCCCCGAGTCAGGCTGGGCTGTGCCCTCAGCTGCTGCAGTGCTGGTCTTCCTACGCGGAATGCGCAGGAATTTCTGGAACCTCTGCAGGAGAATAAAGGACAGGGAAGGCAGGGATGCTCCAAGCCTGGTGCTCGGCTGAGCAGGGACAGCAGGTGGGGGTGGGTGCAGGTACCTCAGGTTTTTGCGCAAGCGACCACGGCTGCTCTTGTGTGCGCTCCAGGGCTGCATCTGGCAAAGAGCGAGCGCAGCCAGAGCTGAGGGGCTGCGGGAGAGGCCGGAGAGCACGACCCAGCCCTGTGCTGCCCAGGCAGGGAGAGCTCCAGGATGGACCAGGGGATGGAGCAGGGCAACTGCGGGGTGTCTGCCCGGCCCCTCTTCTGTCCATGGTCATGTCCCCAGGGCGTGGATTGGCATGGCATGGGATGGCATTGGATGGCATGGCATGGAATGGCATGGCATGGCATGGGTAGGGGCCCAACTGGCTGCCACCATCAACTCTGTGGCCCAGCTCTGCCACTCACCCTCCTGCAGTGGCTGGGATGGCTCTTCAGGCTGTTTTCCTGGGACAGCTCCAGGGCCTTTGGCTTTTCTCCTCTGGGAGACTTTAAACAGGCTGAGAAATCTGCCTGCCATGCTAGAGTCTGTCCTTGAGGGCCCCTTAGAGAGATATGCCTTGTGAAAGTTCTGAGTAAGAAAGTCCTTTAGTTGTGCCTTGAAAGCATCTGAGACAGAGAAGCCTCAGGAAGACTGCAGGACAGCAAGTCCTGCACTTTGGTCTCGAGGGCTTCTGCCGCAAGGACAGGAGACACCTCGTAAACGGTTTTGGTCACTAAGTCCCAGGATCACTCCTTGAGTGCACAGGCCAGAAGGATGGGAGATGCCTCAGACAAGTTCTGAGTCACCAAGTCTGGCCTTGTGGACACCTGGAAAAGAGAAGCCTCGGGAAGGCCACGGGTCAGCAAGGCCCGCAGTCTTTCCACGAGGTCACCTTTGGGAATAACGCCTCAGAAAAGCTCCGGGTGGGACATGAACGAGCGCGCTGTGCGGGGGCTCCTCACGGCACTGCTCTGTCCCGTCCTGTCCCGTCTCGTGCTCCGAGCACTGTGGCCTGCTCCCGTCACCGGCAGCTCCTTTGTCACTACGTGTCACAAAGGGCCCTTGGACACCCAGTTCCATGTCACAGTGACCGTGCGGCAGCGTGTCACCAAGGGCCTTTGTACACACTGCCGCCCTCCCTGGGGCCGCCCCCAGCCCAGCCAAAGTGGCCCAGGCTGGAAGGAATGCCTGGCCCCACGTGTCCAAGGCAGCCCCACAGCATCTTTAGGAAGGGCTCAGAGCATCAGCAAACGCTGCCCTGCTCTGCGGGCTCAGGGCAGCAGAAGGAGCCCCCAGGGCTGCCGACACAGCCGCGCTGGCAAGGGCACAGGCCCTTCCAGGGACGCTGGCACGGCCTCCTTGGGACACGTCCCGGCCCGTGGCCATCCTAAACCCGCGGGTGTGACTCGCACAAGGAACGTGTGGGCCCGGGCACCAATGCTGCTCTGAGCCCTGGGGCCCGGGCAGCGCTGCCATCAGCAGCTGGGGCAGAGTCCCTGCCCAAGCAGAGCTGCCACCCCCCAAGCCCTGGCAGCGCTGGTGCCCGTCTCCTGCCCCAGAGACCTGTGCCCCCGGGGGGCTTCTGTGCCACAGGGAGCCAAAGCCCATGTGCACTGGGGACTGTGCTCTGTCCTGCAGGGGCTGATGGCCAGAGCACCTGGAAGAACTGCTGGAAAAACTTTGTCTCTGTACAGATGATTTTGCATTTTCCTGAAAGAAATTCTTCTCAACGAAGGGATTGGCAGTAGTACCACAACACCACCAGCTTCTGAGTTTCTCAGGACAATCAAATTTCAGTGGAACATTGTGCTTTTCTCACTCTCTTTCCTGCATTCTGGAAAAAATAGAATCTGCGCAGCCTCTGATATTCTTGGCTTCAGTTGCTGTCTGTCTGGCGGTGGCAGCTCATGTCCAAACAAAACTTTGTCCCTGCTGAGCACAGCAATGGGCAGCCACAAATAGAGAGGTTCCACAGTGAACATGAAGGCAGACACATGGAAGTACAGAGAATAAGGATATCTCTGGGAGGAAAAGCTGTTCTGTGTCTCTGATTATGGTGCCCACAGCCTGAAGCAGCAGCCAAGAGAAGCGCTGTAAGCAGACAGGTGCAGTTTTCGGCACCACAATATACAAATATATTAAGCCATTATCCAGAATGCAAAGGAGGACTGCAAGGATGAAGTGTGGTCTGGAGGGGAAGCCCTAGGTGCAGCTGAGGCCACTCTAGTCTGTTCAGCCTGGAAGAGAGTAAAGGGCATCGCTGTGGTCTTCAACATCCTCCCAAGGGCAATCAGAGGGGCTGCTGCAGCTCCCGTCACTGTTGGGACCAGTGACAGGACTGGAGAAAAGGGCAGGGAGCTGGGACAGGGCAAGTTTCATTTCCATATCAGGAAAAGGTTTTTCACCCAGAGCACGGTCGGCAGTGGCACAGGTGCCCCATTGACGCAGCCCAGCGGAGCCCAGGCTGGCTCTTGGGAAAACTGCGGCGCTGTGCCAGGAGTGGGGAACGGCCAAGGCATGGGTTCTGCCTGCGGCTGAAGCTGCCGAGCCACTGCTCAGTGGTTCAGTGTCTAGTAACTGCAGCACGGACCAGGCAGAAGAGAAGGAGGAGGCACTTCCATTGTGAGGTTCCACAGGCAAAGGTTTATTCCAAGGGAGGGATTTAGAAGGAAAGAGCCACGAGCACTTCTGTGCACAGGATTTTATAGGGGTACAGCTCAGGGGGTGGATACAAACGATTGAGCAAGAAGGAATCTGCAAGGGATGAGCGAGAGGATTCCATCAGTTGCTTGGGAGTAATTTGGACAGATGTGAGGAGAGGGTAGGTCCCATGGGCCAGTGGGGTTCCTGCAATAGGGGAATTCCAAAGGCGTGGTGCAGCCAGGGATTGGTCCAAGACAAAACTGACAGGGAAGGTTCAGGAATAAAGAGCTGGGTTACCTTGACAGGCAGGGAAGGAGCTGCAACAAAGAGTGGGGCATGGCATGAGGGACAGCTTTGAGGGAGGGAAAAACCTAGGGGTAAACCAACTTGGGGAAAACATCGGGTACATTAAAACAAACTATTATACCATAGTTGATAAATAAACATGAACTGCAACACCCCAGGGAAATGGGCACAGCACCAAGCCCATCTGAGGTTGAGAAGTGTTTGAACAACATCGAGCAGTCACCCAAGCTTTTAGCCACTACATAAAAACTCAAGGGTTGTGAACTCTAGGTTTACATGAGCATCTACTCCTGAGTATTATTTTAGGCAGTGTTGTAAGAAACTTGTTTAATCTCTGATCATACCCCAGTTCCTTGTAGATTGTGTGGAACGTGTAATCCTTTTGTGTCCATTGCTTGTTAGGACTATAAAAAAGAACATTGGTTCTGGGTGACTCAGAGACACCCAGTGTGTGTTAGGTGCAGTATACAGGGCATAAGGAGAAGGAAAAGAGAAGTACTAACACATACTGATAAGTTTGGAAATTTAGATAGCATTAAGAATGAATAACCTAAGAAGTAAAAATGTTATTAAAAAGACTCCACTAGAATGTATTTTAGCACATGAGAAAGATTTGGGAGGAACCCCAGAGGGTAATTTTTCAAAGAAAGCTAATCTGATTAAATACTCTACCCAATGGTAGCCTTGGTATCAGTTAGAAAGTGGTGAAAAGTGACCACCTAATGGAACTTTAAATTATCATACATTCTGACAGTTGATGTTATTTTGAAGAAAAGAAGAAAAATGAGATCAAGTGATATATGCAGACATGTTTTTTTCCCTGAAGAATAAACCTGAGTGGCAGAAAGAATGTGGCTTTGATTTGGTCCCACAGGACCCTTTAGTTCTAACTTTGGAAAGAGATAACAGGCAGGAAATAAAGCCATGTTGTTCTGCATGTAGCATAGGGCAGAGATGTTTGAAATTGGCTACAAAGCACGAGGAAATTGATTTCTAGGTGTCCAAGCCTTACAGCCGAGTTACCCCAAGCCAGCTCGGGTACATTCCCCCTCACCCAACCACTCCGCCCCCTGAATTAAACCCAAATGGCAGTGAGGATGAGATGAATAATCCTGGTGAGGGGACAGTTTCAGAGACAACCAACACAAGGAATCAAACCAACAAAGCTGTGCCTTTAGTCACCCCCTTAAGGCAATTAGTGGGTCCCCCAGGTGAAGCCATGTGGGTGAACATCTGCTTTTCTACTAGTGACTTAAGAGTTGGCAGGAAAAAGTTAAAATGGATATTGAAAAGCCCTGCAAAGTAGCAAAATGATTTGAGTTCATAGTCAAGAATCAAGACCCAAACTGAGGTGATAGTGATTTCATGCTGATAGTGCTAAGAAAACCAACAAAAGAGTTGGTGATAAAGACAGTCAGAGCCCATGTGCAGGCACAAATTGCTAGTAGAGCCTGACAAGGTACAGTGCACCAGTTGTTTCCTACTGTAAATCCTTTGTGGGACCCAAATGTTGCAGGCAGCTGTGTAATGTTAACCAGATACCAGGAACTAGTCAAATTTGAATTAAAAAATACCATTCCAAAAGCAAGAAATTGGTCAGTAATACATAATGTTACACAGGGACAGCAGGAGTCACCCACTGACTTTGTTGAAAGGCTCTGAGCAGCTGCACGTCAACACACAGCCCTGGATCCCTGGTCGGATATGGGAAGCAGCAGTTCATTTCCCTGATGTTTGGGCAATCTAGCCCAGATGTCAGGCAGAAACTTCAGAAGCAGAAAGAGCCTGTAAAGAGAGACTTAAAGGCATTAATGAAAAAAGCATAGAGGGTGTATGATAATAAAGACACAGAAAAAGAAAAAGAAGAAGAACTCCCTGCAGCCATAGTGGCAGCTCTGGATCGGCATCAGGGAGAGGACGTGGGCGTGGATGAAGCAGAGGCAGGGGCCAAGATAGCAGAGGCCGGGGAGGTTCAAAGCAGCCACAGACCAAGCTGGGGCCAAATCAAGGAGAAGGAGAGGGGACTCCAGCTGGGGGCAAAGTCCAGCTTTATTAGAGAGCTCCAAACATATCTGCAACCCCAGGGATCCAGCCAACTGCAGACAGAGAACTGAGCTGTGCAAGGTGTTATAAAGGGGCGAGTGAACAGGGGAGGGGATCGCCCATCTGCCAATGGAATTACAGGAGGGCTTGAGCAGCAGGGAAACAGACATATAGGGGAACCAATGGGGGTAAACCGGGGGAGGGGCCCCAGTGCATGAACCTATCACTCGACACCCTTGGAAGAAGTTTCTGGAGGGAAGGGATGGGCTGTGGACTGACAGACAGGACACAGGGGAGGGGTTGAGGGGATGACAAGGCAGTTTTCAGGGAACCAGGGGAGGAGGCAGCGAGATTGACATTAAAAAGGAGGGAGGAGGCAACGGGGGCAGAACCACTGTAACAGGGAGGAACTGCAGCAAACCAAAGTACAGCTTAATGCAATACAACAGATCAGAGCACAATAGAACAAGCAACAAGAGGATATGGGGTCTTGTGAGGACAACGGTCTTTGGCAACTGCCCGGAAGGAAGCAATTTGCCAGACACCTCGACCACAAACTGTAAGATAACTTCCTGCTTTCCTTGGAATGACAGCTTGCTGCCAACTGCACATATACAGCTACAGATTGATCATGAAACCTGTCCTGGGGTGACGTTATGATGCTTGTATCCCCATTCATGTGTTCTGTGTCTTTAAGAGTGTCTCTGACGAGTGGAAGTTTTGTTTGGGTTTCTCTTATCAGGGACACAGAGACGGGCAGTACATAGGGCTGTTTTCGCTTTTTGCTTTTAGCTTTTGGCTTTTCTGCTTTGCTTGCTGTCTCTCTGCTCTCGCTTTTGCTTTTGCTTCTGCTTATTAGCTAGTTTAGCTAAACAGTCCAAATTTCTTCCAAATTTCTCCTCTCCTGTTTCTGTGACCATCTCGAACCTGCTCCGGACTGGGACCTGGGAACACCGAGGGATTGCACCGTTTGGCTGCAGCAGCTGCCTCAGCGCCGGAGGGACTGAGAACAGAGCAACCACCCCCGAAAGAGACTTTCTGATTTTGTCATCTTTCTCAGAGCGGTGTCATCCGGTATTGTTCATTTTGTGTGCTGGGGGGTGCTGTGCCTGTCAAATAAACAGGTTCTTTCCCTTCTCTCCGAGGAATTTTTTCCCGAACCGGTTGGGGGGAGGGGCCGTGTGGGTTTTCTTTCGGGAGGGGCCCTCCTTTGGAGGTTCTCTACCAAATTTGCCCTAAACCAGGACAAAATATTGGCGCCCAATCGTGGGGCTCGAGCGAGATTGGAAAAACCCTGTTTTGACTGCATTTTGGTTGCTATTACTCTGTGTTCGTTTAAATCAGCTAATAGCCATGCTTTTTGAATTCATAATGTCTGTTGGGGTGAAGGTTTGCATGCATTTCTGGTCCCTCGGGTTTTTTGAGATTTTAATACCTCTCTGGTCCCTAGGTTTATTTTCTTATCCAGAAATAGCTTTAGTATTGTCCCTAATACGTAGTTTTTACATCAGAGGGGCAGTGACCAGAGTAACTATCCTGCTGGGCTTGGTGGCAATGATGTGCAAGAAGTTTATAAACATGCTGGGGTCTGCTCCAGGTATGAATGGTTCATGGCTGTGATTATGCATCCAGTTTGTTAGAGGAAGAGCAGCAGGGAATGAGGTTTTTCAGCCTCTGCTTTCCTTCTTCTCCTATGAATCAGTTGCATCACTAGTGAAGGATGGTCAGTTTCCCCTCAATGTTAAGGAAACCATCTTTCTGGTATTCAATCTGGTAACCTTCCTCTATATAGCCTGCTGCTTCTCTAGAATGAGGGCTGAGATTTCTAGACAGGCTGATGAGACCCCTGACTCAGGAGTAAACCCTGGTGTGGAAAATCCTAAGTGGTGTGGGAAATGGGAGAATATGGGCCAAATCCTGAAGGAATTCTCTGACCCTATAGTCTGGGATTTTCCCCATGAACAAATTCAGAACCCAGCTGAGGTGGGGAAATATCTGAAAGAGAAGTACCAGGATGAGCCTAAGGAGAGGAAGGTCATTGCAGTGAGCTGGGCCCTGGCATATGCTTATTGCACACTGCTAGATACTGTCGGGCAGCAGACAGAGGCAGGGGGCAGGGAGATAAATCAGCAACTATCCCGGTGATTCAGGCTGCAGCCAAAAGCCCAGGCTCGAAGCCAGCAGCCAAACCAGATAGTGAGGCCAAGGCAGCATCTAAACCCATGGCTGTTGCTACCAGCACTAGAAGTGGGAAATGCACGGACAAGACCAATCGACCAGTGGATGATGATGATGATGATGAAGGAGAAGGGACCTCAATGCCTCCTGACATAAAAGCAGGAGTCAAAGCAGCAGGTGCAAGATCAGATGCAAATATTGAGTCCTTTTCCCTGAAGGACCTTCGTGGCCCACAGAAGGATTACACTCAAAGGTCTGATGAATCCATAATTAGTTGGCTGGTCCGTCTCTGGGATGCTGCAGGCGAGGCTACAATTCTGGACGGCACTGAAGCCAGGCATTTGGGATCCCTGTCACAGGATCCTGTCATAGACCAAGGAATGATGAGGGGGGTTTACACTCACAGCCTCTGGGAACGGGTCCTAAGAAGTGTAGCAGAAAGATACCAGTGCGCAGACGATCTCTGTGTGCAGCAAACTCAGTGGGAGACAATGGAGCAAGGGATTCAACGCCTGAGAGAAATGACAGTGGCAGAGATTATCTTCTCAGATAATGTAACAACTAGGAACCCAGACTTAGCACTATGCACGTCTGTGATGTGGCGAAAACTTGTACAACTTGGGCCACATGAATATGCTTCTGCCTTAGCCATCATGAAGAGGGATGAGAGGGGTGAGACTGTGCTTGACATGGCAAGGAAGCTCAGAGCATATGCAGATGCTGTACGTGGCCCGACACATGCCAGAATCGCAGCGGTAGAAACACGTCTGCAGAACTTAGAGGATAAGATAGAGGAGAACCATAAGAAGCTTAGAGAGGAGATTAAAGAAGACCTTCTCCAAATTTCAGCAGTACAGATCCGAGGTTCTGGTATCCAAGGCAGACGTTTCCCAGATGGTGAGAGAAGGTACACCTCACAAGCTGAGCTGTGGTTTTACCTGCGTGATTGTGGGGAAAACATGAGAAGGTGGGATAGGAATCCTACTGCTGTTCTGGCATGACGGGTGCGTGAAGTGAAGGAAGCCACCAGAAGGAAAGCAGCTCCAGTTGCCCGTAGCCAAACAGCCAGGTATGATGATGATGACATGTCTGATCTCCTCGAAGGAACATCCAAAACATACGCCCAGGGGAAGAAGGATAACCAGGCTTAGAGGGGCCCTGCCTCTAGCCAGGTAGAGACCAGGGAAAATCGCGTTTTCTGGTCTGTGTGGATTCGTTGGCCTGGCACATCGGAACCACAAGAGCACAAAGCTTTGGTCCATACTGGTGCGCAATGCACATTAATCCCATCAAGACATGTGGGGACAGAGTCTGTTTCTATTGCTGGTGTGACAGGGGGATCCCAGGATTTCACTTTGGTGGAAGCTGATGTGAGCCTAACGGGAAATGAGTGGAAGAAGCATCCTATTGTGACTGGCCCAGAGGCCCCATGTATTTTGGGCATAGACTACCTTCAAAGTGGGTACTTCAAAGACCCAAAGGGACTCAGATGGGCATTTGGAATAGCTGCTGTAGAAACAGAGGGCATCCAGCAATTGAACACCTTGCCTGGGTTGTCTGAGAATCCATCTGCAGTAGGATGCCTGACGGGAGAAGAGCAACGAGTGCCAATTGCCACTTCCATAGTGCATCGACGACAGTATAGAACCACTCGAGATGCTGTGATCCCCATCCATAAGATGATCCGAGAGCTGGAGAGCCAAGGGGTGGTCAGCAAGACCCACTCACCCTTCAACAGCCCCATTTGGCCTGTGCGAAAATCTGAAGGAGAATGGAGATTGACTGTGGACTACCATGCATTGAATGAAGTGACTCCACCGCTGAGTGCTGCCGTGCCAGGCATATTAGAGCTCCAGTATGAGCTTGAGTCCAAGGCAGCAAAGTGGCACGCCACTATAGACATTGCCAATGCATTTTTCTCCATTCCTCTGGCAGCCGAATGCAGGCCTCAGTTTGCTTTCACATGGAGGGGAGTGCAGTACACCTGGAACCGACTGCCCCAGGGGTGGAAGCACAGCCCCACCGTCTGCCATGGACTGATCCAGGCTGCACTAGAAAGGGGAGAGGCTCCAGAACATCTGCAGTATTTTGATGACATCATTGTGTGGGGGAACACAGCTGCGGAAGTGTTCGAGAAAGGGAAGGAAATCATCCAGATCCTCCTGGGAGCTGGTTTCGCCATTAAAAAGAGTAAAGTAAAGGGACCAGCTCGTGAGATTCAATTCCTGGGAGTGAAGTGGCAAGATGGACGGCGTCAGATTCCTACAGATGTCATCAACAAGATCACAGCAATGTCTCCACCCACCAATAAGAAAGAGACACAAGCTTTCCTGGGTGCAATAGGTTTTTGGAGGATGCATATTCCTGAGTACAGTCAGATCGTGAGCCCTCTTTACCTGGTCACCCGCAAGAAGAACAATTTCCAGTGGGGCCCTGAGCAGCAACAAGCCTTTGTCCAGATCAAGCAGGAGATTGCTCATGCAGTAGCCCTTGGCTCGGTCAGGACGGACCAGAGGTAAAGAACATGCTCTACTCTGCAGCCGGGAACCATGGCTTGTCCTGGAGCCTTTGGCAGAAGGTGCCTGAGGAGACTTGGGGCCGACCACTGGGATTTTGGAGTTGAAGCTACAGAGGGTCTGAAGCCAACTCCTCTCCCACAGAGAAGGAAATCTTGGCTGCCTATGAAGGAGTCCAGGCTGCCTCGGAGGTAATAGGCACTGAAGCACAACTCCTCCTGGCAGCCCGATTGCCGGTGCTGGGGTGGATGTTCAAAGGCAAGGTTCCTTCCACTCACCATGCCACCAGTGCTACATGGAGCAAGTGGATTGCTCTTATCACTCAGCGCGCCCGTATAGGTAAACTGAATCGCCCTGGGATTTTGGAGGTCATTACAAATTGGCCCGAAGGTGAGAATTTTGGTGTCACAGATGAAGAGGAACAAGAACCAGTGACACATGCTGAAGAGGCTCCTCCCTATAACCAACTGCCACCAGGGGAAACACGCTACGCTCTTTTCACTGACGGTTCCTGTCGCATCGTAGGGATGAACCGGAAGTGGAAAGCAGCCGTATGGAGCCCCACACGACAGGTTGCACAAGCTACCGAAGGAGAAGGTGGATCAAGTCAACTTGCTGAACTCAAAGCTGTTCAGCTGGCCCTGGACATTGCTGAGAGTGAGAAGTGGCCAAAGCTCTACCTCTACACTGATTCATGGATGGTAGCCAATGCTCTGTGGGGATGGCTGGAGAGGTAGAAAAAGGCTAACTGGCAACATAGAAGGAAACCAATTTGGGCTGCTGAAGATTTGAAAGACATTGCTACCAGGGTAGGGAGGCTTCCTGTGAAAGTCCGCCATGTAGATGCCCATGTACCCAAGAGTAGGGCCAATGAGGAGCACCAAAACAATGAGCAGGTAGACCAGGCTGCAAAGATAGGGGTGTCCAAAATAGACCTAGATTGGGAACATAAGGGAGAGTTATTCCTAGCTCGATGGGCCCATGATGCCTCAGGCCATCAGGGCAGAGATGCCACCTATAAATGGGCACAAGACCGAGGGGTGGATTTAACCATGGACAGTATTTCTCAGGTTATCCATGACTGTGAGACATGTGCTGCCATCGAGCAGGCCAAGCAAGTGAAGCCCCTCTGGTACGGTGGGCAGTGGTCCAAGTACAAGTATGGGGAGGCCTGGCAGATTGACTACATCACACTGCCCCAGACACGCCAGGGCAAACACTACGTGCTGACCATGGTGGAAGCCACCACTGGATGGTTGGAAACCTACCCTGTGTCTCATGCTACAGCCCGGAACACCATCCTGGGCCTTTGATGCCGAATTTTGCCCCAAAAGGCGAGAATAACTGCTTAAGAGACTCAGCCTAAGTCAGATAAGCAGGAGGTATTTTATTACGACGCGTCGGAGAAATCACGAAAATGGATTTCTGAGTTCACATAGCAAAAGCAAGCCTTATATACAATTTTGTGTATAGGATTACATCAGATCAGATACATAATCATGCATATTCATATGGGGCGTGGTGTAGGCGGAGCGTGGGCGGAGCGTAGGTGGAGACATCTCTTTTGGGGAATTCTCAGGTGGTCGTTCCTGTTGCCTTCATCATAGACGGGGTCTTTCCGATGAGTCTTCCTCTTTAAACTTTTGAACCTCTTTCCTAATTTGGTTAATTCCCGGTGTACTTGGCTTGGTCTCTATAGCTTGGCAGAGTTCTTAGGGTCAGTTTGACATTGTTGGCCCTGAACATGCTTAGCCCATCAGTTCCCCCTATCCCTATCTCCTTCCTGTCCTTGTGTTTCATGCTTTAGCTGATTAATTGCTCTATGTGTTTCCTAATATTATGTCTTCTTCAAATGCCTCACATTCTATGTTTTAACTCATTGTTTCTTGGAGGCTATCTGCTTTGGGGCTTCATTCCCCCCTTTTCTTATAGCTTACGAATTCTTTCGTCAAGTTCTGGTCTCACAGGACACTGATAGGCTCGTGCCATTGCCCAAATCATTTGGGTCCTCTTCATTATGCCTCTTAGTCTCCACCACAAACAAATGTTTGTAAGAGTTAGTAATAACAAAGCTATAATTACTACTAGCAATGGGTGCACTAGGTAATGGAAGACCTGTGTAGCTGTTGGGGAGTATCCTGTAAAGATGTCCCACCAGTGATGCTGGCCTACTTGTTCTACTTCGGTCAGGACGTTCTTTATCCTTTCTGAATTGTGTTCTATCTGCCATACCATTCGTTTAGTTGTTTGGTTCACCTTTTGCACCAATTTCTTTACTTCAGGGTGTGCAAGCATTGCTTTGAGAATTTTGACGTCCATCCCTATTTGTAATTTCGGTATCTCTTGATATAGGTTGAAATTTGCGTTAATTAGCTGTTGGGTAGTTATTGGAACAGTGTAATGAAAATCACAACCTATGATCTTGGTAAAGTTGCATGCACAAAAGTTAGTATTGTTAGTTTCTGCTAGGCAATTATCTATAGTGACGTTGTCACAAGCTGTCCTTACACAAGCACATCCATTTCCTATATAGTAAACTTGTGATTGTGTTTTATCATGCGGAAGCATTTCTAAGGTACATACACTATTTTCAGCATCTAAGCATAAATCTTCGGCTTCTACCACAGCATTTTCGCAAACATAGCCTAATTGTCCTCTTGGGATGCATGCTTCTGTGCTAACCGATTGCCACTTGTTTTTGGTGTAATCATAACTGGCCCAAACGTTATGGTTTATTGGCCTGACAATGACATCTTGATGCATTGTCCCTAAAGTGAGGATGGGAAAGATACCTCTTTCCTCTGCCGCACTAATGGTGAGGACATAAGCTTCAACGTGTTCTCGTTGAGGTTCGTAAGTGAAGTTCACTAACTGCCACCAAGCTTGATGGTCCCTTTCAAATCGTGTAGTATGATTGTCCTTTAGTATTGTTTCCCTTATTTCTTGAGGTAATATACCTGCCGTTCCTTCTCTCATTATTCCTGCCGCTACCGACTGTACCCATTGTTGCGTCTGAGAGCATTGGATAGCGAGTGCAATATCTTTGCCAAGCTCCCCTGTGTAGTTAGCGAGCTTCACAAAATCCTCTGCAGTGTGGTTCGCTACCATGGTCAGTAATTTCACCACTAGCGATTGTGTTTCAGCTAATGTAAGCATGGATGTACTGAGAGGCACCTTAAGCTTTCCTAAGCTCGATGTGACGGTACTTAATTTGTTTACTAATACCTCTTGATCTATTGTGTTTACTATACCAAATCCGGTGCCAATCCACCCACTTAGATCTCTTTTTGTTTTTCTGTGATGAGACCTTGTCGCTAGCCATGCATTCCATCCCTTAAGGCTTTGCTGTATAAATGGTCGGCAATCCTTCTGCAAATAAGTAATATCGGTGTGAATGTTCATTTGCACCTTCTTCAGGGAATAAGTGGGGTCTAACAATAATTTTAGTTCGTTAGATTTTCTTATCACCTGAGGCCCTATAAAGGTTAGGTTGTGTACTGCTTTACACTCCACTGGTAGGGTGGTTTCTTGAGGCAAGTCTAAATCTGGATACAATGGGATCACGTCTTCTGGTAATTGTATCCTATAATCGACAGCACGCCCGAGAGCACGCCCGAGGGAGCTAATATCCTGTCCCAGTATTTTCAACTCCCTTTCACATGTGAACATCATTGACTGATCCAATCTAAATGCCATCTCACACAGTGCTTTCCCTCCCTCAGGACCACTAGATATTACAATTTCTCCCGGAGAATGGAGAAGAGGGTGAGGGTCATAGGTTATGTTTTGAGGGCGTAGCTCCCCAAGTGAATCTTCTCTATAAATCACCCCCTTTATCGGTTGTCGTGATCCGGGTGGATCCTCCCTGAAGTCGCTCCACTGACATGAAATTGGGCCTTTTTGCTGGATCCAAACTGTGGGCCTGCCCATTTTCACTGGACTAAAGGTAATTAGGTTATGTTTAAAGGCTGGCATCAAGGGTTTAATTGTTAATACTAGCCGCCTTGTTTTCCCTTCCTCTGGGTCGAGTTCTCGACACCCAATTTGGACTTGGTCTCCCTTGTATGCTACCATGGAGGGCTGATCCCACACCTCACTTGCATATGGCTGATTGTTTCGTAAGGCATAAACCTCGAAATAGGGCCCTCTCGTTCCCAACTCTGGGTGGATACACTGGTGCGCATGAGACCATGGGTCTATTGGGGCAGAGCCTTGGGGAAGCACTATCGTTAGTCCAATGATTAGAGTTGTAAAGGTTTGGGGTGGAGTCGGGGTCATAGTGTCTGGCTGTCAATTTTGTTTCTTTTGGCGTTCTTGTTGCTTGGTGTGAATTTGCTTTACTCGTAAAATAATCTTTTCTAGTTCAGTGTCTAGATCTCTTTGTTTTTTAAAAGGTCCAATTTGGTCACTTATTAGTGGATGTCGTGGGACAGAAGAATAGCAACGGGTCGATAAAACCTTAGAACGACTAAGTTTCAAACAATATTGTAACCAGCGGTGTACTTTCCAATGGCACCACCCTAATACAATTTGTTCGGGTGCTTCAAACAATTCCCTAGCCTCTAAAATGGATCTGTTGGCGAATTTCTCTAAGGCCAAATAGTCGTCATTCTCCCTTGCTTCTTTGCAGCTACACTCATAACATTGGAGGTCCAGTAAACAACTTTGTACGTTCCAAAATTTTCTATCACAACCTCCACAAAGAAATCCAATTAGTCCCACACAATTTCTTTCCCCACACCCAAAACACGGCTGATCGTGAATAGGGTCCTGTGGGTCAGGTCCTTGTTGACTGTATGTTTCAACCCACCCTGTCCACTGTATTGGCGTGCTACGCAATGCAGCTCTAGCTTCGGCATTAAATTCTGCTATGAGGGATAAAGGTTTTGGCAAAGTCAATGTTAGTTTATGTTGAATTCTCACGTGATCCTGCGGAGACAGCTGACTCAGAAGTCTGTACATCTAGGGCAGGTTTGATCTCCCCTTGTTTGTTTTCCGGAGCTCTCTTGACCCGTGAATAGTGGATCCACGTAGGTCGCTCCTTGATCCGAACCGCGGTGAAGGTAGTCAGCAGCACTTGGAAAGGTCCCTCCCACTTTTCTTGTAGGGGTTTTCCTAAAAGATTCTTAACATATACCCAATCACCGGGGTTAAACGGATGCAATTTGCAATCAGGTTGCTTAGGTTGGTGTTCTATCACCACAGTAGCATTCTTATCAAACTGTTTCCCCACCGTAATTACATAATCATAAATATACTGATTACCGATTTGGTCTATAACGTCTCCATTTACAACTTGCATAGCGTAAGGTCTACCATACAAAATTTCAAATGGGCTTAACTTCTCTCTTGATCTTGGTTTGACTCTCAGCCTGAGCAAAGCAATAGGCAAAGCCTGATACCACTGCAAATTAGTCTCCTGGCATATTTTGGCAATTTGCTGTTTGATGAGATGATTCATCTTTTCCACTTGCCCACTGGCCTGTGGGCGATAAGGTGTGTGTAGTTGCCATTTGATTTGTAATGCTTTGCTTATTGCTCTCACCACTTTTGCACAGAAGTGTGTACCTCTATCCGAGGAAATGCTCTTTGGTACCCCAAACCGTGGAATAATTTCATTCAACAGTACTTTGGTCACTTCTCTTTCCTTATTTGTCCTACAAGGGAATGCTTCAGGCCACCCAGAAAATGTATCAGTTATTACCAACAAATACCGAAACCCCCCTTTTCTTGGGAGTTCAGAAAAATCAATTTGCCATACTTCACCTGGGAATTTACCTCGATTTATGGCTCCTTGATGTACTTTGGTTCCTGTGTTCGGGTTATTTTTCAGACACCGCTCGCACTGGGACGTAACGTGTTTTATAGTAGTAAATAATTTTGGTCCTGCTATTCTGGTCTGCAAATATTGGTAAAGCGAATCTAGGCCCCAATGGGCCTTCTCATGTTCTGCCTTCACAAACTGCCACATCACGTTTCCTGGTATCACTAACTGTCCTGTTTCTAATCGACCCCAACCATTTTCTAGTATTTTGCCCTTATTCCTTTGAATCCATCTATGATCTGACTCTTGGTAATCTGGCTGGATATTGATATCCAGCTCCCCTGGTATTAGGGCCGCTATTTCCGCTTCCCTATTTCTTGTGGCCGC